>NC_051230.1:12786153-13093653 GCF_015220715.1 Pygocentrus nattereri
CCACTTTATATGATTTTAGCAGCTCTACACATGACTTAGCTTTAGTAAATGCCTGATGTTGAATCAGAAACACCTAAAAAATTTTATAATAAAAACAAAAAGTGACGTCTGTTGTGTGCGTGTTTGTGTGTGTATGTGTGTATGTGTGTATGTGAGTTTGAGTGTTTGAGATAGAGAGCAAGAGATAGTAAGACTGTCAGTCTATTTAAGGGGTTCACTGGGCCATGGCCCCCATAATCCCCCTTCCCTCAATTGTTGACCTCTTTCGGCTGAAAAGAAACTATATATATATATATATATATATATATATATATATATATATATATATATATATGTGTATAGATAGATAGATAGATAGATAGATAGATAGATAGATAGATAGATAGATAGATAGATAGATAGATAGATAAGATTGATAAACCTCATATCTCCAAAATGGTAACTTTACAGGAGAAGGACAAAAACATACTTCACTTTTAATGTAAGTCAGTGGAACCAGACTTTTTTCCAAGTCATTCTGGGCTCTTTTTTGTCTGTTTATTGTGAAAGATGCCTGTAATGTAAAGGCCAACAGGTGCTTTCAAATTATGACTAATTTAGAGCTTTAGGGCTATAACTACCATTGATTATCACTGTGGATATAGAAGAGTGTGCAGGGTGCAGGAGTGTGTGCAGGGCAGGCCCATTTAATAGTGAATGTATGTAGAAGTGCATGACCCCTGTCCCTCACCCCACCCCCTGCCCACCCTTCTCTGCTTCCCATCTCTCCATGCTGCTCTCTTATTGAAGCTGATGGGTTTATTGAGACTTTCACACTTTGGAAAAGAGGGGGAGGGGTGCTGGCAGTTTGATTGTACCCCCCCCCCTCTCTCTCTTCCATTTCAAACCTACATTCAGTGGTATGTTTACAGCTGAAACTGCAGTTTAACAAAGAAATTCTCACTATCCCAAGAAAACTTAACTGGGTTTTCCATTTTCCTTTACATTGTGTGAATGTTTGATGATGAATAGACTAGTTTTGGTAACACTTCATTTGAATCCTATCTACATAAAGACGTCATTACTAATGAATTAACTATTAACTATTGAATTAACTATTGAATAATATATTTTAAAGCAATAATTGAGTACTTATGAAAAGCACATCACAAGATCACAAGATGAGCTGAGATGTTCTGATATAAGGGACCTTAAACTAAAGTGATGGACAGTTTGTTTCATATTTAACACTGCTATAACTTTCTCTTTCTCAAATGATGGAGCTTAATCTAGGCTATGCAGAAGCCTAAATAGAAACAGTATATCAGTTGCAGTATAAAGTATAATCTAAAGTATAGATCTATAATAAAGTTAATAATAATCTATAATAAAGTTGCAGTAAAACAGTATAATCACCCCTGAAAATGCCAGGCTCACTATATTTACTTCATAAAACATTGTATGCCATCTTTTGATTAATGGCATAAGCTGTTCATAAATACTAAACTACTGCTCTATAAGTACACAATTCAATACATATCCTTATGTACATAGCCTTCCAATAATGTGTTACCCTAGTAACTGATGTTAAGATTGTTTTTTGTTTGTTTCAGAGAAGTAAACATTTAAAGTTGATCCATAATTCCCATTCATAAAAATTCAGTATGAATTCTAGATTAATTTATCGTCATTGTTGAAACAAAGCTTCTTTTTCCATTTTGTCATTTTTTTTCCAAATACGCCGAAAGTACCAACTGCTGTTTATATCATGTCAAAATGCATCATGAAGGTACTAAAATATAAATGGTCTAAAATTACTTTTTTCAGCAACTTTAACATTGAAAGTTGAGGATGTTTTTTCTCCTGCCCTCTAAAGGTGCAGATGAGTTCCTTCAACTTTCAGGCTATTCATCTTTGTGCCAACTGGAGCTATTCATCACAAAATACTATAAAAAGATAGAAGAGAGGAAAGGAGACATGCAGAAGAACAAAGAAAAGAGAGAGAAAAGAAAGAGGAAAAAAGCTGGATGTGTGTTTTCCATCACACTGAGATGGTGTGTGTCAGGGATAGAGTGATAAATGAAAAAGAAGCTAAATGAAGGGAGCAGGGCTGTAAATGAGCCATGGCAGAAAGCAGAGTCCCACTGTGAGGTTTGAACTTACACAGCACCTCACACTCAAAACTGGGGCTGAGAGGGCTTTAGGTCATTACAACAGGTGGGCAAGAGTAGAGATGGGTGGGGTTATTTGAATATATGGATATCTAAACTTATCTTATTCTTTGTTTACTGTATTTGAATAAGGTGTGACATTGGTAACTATGAATTTACCCTTTAGAAATTGATGCTTGTGTATTGTGTTGCTGTTTTCTAGGCTTAATATCACAAGACTAGTTAAACTTACAGACATGGTACACATATCATAACAGTCAGCAGGACTTCTCTCCAACTAAAGGATTCACTGAGGCGGCAGAGCATCAGCGAGTCATAATACATAAATAATAGTGAATAAAGTAATAATTACACACATTCTGCTTTATCTTTTAAAACTGATATAACACAAGTATTGTGAGCAGCTGAGAGTAAATACTTGTCAGTTTGAATGATCTGAATCTGAATTTTATTTTGCCTCTGAGCAAACCATTTAATAGCCGGCATGTCTGGCTAGCAGAATTTAAACACTCAGAAAGAATCCAAGAGAAAAAAAAACATTTTTAATTTAAAAATAAAATATTTTCTTATAATAAGAACTGATCAATTAAACCACCATCAGAAAATTCGTGTGTCTTTAGGACACAGACTCTTGAATCTAGCGATGTCTAAAAAAAAAAAAAAAAAAAAAAAAAATAATAATAATAATAATAATAATAATAATAATAATAATTAACCAACAGTTTACTGAATACAAAAAAAATCATTTTAAAACAATCTATAAATTCATAAAGAACTGTTTTGATAATTCTGCAAATATTTACATCTCAAGTGATGACATATTTGAGTAGCCTAGGTTATTCTCAATAAATAAATAAACAAACAAATGAATAAATAAATAACAGGTGTGACCACCATAAACAATTTGTAATATTAACTATAATAATAATGGAACAAATTGTAAAAAAGCAAAAACAAAATTAGCACAGAGTTTATAAAACAAAACAAAATATAGAACTAGATTTTATTTTAAGCTGTGTAGTTACTGTATTATTTTCATACTCATAGCTCATAGAAACGAGTAAAATGATTCAGCTTGACTTTATATTAAATGTCTGATAACTATATAGTTATGTATTAACAATCTATGCAAAAGCAATGTAACTACTGGTGATGTTTTTACTGTTACTGAATGAGTACAGTAGGACGGCTTATGTAAATACAAATTTATCAGTTGAGATTTTAATTATGTAATTACACAAGTGTACATTGAAAGGTGTAACAGCATAGTTTCTCTAATCTTTACACGCATTTTTACACATATCCTTACACATATGGAAAGGGTGAACTGCTGTTTCGACTCTTCTGTTGGTAGCAGGAGGTTTATGATTCGTTGCACTGCATCTGTGCTTTTATCATATTAGAAATTTAGACTCACCAAAACAACAACAGTAAATTTAGCCTTGTCAAGGTTAAACAGGTATGTCTTGTTGTAATGTGGAACTACAGAGATTGTATTGACACAAGCAGTGATAATAAGTTTCACACTGTAAAAAGTGTAATAAGGCAGGCCATCTAACTAAAATCTTGTAAGGAGGCAAAGTAACAAACTTCAACACTGAACACTGAAGCTGAACAGGGCAGAAGCTGATTAGAGGTGTCTCTGATGTAAGAGCTGATGTAAAATACTGCTTTTGTTAAATTAAAGTTTTTTCATTTAAAATAGTGAGGAGCCATTTTTTACAGTGACTAAAATCAGTAAACTGAAATACTAAAGCATGTTGATGTTAAGTACATGTTACTTATGTGAATCCATAAATTCACTGCAGCACTTTGTTGAGTATTGTCCAGTCCTGCTGAGATCAGTTGTTAGCAAAGAAGGGTCACCCCTGTCCATGGATGCGTCCTGCTTGTTGTGGAGGCAGCAGAGGCAGACTGAGCTGTAATTGAATTTGAGTGTGATTGGCCAGATTTCCGTTTCAGTGTGCCGGCTTGGTGAAGTAGCATCTGTGCCCTTGTCAGTGATGAGGGTGATGTACATGCACACACTCACACACACACACTCAGCAGTGACTGTGTTTTCCTAGCGGGTGTTCTTCTGACTCAGCAGGTCTTTATATCAACTTTCAGTCATAATGAAATGAGAGTGGACCTGTTTAATCCTCTCTCTCTCTCTCACACTCTCTATTTTTAGCTCCAGTTCGCCTGTCCCCCTCAGGAGTAAAGGAATGCTGGGATTGAGAAGCGGTTTTCACACGAGTCGAGAGAGAGAGAGAGAGAGAGAGAGAGAGAGAGAGAGAGAGAGAGAGAGAGAGACAGAGAGACAGAGAGAGACAGAGGGAGGGGGAGAGAGAGAGAGATAGAGAGAGATGGACAGAGAGAAAACTTTGGTAGGATGATGAGAAATGACAGAGAGAGAGAGAATTAGGTTGGGATAAGAAAAATGAGAGCCTAAAAAGAAAGAAAGAAAGAAAGAAAGAAAGAAAGAAAGACACACACAGAGAGAGAGAGACACAAAGAAAAGACAGAGGGACAGATGGGGGGAGAGAAGCAGAGAGATACAGGGACAGAAAGAAAGAAAGTGTTAGGTTGGGATGAGGAAGATAGTGAGTCTGAAAAGAGAAAGATATAGAGATAGAGAAATAGATGGAGGGATTTAGGGTGAGAGAAGAAAAGAAAGGGTGTCTGAAAAAGAGATAGAGAATTGGGGTGGGATGAGAGAAAGAGAGAAAGAGGAAAAAGAGAAAAGTCCCCTGACTGTGCTGGAAATGCTCTCAGTGTGAACAGGGCCAACAGCAGCAAGGCCTCTGGGAGCAGCTCCAAGCCACATATTTGGACGAGTGAGAGTGAAGGAAGCAGTATTTTTTTTGGGTGGGGGTGTGGGGGGGCGCAGAATTGGAAGGTGAGAGGGACAGTCCTGCTGGAAATTATTACATCCTACTGAGCAAAACAGTGACCTACTCTACACTTACACTATCTGTCCACAGAAATGCCCAGTTACTGGCGTAGTCCTCAGTGTATTAACCTCTTCCTCCTTCATTACACTCTATATGTTTTTATTTTTGGCCGAATCTCTAGACTTTTTGCCCTGTTATAATTAATGTGCTCCATTTTGTGGTCAGCAGTGACCACAAGTGTGTACATTTGGGAATTTTGGAGGCCATGATATTCTCATCATTCTCTCAAATAAAAATATTACATTTGGATTTAAAAGCTGCAGATATTTAATTAATGTACAAAAATGTGTCATGACAAGGCCTTATTATCTGAGGTATTAGCAGAGCCAGATAGTAGTTGCTGAATGAGTCTAGTTAGTTGTATTAGCCTTAACTGATGGATAGTTGATAGTGGTAAATAAGAACAACATGCTAAGTTTTATTTTGTAGCATAATTTTATGTATCGTAATTTATGAAGTCTCATGATTATATATGAAACTTGCAGTGTTAAACCACTACAAATGTCAGGGTGTGTTATGTACTGTGTGTGTGTGTGTGTGAGTGTGTGTGTGTGTGTGTGTGTGTGTGTGTATTTGTGTAGAGTCACTCAGGTGTTGAGGCAAGACAGAGACATGCCACTGCACAATGTCAGACGCTTCAGAGGGCTGATGCTATTTCACACACTTGTAGTGGAATTAGGAGCTCACAACTAAAATGCCACACACACAGAGACGCACATGGACACACACACACATTTACAAATAGAAGACAGTTCTGGAACAGGACATTATCGCAGTACATCTATGGACAAATATGTTGTTTTTGTCATTGATCTGTATAATGTGTTTCTGAGCGATACCGCTGCTGTCAGAACAAAACCTTGCATCTCTAAAATGGTAACTTTACTTCAGAAGGAAAAAACATACTTTACTTTTGAGTCAATAACCACACCATTTTTCAAGTTATTTTGGGCCATTTCATTTGGTCCATTCATCATGAAATTTACATACAATGTAAAAGTCAACAAGCATTTTCAAAATATGTCAAAAACTGAAAAGCGACAAATATGGAGATTCGACAAAAGCGATTTATAAGGGACATATATATGACCTTAAGTCCTGACATTGTATAAAAAAAGACCAGAGCATGTGTGTCCATGTGTATGTATCAGGGGGACTGTGTGTGCTTCTATATCTCAGGGGAATGCTTGACTCATGTCATCATATGGGAAAGATTTCCTTTCGCACTTCTCGCAAGGCCAGCAAGACAACATCAAACAGGCATGGGTCTGTACACATCCTAGGCCAGGACACACAAACACACACACATACATGCACATCCGAGGTCACACACAGTGTCTATAAACTGCTGGCATCTCTCTCATATAAATCACCCCTCTGTGACAACTGGCCATTTTCATGAGCTTCACAGTACAGCTGTCTGTGACACTCTAGCATTGTGGGATAAGATATGGCATTGTGGAAGCAAGTGTGTATGTATTTGTGTGTGTGTGTGTGTGAGTGTGTGTGTGTGTGTGTGTATCCCAGTCATGTCGGTCTTTATCCTTCCCTCTAGTCCTCCCCTGCCACTGTATATCCCCAAATCCCCTCTTCAATTCTCCCAAATCTCCCAGTCCCACTGCCACCAAATAGCATCTTAATTAGGCCCTTCCCTGGGCAGGAAATGCTAGGCTTAGGAGGAGCATTAGGCCTGCTCCACAGGTGCCTGCCAGCCTAAACCCAGCTCACTGGGCAAATACTCACCAGGGCTTTGGCCCCTTTGCGCCTTTACCTCCAGGCTTTCAGCCTGTAGCCAATGCAGCCATTAGCCCTTAGCACAGCAGGCAAGGCATGGCCAGCCACTACCCCTGTTAACGCTGCTTTCTAGCACTGTTGCAGCTGTGTCGAGTGTTGGAGGTAAAAGATCTGTACAACAAGTGCACAATCATTTCTTACACAACATGTTTTTCTGACTGTAAAAATTAAACTTAGTATTTTATGTGTGCAAAAGTATCCAGACACTCTTCTAATTAGTGAATATAGCTACTTTAGGGTGCACGCATTCCCTTAATTGCAAGCATGGATAACCTCCATTGATAGCACTACTAATAGAATGGTACATGCTGGTGCAGCTGCACATGAGCATAAAGTCACCATGCCCAATGTTGCACGTCTGTTTGAGGGGTATGAAGCCCCCTGGCATGGGACTGTAGAGCAGTGGAACAGCATGCTCTGGAGTGATGTAATGAATAAAATCCAATACCTTTGGGATGAGTTGGAATGGTGCTTATGATCCAGAACTAATCAGCCAACATCAGTGCCTGACCACACTAATGCTCTTGTGTCTGAATGCAGTCAAATCCTTACAGCAATGAATCTAGAAAGAAAGTATGGAAAGCCTTCGCAGAAGAGTAGAGATGTGTTAGAGAAGCAGGTGTCTACAAATCTTTGGACATTTTTTGTACACCGAACAAAGTTTTAAGTCAGCCATGGTACTTGTTTTAAGTTAAAACAAGTTTTTTATGTGTTTTTTTTTGTTTTATTTGACACAAAAGTAACTGTAGAGAGTAACTATAGAAGCATGCACACCATCATCAATAGATCATGAGTTCAAACTCCAGCAATACCACAGCCATCCTCAAGCAGTAGTCCATTAGAAGGAATTGTGTCAGGCCCCTTTCCCTGAACCTGATGACACCATGCAACAGAAAAAGTATCAATAGAACTGTTGACTAACCTAAGAAAAAAGTTACTTTTGACTTTTCACTTTTTCTCAGATCTGCATTTAGAAAAGATTTGAAAACATATAAGAATAGAATAATACAAACCACTGAACACTGAGCTGAAGTCCTCAAATTAAAGTGTGATGAATAACTCTGAACTGAAAATACAGCCATTATACTCTAAAGACAAACATGAGAGGATGTCTTACCGAAGCTGTTCTTAGAAATGTCTCAAGAACTTTCTTGTGATTTCTGATATCCATGATAGGCCTGTGAAACATTCATCCACACTACTACACTGGAAATTAATTACCAAAAATTCCTCACTGTGAAAGCCTTAAAAAATGATACAGAGTATTTTACAAACACTTTTGACTGAAGAATTCATCAAAGCATTCTACAAAAAAAAACTTTTAGTGACATAATTTGGCAACTGCCTATTGCCTTTTATTATAAGTATATTTGAATTCAACAGTTTTATGTTCTTTTGTAGTATTGTAGTGAAATGATTGTAGGAATGAACTGCACTGTACATTTGTACAGATTAAGAAGTATTTCTTTAATTGCCTAAATTGCACAGGCCCAGACATTGATTGCTCACTCCTACCCACCCAGACCACTAACATATTAGATTCAACTACTTTATAGTAGTTACTAAGAAATAAGCCTTGTGATTATCAGCTGAATAATGAATCTGCAGTTTATCATTGCAGATCAAGAGTGAACTATAGCAGAATTATACTTAGATCAGTTGTGCTAAAAGTGCACAGGGTTCTCTAATGTAGTGGATCTTCGAGGGCTGAGGCTGGATATAATTATGGGCAGGAGAGGGAGAACATGAAAAGGCAGAGAAGGGAGAGAGGAGAGTCACAATGGTTCAAGTTCCTAAAGAAGGCACTCAGGGCGGGAGAGAGCACCTACACGCCCAGCTGATTCAAGCGCTCTCCTCAACCACAGTAGGGGGTGGCTTTTAGAAAGCACATGGCCGGGGCAGCTGTTGGCAAACAGGCTTAATAGTTATTGGAAGGGCTGAAAAGGGCCTGACTTATTTGGCCTCCCCTGGGCTCTGGAGTGGAGGAGCTGGGAGTGGAATTGAGTTTGGCTACAATTCATGCTAAAGGCTAACAGAAAGGCTTTGCTCTACTGAAGCCTCTAACAGGTTTCATGCCACTCCAGCTTATCAAACTGTATGGGGCTGTCCACAACAGAGAGATACAAGCTTATTAGTTACTCTTCGGCACTTTGGTCACATGCTCAAACCTTAAACTGTCACTGTAATATCAAAATTAAAACTTTTGTTTTTATTTTTTCTATTACTTAGAAATTGTATTACTTAAAAGAACATTTTTTTCAGTTGCCTGATGCATTATGTTCAAATTAAACAATCAACAGACCAAGAGAAATGGTCCAAAATAACTTGAAAAAGGTGTTATTTTAGCATTCTTTCAAAGTTAACCTTTTTTTGTATCTATTTTTGTTTATTTGTTTGTTTTTACATCAGCTGTGTTACATTGTGTAAATACTTCATTAGAACGATAAAACTAACCCAAAATTATTAACTTACTTAAATTACATGAAAAGTTAAAAGCATTATTTCCTTCTCCTGGAAAATTCTTGCTCAAACTTTATTTTGAGCACTTATAGATGCTTTAATTGGTAAGACGCTATCTGGTCAAACTCTGTTGACTATCAAAAGCATTAGGATTAGGGTTAGCTTTAGGATTAGACTTAGATTTTAGGTTGAAGTTTAGTTTTAGGTTTAGGGTTATATTTAATAGACTCATTCACAGTCATAAGGTTCAGTTGCATTGAATAGATATTTAGTTGAATGTCAATTAACACCAGCATGTACAAAGCAGCTTAATGCAGTTTTACTTCATTAATTAAGCTATCATTTTGGTGACAACAATGATAACAATAAGCTGAAGATTCTCTTGAAATATTAGATTCTTCTGAAGGTTTTTAACGACAACACAGCAGGTGAGAGACAGAGACAGACCTGAGGCTTAAGACTTTTGTATGGCTGTCATGTGCTCGGAGGCAGTGGTGATGTGTGGAGCGCTGTTCAGAGATGTGTATAATAATCCTTATAGCAGTGAGACTAGAACGTTCTGTCAGTATAAAAATCTGTGCTACTGAGCAGGCATTCATACAGACTAATGTTACAGACCTAGCAGTGCGTATTGTCCATGCATGTGTATTGTGTATGTGAAATAAAAAAGAGCATATGTGTGTTCAAGTTATACTGTAACCTTAAACGCCTTATTGGACAAACCCTGGTGCGTATACTGAAACAGACTTTCTGATTTGTTACTGATATATGCTATGTAAATATATACTAAAAGCAGTCTTAACTGACTGTTTATTAGATGAATATGTAGTGCCTGTAACGACATTTTTACCTTTATAAAAGCATTTAAAACCCCATAATATAGTCCATTCTTGCTGGAGAGTATCATGTCTCTTAAATCATAACACACACCTGCACACACACCACACTCACACACACACATTGTCATAAACGAGCTGCATTATAGTCTCAGGCCACCTAGTGTTCCTTTCAGCTCTATTAATGACAGTGTCAGACACCCACACGGCCACTAAACGCTCTAGTATCAACCACAATGTCTGCATTTAACCCATTTTTGTCCATATCTTAAATTTCATGCATGCTCTGTAGGCTTGCTTGAGTGCAAACTTACCATTTGGGCTAAACCATATGGCAAAAAATGAATTTTGAAGCAGCAAGAGAAAATCCCAATTTGATTTTGAATAAAAGCTTGAAAATTATAGATAACAATTGAAAAAAATGTTAATCAAGGGTCACCAAGGGGCAGTGGTCACCTAATCCACATAAGACTGGGGTGCAGCTTTGGTCTGATAAGTGAGGAGTGGGCACACGTATAGCAGTTCAAACATAAAACTGGGTAAGCAAAGTATGCCATCAATTATACATATGTTATTTGCATCTAAAAATATTAATACTATATACTGGAATATCTTTCACATTTCCTATAGAGATCGGTTTCGTTGCCAATTACCAGTGCATTTTTTTCTGTCCATTGTGTCACTAAAATTCCTGGTGTGATCAGCATGTTGTTTGAAATATTTCAACAAAATGCTCCAATACTGTTAAATATGATAATCCTTCATAAGAACAAGGAAGATCTATTAATAATTGCTAAGAAATAGTCATAGTACACTTTTGAAAGCAATTCCATTGGTTATCATTCTCACCAAGCAAGAGCTCACTTTATAGAACTGACCAATTGAATAAAAAGTGGACTCAGGTGTGCTTCTGCTTGATTGGAATGAAAATTTGCAACCATAGTGGCCCATTGATGATGATATTGTTGACCCCCAATCTAAAGTATAATCACACCAAATTCCATTACTTTGGATCAGATTCTGCAGTATTTTCCTTTATCATTTATCAACTAAATTTCCTTGTTGACAATGAATGGGTTAATACCAATTCACCTTCATATTGTTTCAGGAGTCAATTAATTTACATAGTAAGGGGGCACACAGGTTTCAAGTGATGGCAAAACAATTTTAAAAATCAAAACAATAGTTTTGCTTTCCACAAAACAATACTACATGTAAAACAATTGCACTGAAATGCACATTTTTTAACTGTGACTTCTAAGGGTTAAAGCAAAGAATTGCAATCAATGATATACACGTGGCAGCCAAACAAAAAGACAAGGACAATCAAATGTTGAGGTTCTATCACCCAGGAAAGATACAGTCCCATATCAAATGCTAACATACTCTTTTCCGATGCGTAGATATCAGGTGCTGCAAATGTGCGGGTGCTTGACCCCCTGGTGTTGAGAAGTGTTGACTGTAATAGGTAGCTTAGAGTTAAATGTCATATGGAGGGTCTCAGGTGCTGGAGAGAAAGAGAGAAGGGGGGCCTAGAAAGGTCATCCAGGCTTAAACACCCACAGCCCTTGTGTAGGATACTAAACCAGGTGGGGTATAGTATTTTTGAATGCTTCAGGCTCCAAGTGGCCTATGATTTGCCTACAACTTTCCAGCACTTTTAAATGAGATAAAACAATTAAATGTAATAATGCTTAGGCCTCAGTCTGGTCTAAGCACAGTCTGTTTTAAAAGAGGAAAGGCCATGTGTGCATAGGGGGCTCTTAGAAATTGTCTTAGATATGTTCAGTTAATATTGATGTCAAGTAAAAGTTTATTTAACAGGCATTGTCATAAAGCAGCTTTACAGAAAAATCCAGCTCCAAGGCCCATGATCATGTCAATGGTGACAGTGACAAGGAAAAACTCCCTAAGCACAAGAAAAGAACCCTTGAGAAGAACCAAGACCCAAAAGCAGAATCCATCCTCCTTTGGTTGACACCGGATGGTAAAAAATAACAGCAGAATTGTTTAAGGAGAAGCAATGTCTGTGATTAAATGCACAGCATTGTACAGCAGAAAACTGCATGGTGGTCAAACAGGATGATATTAAGTGTTTTATTTTTTCCATAACTAACAAAGGGACCTAAATGGCTATGTAAATGTAAGGCCGGCCCACAAGTGTATTCTTTCATAGCTATAGTTGAGAGGTTGGACAAACTTTACAGAACACTGGCAATGCTCATATTCAATGTGTTGATGTCAGAATTATTCAGATTTAGACATACTGCATTTAAAGTTGAATTTTCAGTTTAAAATGCTAAACCTCCTAGCTGGACTATATTACTGTAGCTAATCTAAACTAGGCAAATTGGAAATGACAGAGAACTGTCCTAACATTAGCTTGATTACTCAACAAAAAATCTACAGCCAACCAGTGTGACAGTATTGACAGTGTGAACATTTGAATAGAAATACAATTAGAAATTAATAACAGGCTTGAAATACTTATTTTGATCAAGCCAGTGTACAGTTAATCATAAAATTTAATAGGATTTTATTAATATCTGTAAAGCTTGTCCATTGATCACATGGTGGGAGGATGAAAAATGACAGTGGTGGGCATCCCCTTATCAGCAGTTTTACTGTAGCAGAGACTTGGAAAGGACAGACAGGGGGCACTTGGTGAGATGGCACAGTGGCAGCTGTGTTGTTTCAGGGCCAGTGTTTTACGGCTGGTCAGGAGTTGGCTCTTTAACCATTTGGAATGCCCCACATTCCTGGGACTAATAATAGCACAAGGGGGCCGGGGGGGCCAGAGAGTGGGCTATGTATAAGTGTGTGTGTTTGGAGAGAGTTTTGGTATGGCTAACAGTGGGTTGTCTGCAGTTCATCATTACACAACACTGGCCTCCTTCGTCCCTTCTGCCCTGCCCCATTACTGTTTACCCTTCTGAAACATTAGCTATTAAAGCTCTACCTCACAAGTGCTTGCTCTCTCTCTCTCTCTCTCTCTCTCTCTCTCTAATTCTTTCTTTGTATTTCTCCTCCTGGCATGCTTATGGCATAACCTCCTAATTCTTATTCTTCAAGAGTTATCATCATTATTTTGATGTACTGTTAATTACAGTTCTGTATTAATTACATAGTAAGTAATAGTTAGTTACAACACAATTACCTAATGAAGTACGTATGTATTCACTAATTTGATTCTGCCTTTCACATTTTTTTGCTCAGTTTGTTGTCAATGACAAAAAATGTGCTTTCTTCCTACAAAATAAGACTGTACACATAACTATACCATTAAATCAAATTCAGATTATAAAAATGGTTTAAGAAGTTTGAATCCACATTTTTCAAAGAGCAGCAAATGAGTTATGATAACCCTTTAAATAGTCAGCAGATATAAATTTTTATTATGCAGTTCTATAACTCTAAAGTACCTCAGTCATTTTGCATTATAGTGAATGTAATACAAGAATGATACACCTTAAGATGTAAAAAGTCTGGGAAAACAAGATTATAATTATTACTGCTATTGTGAACCCAAACCAAATGAGATAATGTTTTTTTCCCCCAAAAAGAAGCAGTAAACCATGCAAACTGTTTTATGATGCATAACATATTCAGAAAAATTGCCTTTTAGACCCAAACACAACTATAAAATTGCATTAAACAACCAAACTCCAGTCATTAGCTAAGCAGGGCAAAGCAGCAGCAGAGTTTGGTGGGTTGTTAATAAGAACTTTGCTGTATGAGGTGCACCATAGTTAGCTTGCAGCCAGAGAGGAGTATGAAGGCACTGCGGTCAAGCCCTTTTCTCCCTGATATCAATCTAATGAGATAACGAACACATGCAAATGAGCTCACTCTCTAATCTTCTTAACAAGTGCTGATAGTCATCAGCTATCTGAGACAAACATCAAACATACACACACACACACACACACACATACACACACACAGAACAGGATCAATGTTAATGGGGAACAGAGTGGCACATGGACGCACATGCACACACACACACCAATTTACACATTCCACATACAAACACTCCCCAAAAAAGCTAATAAGGATGTGTTGGCTTTTTCTCGTACTATGACTGAATAAATTATGTGACTTTCTGAACTCTGAGGGAAACAACTTGATTGTACAGTGCAAAATATTTCAGGCTAAATGACTAATCAGCATTTTATTATTGTAAAAAATGTATTTGCTCTTTGTTTTTGAAGATGTGGTGAGATGGTGGGGATTATCTATACTATCTACTCTCAGTACATTCATTAGTGTCTGTAATAACATTGTAAGTACACATTAACAATACATGCAACAGCCATGTAAATACTTGTATTCATTGTTAATAATGGATCAAAGTAGTACAACTTATGTAAATACACACTTTTTTCAACTTCATTTATACTCATGCAATTACATAAATGTATCTTGATGGTTGTGACAGCATTTTCTATTGTGTGCTGTAAAAAAACCCAAAAAAAACCAGGCAAAATCAGACAACAGAATTACTACAGAACCTGTTGTAACATGGCAACCTAATCAAACCACAAGGATCTGTAGTTTCACTGTACATACAGGAAGATAAATCTTTTCAAGATATACTCTGTAAATACAATCACATTACAGAATAGTTTACAGCCAGAACTTTGATTAGGTTACCATAGGTGATCACACACCTGTTGGAAAGCCTTGTTCACAAACATAGTTTGCCTGCTCCAATGAATCAACCTCAAAAGTAATATAGTTAAGTGAAGTTTGAGGCACCTCATCAAATATAGGTTCAAATATAGGTTGGAATGACACGCTTCAGGAAGGTAGCTCTCCAGGACCTGGGCTGCAGACCACAGCTTTGACCGCTGTCATGTGTCTGAACATCACACAGCACTGTATGAAGGGACTTTACTCACCATCAGGACTATGTTACTAAGGTCATTGTGTCTCTTCCATGTTATTTTATGAGCTCTGTCATTACTGTCAAAGCTGTGCACAAACCAATAAACTCTCCTTATTTATTAGCCTAAACTGAACAGCACCATGTTAAGTAGGTCTATCAACACTTTCCTGCATCAGATGCTGTTGTTGCCGACACCCAATTTCCTGGCATAGAAGAGTCAGGGAAGGATATAAAGCTGCATCATGACTGATCTCACAGTTGTATGAAGTAATCATGAGTTACAGTGAGTTCACTGGATTTCTTATAAAAGTTTCACTTTACTTACTACTATATGACATTTTTGTTTGGGCTAATCCTGTTTGATTTGCAGTTCTAGAGTAACACCTGTATCATAATAACCTTTCCTACTCTAGGTAAAATAAATGATCATATTCTGTCATGAAAAAAACTCTAAAACTGTTGTCTTTTATAGAGAAGAATAACTTTAACTATGTAGAAAACAATATAAATTGGCTTATTCTGAAGTTATAGGACTGTGGAATAGAATCCTAGACACCCTGGTGGCTCCTGCAGGGTTAATTAATGAGATTTTCTTTTCATATTTTGGACAAAATGTTCACATAATGTAAAAGCCAGCTGCCATTGTCAAATTATGTAAGAAAGGATTTGAGATGATAGCAACAGGCGAAAGTGGTAACATGTATCATAATTGCTCTTTCATGTACATGTGGACTGAGCAGACCTTTTGAACTGGCACCAGACAAAGATAATCTGGTTTGTTCAGAATTAGCTTAAGGTCAGTGGATTCCACTGAGGGCGATGTACCATAGCTTTGTCTGCAGTCTGTCTCTGATCAAGATCAGATCAATAGATATGCATGAAGAACAGAAAGGAAGTTTATATACATGAGAAACATGAAAAACATTCTTTTTTATCTTTTACCTTAACTCTAAAAGGGAAACATAATCAGTTTTGTTGAAAAGCTATTGGAATAATTACTTTGGATAATAACTCTGAGTTAATATTACATAAATAAGGTTTAATACTCTCATGAGATTTCTTGGCTACCTTACTTTGAACATTAGCTTGCTAATTTACTTATTAGAAAATTGAAGCAGCAGAAAATGGACAGACTGGTTCCACATTGGCAAAAGAGTGAGATAAGGCTGCACACTATCACCATATCTGTTCAACCTGCATGTAAAACATAAAATGAGAGAAACAGGCATAGAAGAACATAAACAAGGGCAACGTTTACACTAAAAAATCCAGTCTTTTCAAATCTGACCTCAGACACTTTTAGACGTGGTCCTAGATCAGATACATATTGGATTTGTGGCTATTTAACCTTAATGAAAACACTCAGATTAGAATTCACCTGCTTTTTCCCACTGCACATGTGCCAGCATCCAACGTTACAAGACAGTAGCGCCCAACAGATGTCAAAGCCTGTAAGACAGTTAACAAATACATTAATGACAGATTTGAATCACTTACCTAAACTAATGTGAACCATTGTCAGAGAGACAGGATTTGGGCAAAATATCAGATTTGAGCAATGAAGCTTGTAGTGTGAATGTAGCCAAGGATTCAGGAATGGTGGAAGAAACCTCAACAATCTTTGATACTCAGAAGATACAACACTCATACACCATTGTAAGGCTCTTATAAATAGGGTTAAATAGCCAAATGAAAAGATGGGACTAAGGTTACGATGATAAGAAAGACTGCCAACTTTACCATTGAAGGAGAAGATGTGTAAAAGGTGGACAGCTTTTGTTTACTTGGATCACAACAGAAGAGCCAGCACTCAAGAAACACGACACAGATTGACACTCAATTGACAGCAGTTTGTTTCTGTAAACAAAGGTTAGAATTGTCCAGGCTATGGTCTTCTCTTTGGCTATTTATGGATGTGAAAACTGGACAATAAACAAGTGAGACTGGAGAAACATAGATTCTTTTGAAGAGTGCCTTGGACAGCAAAGAAAACAAACAAATCCTTATATCAAGCCTCACCTCCCACTCGAATCCCAGATAACCAAACTGAAGCTCTCTTGTTTTGGATACATTCTGAGAAGAACCAGTACATTGGGAAAAAAATCAGGCTTGGAAGAGTTAAAGGTAAAAGAGAAAGAAAATGAGCAGCAAAACAATGGAAGACCCAAACAAAGTTAATATCTATACATATATACAGTGCCTCCAAGTAGTATTCAACACCCTGCAGATTTTGCAGGTTTACACATTTTCAGTTAACTTAGCATTGTTAAATCTGGACTGTAGATGGGCCTGGACATATGAAATGCACTGTTGCAAAAAAGAATGTAATTCCTCTGTTTATTAATTTTTAAAAATTTTGCAAAGTTTATCAGAGGGTCAATTGTTTTTTGTCTCCCTCAAGTATTAAGAAGTAATTGCAGTATTAAGAACAATGAGTTTCACATGCTTAGATTAATTATGTTTTTTACCACCTTTTCTGACTATAAAAGCCCCTCCCCAATAAAGTGAACAGCACTCATACATGGTCAACATGGGAAAGACTACGGAGCATTCATAGACCAAATCATGGAGGGGCACAAGGCTGGCAAGGGGTACAAAACCCTTTCCAAGGAGTTAGGCCTACCTGTCTCCACTGTTGGGAGCATCATCCAGAAGTGGAAGGCTCATGGAACTACTGTTAACCTTCCACGGCCTGGGCAGCTTTTCAAAATTTCCTCCCATGCTGAGGCCAGGCTTGTCTGAATGGTCAAGGATGACCCAAGGACAACAAGGAGGGAGCTCCAGGAAGATGGCAGTGGGGACATTGCTTTCAATAAATACCCTAAGTAACGTACTCCACCACAATGGTTTCCATTCCAGGTGAGCCTGTGAGGTCCCTTTACACTCAAAGCATCAAGGCCCCTCTAAAGTTTGCTCATGAGGTTCTCTGGTCTGATGAGACCGAAATCAGGGTCTTTGGTGCCAACCACACCCAGAGCATTTGGCAAGAGAATGTTACTGTATACAATCCCAAGAATACCATCCCTACAGCCAAGCATGGTGGTGGCAGCATCATGCTGTGGGGCTGCTTCTAAGCCAAGGGGCCTGGTCATCTGGTCCGCATCCACAGGAAGATGGATAGCACAGCCTACCTAGAGATACCTAGAGATAGCTCCTCTATCAAGGATCTTAAGACTTATCTTAAGATAAGTCATTTCACCTTCCAACAAGACAACGACCCCAAGCACACTGCCAAGAGACCTGTGCTGGCCTGATCAGGTCTTCTAAAAAAACAATTAATAGCTGTAATTGCAAACAGGGGTTATTCTACAACATATTAAACCAGCAGTTGAATAATAATTGCTGCTAATTTTTATGTTTAAAATGTATTATAATGTAATTGAGCAACTTATATTTTTTGTTTGTAATATTTAGGCATCTGTTAATAAATGCTACTCTTTTTCAAAGTTTGAAGGCTCTAACTTATTTGCAACTTGTTGAATTTGAAAAACTAAAAAAAAAAAAAAAAAAAAAAAAAAAAATATATATATATATATATATATATATATATATATATATATATATATGAAATGGAAACAACTTCACAGCATTTAAAAATAACAATAAAGAGCTATAATTTTTGATGTCCTTAAATGGCAAAATTAAAAGAAAATGCTAAAAATAAATCTAAGAAGCTATGACTTTGATTGGTCTAATGGATTTTAACAAGGTAAGAAAAAATATGCTAAAAGCATGGTACTTACTGTACTAAAAAGTAGCATATTTGCTGTAATTTACAGAAAACCTCCATGTTTTAACATATTTTTACCATTTTATCTGTAAGGTACACAGAGGCTGTCTAGAGCATTCTACTTATTTCCAACATCCTAAATATCCTGCCAATACAGTTGGGCTTGTGAATGGACAGATCCCACGGGGCTAGATCCCCTCCCCTTTTGTTCTCAGGTGGTACAAGTGCTATTTGTTGGTGTGTTTAAAAACTGTACTTTATATATTCAAGATTTATATATCTTCAAGATCCATTTAAGCAGGATCTCAAGATCCCCTTGAATAAAGCTTGGGAGTCTGCTTAGTTATTATGTGCTACATCACTCTTGGGCACCTCCTCTGATGCAGTACTACCACACATGGGGATATTGCCCTAATAACTCCAACCCCCACGCATCACAACAGCATTGGAAATTCCAGCAGTAAAACTGATAATCTCTGTAAGAAAACATTACATTCAATATGGTTCTTTGGAACAACAACCAAACATAACACCCACAATAAACAGTGTTAATAATTTGCAGCACCACATTTTCTTTATTGTAAAATGCAATGATTTATATGACACTTTGTGGAGCTCTTAAACAACATTGTAACTAATTTATGCAAGATGTTTACAAGTTGTAGTCAGTAAAGTCATTGCTTTGCATGTTTATGACTGGGGTGTGAATCAACGCATAGATCAGGGGTGTCGAACTCAACCAGTAGAAGGGCCATATTAAAAAATCTCAACAGATCCAAGGGCCAGAGAAAAAACTTTTATTTTATTTAAAAATTTCACTTTTAATGAATGAATCAACAGTGAAATACAGACACTTGTAGTAGATCTTGAAACATTATATAGACACTTTAAATGTGACAGGTGCTCTGTCTTTTAAATCTACCTATTTGCTCGAACTAGACACCTGGCATCTTTCTTTGTTGCACATTCATTAATATTTTGCTGATTTTAAATTTTTATATTGGATGAACTGCAATCTGAAACACATTTCGGTGATGTGACTCATGGAATTGTGTAGAATTGAGGTGTAACCACTGTCACATAGAGTTCTGTTGGGGTACATTATGTTGCAGTGCATGCAGGGGGCTGTAGTGCAGGATATTGTTAAACAGGCTAATATTAATAGAAAATTAAAATACTTTTGCGGGCTGGATAGGATTGTGTGGCAGGCCTGATCAGGCCCGTTGGCTTTATGTTTGACACATGGTACATAGATAGTAGTGTAGTAGTAATAGTAATCTTAGTGTGTTTGGCTGCCATTGGAAAGTCATTTGCCAAATGTTTGGCTTTAACTGATAAAGGCCTTGATAAAGGCGATTTCACTATCCAGTAAATTAAATTAAGTTTAATAAATGTTCATGTTGCCCATTTTCCCCATGAGCTCCTGTCCAAAATTTCTTTCCATGGGCCTGGTTCAAATGTTAGGCACCCCATGTTTTGCATGCTAGTGACCACCATTGACTGAATGTGTTATGTGTGGGGGGAATGCTGAATGTGTGTATCTGGGGCTCTGAAGGGTTTCTTAGTCAAGGCTTTCTAAACCTTTCACTGCTGCTCTGCGGTTACACATGGTTACACATTGCTTGACATGAAACAACTGTGTTAAGTGTAGTAGTTGAATGTTGTACAGAACCATTCATTCTTTCTTGTCAAGCTGGTAAAGACAGTGGGATGAGTGAGTGTGTGTACGTGAAAGACAGCACACAGCATGTGTCTGGATATGCCCCTGATACTCGTCTTCAGTGGCATTGTGAAAATCCCACCGTATCAAGGTGCAGAGGCGAGGCGGAAAGCGGGGTGTGTGTGTGAAAGAGAGAGTATATGTATGCCCTCAGGTGAGCAGGTAGGCAGGAGATAGTGGAGGGAAAGCTAGACATCGTCTTACATCTCTATTCCCCTGCCTGGGCTTTTGCTTTTTATTTAAGCGGCCCCTTGGTGGAGACCCCCATCAGCCTTCACTATAGGCACCAGTGGGGCTCTCCCATTGAAACTAAGTGCTTCATTTTCTGCTTTTCCTTCTTTCAGTTTTGGGCTCCAGCGAAATGCTGCCACAGCACCTACATCTGTTTTTTTGCATCTTTTAAAAATCTGCGATTTCAGTTTTAATATCCAGCGAGTTTGAGCCAAAAGGGACTAAGCAGCCAAGAGAAAGAAGAAGAGAGAAACATAGATACGGATTGGAAAAGAGACAAAATTATGGGGGAGGGGTGTGAAAAAGAAAGAAAAAAGTACCTAATGCCTATGAAAACTAAGGTGTACAGTAATGTAATGTACAATCTCTCTCTCTCTCTCCATCTTTAGCCCTTTCTCTCTCTATATCTCTCTGCCTTCAACCTGCATTTCTGGGTCACGAGAGACATTTAAACTGCACTTATAATTAACAGCTATTTTTAAACAGAGAGAGAGAGATACAGGGAGAGTGAGAAAGTGTGTGTGTGTGTGTGTGCATCTGTGAGAGAGAGAGAGGGAAAGCGAGAGAGAGAGAGAGAGAGAGAGAGAGAAGGAAATGGAGCAGTGGTGAGGTACAAAAGCATTAAAATTGCCCCAGATTCGCTATTGAATGGGACACATCATGGCAATATGCTGAGAGATCAAAGTGAGAGGGGAGAAAGAGAGACAGGGCCGATCAGGGGGATAAATGGATCTCTTTATAATGGCGTAAGAATAGAGGCCTCTTTACAGCTGAAACAATTTAATAACTGCATTCATTACAGGCCGCTGTCCACTGTCTGAGACGCTCTCTCTCTCTCTCTCTCTCTGTTTCTTTTTCGCTTTCTCTCTCTAACCCTCTCTCTTTCTCACTCTCTCTATCTCTGTTTCTATCTCTCTTTCTCTCTCTCTCTCTCTCTCTGTTTCTATCTCCCTTTCTCTCTCTCTCTCTCTCTCTCTCTCTCTCTCTCTCTCTCTCTCTCTCTTTCTCTCTCACACTCTGTCATTACAGCTTCCTGTCCACTGTCTGAAACATTCACTAACTTGACTATCCTTCTTCTTTCTATTTTTCTATTTATTCTTTCTCTTTCTCCCTTTCCTTTCTGCCTTTCTCCCACTCCCTCTTTCTTTCTCTCACCCTCTTTCTCTCTCTCTCTCTCTGTTTCTTTTTCTCTTTTTCTGTGTTTATCTCTTGCTTACTCTCTGTCTCTCTCTCTGTGTTTGCCCCTCTTTCTAGCTTGCTCTGTCTGTCATTACAAATCACTATCCACTGTCTGAGATGTTTACTAACTTTCTTTTTTCTCTTTTTCAATTAAGTTTTTGTCTTTATCTCTTTTTCTTTCTCTCTTTCTCACACTCCTTATTTCTCTCTTTCTTTCTCTCTCTCTCTCTCTGAAAGGAAAGTGTGCAGTGCAGGGTAAACGGAGTGGCGGTCCACAGGTCTGAAATGAAGATGCAGCAGCTCTATCTGACACTTTGAAATGAAAGAGGAGTAGGAGGAGGCAAAAGCTATCGGAGAGCCTCCCGCAGGACGAGCTGCACGCTGCAGCCTGCTAATTATGGCCCATGCAAATGCGCTGTCTGCTGCGCGGCTCAGTTATTTATATATTTACCCGCTTATTTATTATTTCATTCATTCAGTCAGAGCCGCTGGTGTCAGATGGAACTGGATAAAAGTGGAGGTTAATAGCACTCTCTCTCTCTCTCTCTCGCTCGCTCTCTCTCTCTCTCTCTCTCTCTCTCTCTCTCTCTCTCTCTCTCTTCCCTCTTTATCCCCCCTCCTCTCTCTTTATCCCCCCTCCTCTCTCTCTCTCTCTCTCTGTCTGTCTATCTGTTTTCTCTCTTTCTCTTTCTCTAACCCTCTCTCTCCCTTTCCTCTCTGTCTCAACCTGATAAAAGTCTTGCTTATATCAAAAAAGTAATGTTTATATCTCTCTTCTCGCTCTTTTCTTCCTTTCAATCTTTCTTTTTCTTCTGCCTCTTAGTCTCTCTCTATATCTCATTGTCTGTCCTAGCCTCTCTCTCTCCCTTGCTCTCTCTTTCTATCATTCTCTCTCTCTCTCTCTCTCTCTCTCTCTCTCTCTCTCTCTCTCTCTTTCTCTCTTTCTATCCATCTTTTCTCTGCCTCATAAGGCTCTCATGGCTCTCACAGGAGAAGTTCTATAAATAAATTTCTATGGCGTTTGTGGGGAGACGGGTTGGAAGGGCACCTTTATTAAAACCATTTTGTCTTGTGATGTGTGTGTGTGCACGCATATGTGTGTGTGTGTGTGTGTGTGTGTGTGTGTGTGTGTGTGTGTGTGTGTGTGTGTGTGTGTACATATGTGCGTGTGTTTGTCTGTGTTTGCCATCTCATCTCTCCATTAGCCTTTGGTGGCCTGGGCAGTCCTCTCTTCCTCTCCTGCCTGCTTTAATGGGTAATTTAGTGATGCAGGCTTGACATATACTCCTTGTTTGTTGCCATGGCTACAAGACCTTATAGATGGCTCCATCTCGCTTTCTGTCTCTGTCTATGTCTCTCTGTCTCTGTCTCTGTCTCTGTCTCTGTCTCTCTCTCTCTCGCTCCTGTGACATGTCAGGTCACTAAATACACACATGCCCTCCGGAGACCAGTGCCACTGTTACACACACCAGTTACCTCAAAGCCTTAAGCATAATAATGTATTCTTCTCACTGTGTCACTGTGTGAAGTCTCTGCTGGTAAATCTCCACAAACAGGGTGAAGAGCTGGACTGGGATGTAAAAGACTATTAATCTGTTTTCATTTGAACAGAAATTTAATAATTGTAATGAAAGAATTAATAAAATGTATACATTTTTATTTAGTTTTTTAGTTTTGCACTGGATCTTTGAGGCTAACTTGGCTAACGAGTAACTGTATGGCTAAATCATCACACTATTTTTACGTGTCATATATTCGATACCAAATCTTGAGGCCTGTTTCACAAACCAGGATTTCTTGCTTAGCCAGCTAACTTTAAGCTCAGTTTAATCTAACCTGGATGTTCTGTCTCACAATGGTGGATTACTTTTTGCAGGCCTTCATCACCATGGCAACAAGGTTGAGTTTAGGATCAACAGCTCTTGGACCAATTAGTGCCAAGCGCTAAAACACTCAACAAAAAGATTATGTGTGAAAGATAAATGTGAAAAAGAGCTTTATATATATATAGAAATATATATATGTGTCATTTTCAAAGTGTTCACTGGATGTCTTGTGTTTTTTTTTGTGTCCTGTCTATCTGCTATCTCCGATCAACTGCCTGACAATCAAATGCATTAAACTGCCCTTCAAGAAGTGCATCCTGCCTCTTTTTTAAGCACAAGATGTCTTGTGTTCATTGCAGACTAGTCTTGGCAGTTAGACAATCTTTCAGGTAAGAGGAAAATTCCTTTACATCACCATTTCAAAACTTTGTGAGAAGTGAGAAGCTGAATGTAACACACTCTTTAATATGACCTGCAGTAGCTAGTAGGAGGAGATACAACTGAAGCAGCACTGCTGTAAGCATACAGTATACTCCACACTCTCCACCCCCACTCAGCCCTCAACCAAGGTCAACAATCTTCGCCTCCACTGATTCCTTTAGCAGTCAGTGTAAAAAAGAAACGACTGATCGGCTGTTTCTATCTGTTTTGATTTTGTTTTATTGTCCGAGGATGGGGGAATAATAACTCGTGCTGGTGTGGTGCGCAGCATTGTATTTTTCATCCGGCTTTATGGCCTCCGTCTGGGTGTTATGACAGAGCTGAGGCTTGCAGCAGGCCTGAGCCACTGATAAATGGCCAGCTTTGTACTTCTCCAAAAAGAAATCATATTTCCAGCTCCTCCGCGGAGCACCATGCCGAGCCCGCCGTGATGGGTGGTGCCACAGGACCCAATATAAATGTCTCCTCGGTACGAAAGGAAGTCATAATATGGAGAGAGAAGAAGTGTGTGTGTGTGTGTGTGTGTGTGTGTGTGTGTGGTAGTAGTGTTCATATCATCACTTAATCAAATGGACACAACTCAACTGTTCCATAAGTTTCACCATTTAAATGTTTTCAGAATCAATGCTTTCCATACACAAAAAAAATGGTGCACTAAATTAACTAGTTAAAATGGCCTCATGTGGAAAGGATATGACTGTTTTCAAAAAACTTGTATCTCTAAAATGCTAACTTTACAAGAGAAGGAAAAAAGCAGACTTTTTTTCCAAGTCATTTTCAGACATTTCTTTTATTACATCCATCCATCCATTTTCTAAGCCGCTTCTCCGTCAGGGTCGCGGGGGGGTGCTGGAGCCTATCCCAGCAGTCTTCGGGCGGAAGGCAGGATCCACCCTGGACAGGTCGCCAGTCCATCGCAGTCTTTTATTACATTTATCATGAAATTTACACACAATATAAAGGGCAACAGGCATTTTCAAAATATGTCAAAAACTGAAAAACATCAAAAATGGAGATACAAGGTGGATTTCCCAGAAATTATTAGTCCTTCTCTGAGGTCATAGAATGCCCTGAGGGTTCCCCACTGCCATTATATAATTATAGCTGCATGTATACCAATATTGGCACATATGCTGGACATGAAATGGTGCTGTACATAAAAAAGCACTAATATGAGATACTACACAACTGTATAGTTTTAAACAATTTATAAGGAACAATGTAAGAATAAAACATTTTAGATATGCCCTGAATGATGGAGATAGCAGTACGTCATGGGAACAATATTGTAATAAATTAAAGACCAGAATGCATTAACAAAATATTTATTATAAATAGATTATATTACTATCTGAATAATAATGCCCTCTATTTAGATAGATAAAACCCTTTACAAAATATTGACTAGAACATTCAAAAATAACTACTGGTGTCTGATTTACATTACTTTAAATCTACACCGAGGAAAGAATAGTTATTTATATTGTTCTGCCTTTATTACAGTACACAGATTTTCAACATTCAGAATGTCTGATGTTAAAGCTCTATTTATAGTATGCTACAATTGAGTAATTGAGTTATTTCACATAACGTACACAAAATATGCATGTCCAGGTATGCTATTCCTACGCTGTATGTCAGTTAAGGTTGCTTGTGTCAGAAGGATGTATAATTTACTGGACGAGTTTCAGGGATGATTGTGCGGCCCTGATTGGACTTGTCTAACAATATGCGGCAGCCATGTCTCTAACAACTCAGAGTCACTTTGATGTCTGGAGCAGCTTCTTTTGTTGTGAGATGCAGCTTCACCCAATGTAACACTGCAAGTGAGTGGCAATTACAGGCACAAGTAACCAAAAAAAACTACTCAAGAATGAAGCATCTGTGTGTTTGATGAGAGAGAGACAGAGACACAGAAAGTGAGAGAGAGGTACACTGGGTAACAAACTCTCCCCTCTTACCTTGCTGACCTAGAGTAATACTGACTCTTTTTATTAATATTCTTCTTATTATTAATATTCTTAGTAGTAGTAATACCGTGTGTTGTTATTGTACCTATTAACACTATAGAGTATTGTGCTGGGCAACAAGTTCCTCACTCTAACTCAATGACCCTTTATAATGCCCACCAGAATTTGAAAATGACTGGTGACTTTACATTGTCTTTAAATTTCATAACGAATTGTTACAAGTCAGTGTTCAGGCAATTTAGACAACAAGTGATGCGGATTACGTGTGCCATTTCTGTTTGTTTTCTGTTGTCATGCTGTGTTACTGACAAGTCCATGTAACCTTAAAGAAGAGAACTTTGCTAATGTATTTATTGACGAGATTTGCATGACATCAGACTATTTTGACTTCTACTATTTGTTAGCAACATTAAAGCTTCAAAGCTTCAGCACCAAACTTAAGATGTACATCTAGGATGAGTGGAAAATTGTGTTAAAGTAATGCCAACCTGTTCCTTTAACTGATAGCACTATTACTATCATTGAATACCAGCTACAAACAGTTCAACTGTAAAATTTATGTTCTGTGTTGTTGTTCTATGTGTAATTAATACAATCATACCAGTTCAGCTATTTTGAACTGAACTCTCTTGAACTGAGAGATATGTGATAGCGGGGATAGAACCTTTCTTTCTTATTTAGGCACTGGGCAGGATGTGTGTGGGTGTACATGTGTATGGTTGTGTGTAGATTTGCATATGATGAGGGCCTAATACCGCTTTTCCTTTTTTTTTAGAGCCCTCCTGCAGAGTGCTTGCAAGGATTTGGGGCAAATTTCATACTTTAAAAAGTTTTATGTAGACCAAAATGTGGGTTAAATGAGATAGACCAATAGACTGGAATAATAAGTCTGCTTGCTATTTTTACTGTTATGGTGGTATCTACCGTCAGAGGAGCAACAACACCAACATTTGTCAAGCAGTAGTAAAGTAAAAAATAGAATTATTCAGGGGTCCAGTGGATGTTTTGCACTGGCTGTCCAGCCCATTCAGACTAATAGAAGAGTCAGTTTTCAATATGATAATTGAGCATGCAGAGCACTTTTAAATGAGCCTTCTTTTGTATATTAATGAGGACCATGAATGACAAATGACAATAGTTAGTTACACACATCAATTATAGGGCAGGCTGTACTATGTGCTGCTCTGCCACAGAGCATGCAAACTCGGGCAATACTACAAGCAGCAGTCCAATCACATCATGTGCCAGGAACCAGAACTTTCTCAGTTGTAAACAAACTGGCTTGCCATTTCTCCCTCAAGCCTCACTTCATGAACAAAGTGAAGCACTTTGTAGTCTTAACCTCTTTCTTGTTAGTAGAAGAGCCCAGAATTTTCCTGCACTAATATAGGGTTGTTTTTTGTCGCTTGCCTCCCCCTCCAACTTCCAAAGTTGCCCCTTGGCCCCTCGCAGGC
This sequence comes from Pygocentrus nattereri, assembly GCF_015220715.1. Classification (NCBI taxonomy): domain Eukaryota; kingdom Metazoa; phylum Chordata; class Actinopteri; order Characiformes; family Serrasalmidae; genus Pygocentrus; species Pygocentrus nattereri. The sequence continues at coordinate 12,813,769 of NC_051230.1, forward strand.
CTCTTCCCCTTTGCCGTTAAAGCACACCTTCCCGCTAAAGGTCAATAGGGTCACACATCTGCATGTGAAATGTGAACCCTTTGACATTCCAGGGCTGGCCAGAGCCCCACCGAGCCCTTTTGTTAGCTCACACGCTAAAGTTCGGCCTAACAAGCTCCCCGCAGAATGAAGCGTGGTAACTTTAGCTGTCTCAAGCGGCCAGCTAGTAAACAGAAAAGATAATGATTAATGATTTGGTAATGCTTAAGTATAAGCAAGGGGGGATAGTATATCAAAAACAATGGTATGAAGAAACGGTCACACACTACAGGTTTCTGTGGATTTATTTGTCTAAATGTGCTGGGATACTCTCAGACTGAAAAAACACAGAAAATATTATAAGTATTGACGTATTTCTTAACTACTAAAAGCCTTGCCCATAAATCCTTAATTAACTTGCATATTAGTTTCATAACAGTTAATTAATAATTTGGTTAATGAAAGTCATACCAAGCCTTATATTTATATTACTGTGTGAAAGTCATGAAACGGCATTCATTTACTCAATTTCCAGTCAAAAACAGTCATTTTAATGTCTAAGTTCCAAAAATTAAGACATAGACAGAGGGAAAATGGGACACTTAACAACCATGCAAGGCCTGGTAGACCACCAAAACTGTTACACACAGTACTTAAAGCTTTCATCTTTGAAAGAGAGAGGAGAAATTCAAGGTCCACTCTTGCTTCAGATATGAAGAAAATCACAGGTGTTTCGGTCCATCCTTCCACTATGATAAAACTAATCTGTAATCTGTAATAAAACATTAATCTGTCCAGACCTCAGCATCACTGATTGTGTTTGGAATTATTTGGGTTGTAAGAAGCAGAAAATGCAACCAAAGAATACTCTTGACTGAACTTTGGAGATGGAGTGAAAAAATGTCTCTGCAGATTTCATTGAAAACCTGAAGGCCAGTTTAAATGGAGAACGGAATGGAAAGATAATAATTAGAATAAGAATGGAAAAGATAATAATGAAAGCTAAAAGAGTTATATAAAGGCCAACACACTAAATACTAAAAAAGACATATTATGTTCAGTTGGTGAGGCATCTGTGTAATGTCCTGTTGAACATTTCATTGCTGTCCAAAGAAAATCATGTATCCCCATTCTTGTTGATTTTTAATTTTATACACAATTTTAACACACCAGCTCTCCTTTACATTGTGTAAAAATTTCATAATGCATGGACCGATAGAAATGCTCTGAAATCACTAAAATCTGTTTACATTGACTTACCCTGAAAGGTAAGGTTTTAGTTTTAAGTTTTTGCCTTCTTTCTCCTGTTTTAGAGATAAATCTTTTATTATATTTTTTCCTGACACTGAGAAATGAATGCCTTACACTTCATTGCAATGTTTACTTGGAGATTATATAAATGAAGTGTGTTCTCTGACTTTTGCACAGCACTATAACAACTAATCAAAGTAACAGAGTTACTTGTATCACCTTTAATCCAAGGAATATTCTTTCTACTATGTGTATTAATTATTCAAATCTATGTGATATTAACAATACATAAGGACATGTTCCTTTGTGTGCACATACAAGCATGCATGTGTGTGTCTGTGTGTATGTATCTGTGTAAATGCTCATAAAAGCCAGGCATTAATGTCTAGATTCAATCAATGGCTTCATTTTAGCATCCCTTGGCCATAGTTACTCTGAGCTCCATCTTTGCCTGTGGTTAAAGTGCACTGTAAAAAAGCTGGAGAATCCCTTCCCCATAGCACACTCCCTTTTTATGATGTCCATAAAATGGAAGAGTGCAGCTTAACTTGAACTAATAATATCAGGGCTTACAGGCCGTGATTGATGATCTCCAAAGTGAGCAGGATCGCTCTCATCTTTCTTCAGATTTTTATCACTGACTTGTTTGCAGTCATGTGCAATCAGAAGATCCAGGAGGGGTAACAAGTGTTTGATGTATGATCCTCAAGCCACTTTTGTCAGAGATGCATTTCTTTGTTTCTTTGCTCTCGGCCGCCATTGTTTTTTACGCGCCTGATGCCTCTGACATGAATCCTGCGTACACTGTCTGTTTATTTTTTCTGCCTCTTTCTTGCGCTCTCTCTCTCTCTCTCTCTCTCTCTCTCTCTCACTCTCTCAGATGGTGGGAACATCTACTCTTGGGGGGATGGGCCAAGAGGTGAGCCAAACATTTTTCCAGTTTGAGTTTTGCCAAGAAAGGCAGCGAAAAAACAACAGTAGACCGCAGCAACGCCCCCTCCCCCTGAACAACGCACACATACACACACATATATTCCCTCAGTCTCACACATATACACACATAAACCCCCTTCACATCCTGCTATCAGAGACTAAAGGGCTTTTCGTAGGAGGAATGGGCCCTTGCCTCCCTTTGAGGACTTAATATCCTTCATAGTGTGCCAAGAACGCACATCTTTTTAAATAATATAAATCACGTTTATGGGTTCGGCTGTTTGTCTATTTTAACTCCTCTTCTGCTCGTGGACTCTGGAGGAAATCCTTTGCGCGGTGGCTGGGATTTGCTCACAGTGTGGATGGAGCCACTGCTGGGCCGAGGGCTGTCGGCAGCTTTTCTGACAAGTCGTTCTTGTGGCCCCTGGCACTTCAAATAAGGCATCTTGTCTGACACAGACAGCACTTTGGCCTTTCACGTTTGACTTTCCAGGCCTTTTCTCTAAAAGGGCGCAAGTGTTGGTTGGTCCCCGGAGGGTTGTGGACAAGCCTTTGCTAGAGACATGTTCTTAGCCTTGGCTTTCAACACAGTTTAGACACGTCTCTGAATGGTGATGTCAGGCATACACACCACTCTTAAAGATAAAGGTCCCAGAAAGGATTCTTTGGAGCAATGCCATAGAAAAGACACTAATAGTTCCCTAAAGAACCTTCCAGTTGATGTGTTTTAAGATCCATTTTGGTGGAAATGTGTGAGAAGCTAAAGGTTAAAGAACCTCCACATAATGGAAAGATTAAAAAGGTTTTTCCTAGAATCATACAAGGAACCTTCTTTTCATTTTTAAAACACCCTCTCAGGTACTTTAAGATGCATCCATTACCGACACAGATGTTACAATGCATCTATGTAATTTCCATAGGAAAGCACTGGACATAGAATGGGACACTCTAAGGTATCCACACACACAAGCCTAAGATCATCATACACAGTGTCAAGCTCCAGCTAGAGGACTGTAATGCTTCTCACCATTGCACTCTGCAGAAGTGGACACATGTTCCATCATTAAACACCTCTGGAATGATGTGATATATATTCTGCAAGCCCAATCTAACCACCCAACATTGCCACTTGACCTAACTAAAACTTTTGGGGTAGAGTGGAATCCATCTGGAAAGCCTGTATCTGTAATGACATGTTTATGGTATGATTATATCAATGTTATATAGAATGTTTCAAGCAAAGGGACAGATCTTAATCTATGTCTGGGAAACCAACCCTCCAAAGTACCAAAATACAAAGGTTCAACATCATTTGAAGGTTTTATTATAACTTTATGTCTAAAAAGACATATATGTCACTGACACATATATGACACATACAGTGGGTTGCAAAAGTATTCAGCCCCCTTGAACTTTTCAACCTTTTGCCACATTTCAGGCTTCAAACATAAAGATATGAAATTGTAATTTTTTTGTGAAGAATCAACAACAAGTGGGACACAATTGTGAAGTGGAACGAAATTTATTGGATATTTTAAACTTTTTTTAGAAATAAAAAACTGAAAAGTGGGGCGTGCAATATTATTCGGCCCCTTTACTTTCAGTGCAGCAAACTCACTCCAGAAGTTCAGTGAGGATCTCTGAATGATCCAATGTTGACCTAAATGACTGATGATGATAAATAGAATCCACCTGTGTGTAATCAAGTCTCCGTATAAATGCACCTGCTCTGTGAGAGTCTCAGAGTTCTGTTTAAAGCTCAGAGAGCATCATGAAGACCAAGGAACACACCAGGCAGGTCCGAGATACTGTTGTGGAGAGGTTTAAAGCCGGATTTGGATAGAAAAAGATTTCCCAAGCTTTAAACTTCTCAAGGAGCACTGTGCAAGCGATCATATTGAAATGGAAGGAGCATCAGACCACTGCAAATCTACCAAGACCCGGCCGTCCCTCTAAACTTTCAGCTCAAACAAGGAGAAGACTGATCATAGATGCAGCCAAGAGGCCCATGATCACTCTGGATGAACTGCAGAGATCTACAGCTGAGGTGGGAGACTTTGTCCATAGGACAACGATCAGTGGTACACTGCACAAATCTGGGCTTTATGGAAGAGTGGCAAGAAAAAGCCATTTCTCAAAGATATCCATAAAAAGTCTCATTTAATGTTTGCCACAAGCCACCTGGGAGACACACCAAACATGTGGAAGAAGGTGCTCTGGTCAGATGAAACCAAAATCGAACTTATGTTTGGCGTAAAAGCAATACAGCTCATCACCCTGAACACACCATCCCCACTGTCAAACATGGTGGTGGCAGCATCATGGTTTGGGCCTGCTTTTCTTCAGCAGGGACAGGGAAGATGGTTAATATTGATGGGAAGATGGATGGAGCCAAATACAGGACCATTCTGGAAGAAAACCTGTTGGAGTCTGCAAAAGACCTGAGACTGGGACGGAGATTTATCTTCCAACAAGACAATGATCCAAAACATAAAGCAACATCTACAATGGAATGGTTCACAAATAAACGTATCCAGGTGTTAGAATGGCCAAGTCAAAGTCCAGACCTGAATCCAATCGAGAATCTGTGGAAAGAGCTGAAAACTGCTGTTCACAAACGCTCTCCATCCAACTTCACTGAGCTCGAGCTGTTTTGCAAGAAAGAATGGGCAAAAATTTCAGTCTCTCGATGTGCAAGACTGACAGAGACGTACCCCAAGCCACTTGCAGCTGTAATCACAGCAAAAGGTGGCGCTACAAAGTATTAAAGCAAGGGGGCTGAATAATATTGCACGCCCCACTTTTCAGTTTTTTATTTCTAAAAAAAAGTTTAAAATATCCAACAAATTTCGTTCCACTTCACGATTGTGTCCCACTTGTTGTTGACTCTTCACAAAAAATGTCAATTTCATATCTTTATGTTTGAAGCCTGAAATGTGGCAAAAGGTTGAAAAGTTCAAGGGGGCTGAATACTTTTGCAACCCACTGTATATGTAAAAAGACACAAATATATGTCCAAAAGTGTCCAGAAGCCCTTTCTTATTAGTGAATACATTTACTTTCAGGTGCACTGCAGATACAGGTGTTGCAGTGTGAACATAGAACCATGTAACCTCTATAGAAAAGTATATGTGGTTCTCAGAAGAACCATGACTTGTAGTGGACAGGAAAACATGCTCAGGTCGAGGTGATTGAGTGTGAGGACAGAAGTGAATTGACGTAAATTCTAAACTGGGTCGACGTGGCCTTGCTTTTCCGTGTCCTCTATGAAGCTCAGCTGCACTAACAAGAGCCATTTCATATTCATAGCACTTGCTGTCCTCAAACCCTCCTCTCTCTCTCTCACTCTCTCTCTCACTCTCTCTCTCCTTCCTTATTTCTCTCTGTCTCATCTCTTTCTACCCTTCTCTCCCACTCCCTTCCCCTCTCTCTGTTTCTCCTCTCCTTTCTCTCCCCCTTTCTCTCTCTCTTTCAAGCAGGGCAGGACTTGTCGGAGGCTCCTGAAATGATTGATTGTTTTTCAGTGTGTCCTGACAGGATATGTAGTAGCGCGGAGCCCCTGGGGTCCAGGATGACGTTGCCTTCTGATTAAGACCCCCGCAGTAATCATTCCCACCAAGCCAACACAACACATGTCAACAGCACAAAAAAAAGGAGAAGAGCGAAACACTCCGCTTCATTCCTCGAAGATAACGCTGCAATCGCCGGCCACAGAGCCCACTGAAAGTTTTCTCGTTCAGAGCGATTGCATTCTCGCTGGGGTTAAGGAGCAGGTTATATCAGTTGCAACACAAAGAAAAGAGAAAAGCAAAAGGTCCTAAACCCAATAAACTCCAGCTCTCCTTCTCCAATGTAAACCAGACAAGGCTTTAAACCTATTATGGCGGTGTAATAGCATTAAAGATAGAAATCGCATTGTTCCAGAGAAGAAGGGAAGGGAAATTAATGGACTCCAGTCAGTGTCACATGAGAGAAGTAAGAAAGAATTCAAATCATGCTGGAAGTTGGAGGCGTATCTTGCAGGGATTTGACTCACAGGGTCATCAAGCCAGCAAACCTGGGAAATCAGAATGAGAGAACCCTTTCAAATGGCGGCCTCCCTTAATCTATCAAGTCTTTGCGAACACATCAGTTTAACTCACTGTGAACTCACAAGAGTTGCATATTTTCTATGGACCACACTTATCAAATTTTCATGGAGGCAGTGCATTCATTTTGGCTGGAAGAAGAATGGAAGAGGGCCTTTCCCAGGTGCTAACCTTCCAAACTGAACTTTCCCTGCATATATACTGAACAAATCTATATGACATAATCCAAATCCCCTACATTTCAATGTGTCCTAATGCATTTGACCAAATACTGGAAAATCCCTATTGCGTAATATATAATGTTTTGGTCCACCTTACTAGCAAGAGCAAAACACAAGAGGGCAATAGATCTACAGTATCACAATGACACCCCTAATCCAGCATTGTGTTGCAGATGAATTCTCTGAATGTACAGAATATTTTTAACACACTCAGAGAATAAAAAGATGAGCTCCAACTCCAGATCACCTGGCACCAAGCCAGACAGAGAGGAAAGCCGCAGCCGTGGGACAGCATTGATTCTTAATTATTGCCACAGACAGATAGCATGGAGACACAGTGCCGAACAGATCGGGACATAATTGGTCATCTCCAGGCCTTGTCCTCTCTCGCTATCAGTAGAGGAGACACTCGTGACCTTTTGGCGAGTTAGTTTCTACACTGGGCTGAATTACAGGGTAGCCCACTTCACCTTGATCTGACCTTATAAGCGGCTAATGATGACTTTTCCTCGCTGCCAAACCACATTTGGTCCTGCTCAGAGATTTTTTTACCAGGCCACCTCTGCTAAGAAAAGCTAGTGCTGTGAATGAACAACTGAAAGAATGCGTGAATTAACATTATAATACGGATAGTTCTGGTATTAAATACAGGGTTCTTTAAGCAATACCACAAAAGAACTACTTTGGGTTCCCTAAAGAACCATGTTTGAAAAAGGGATGTGTGAGTATGTAGAACCCTTAAAAGGTTTAAAAAATCTTTCTCCTAAACCCTTACAACATTTATCCAATCAGGATTTTTCCCTGTCACATCTATGGAAATACAGCCAAGGGACCTTTTGTTAGGGCTTTAGAAACTGAACTAAAGGCTGACCAAATACAAGTCAAAACATTGGCAGCTCTATACTAGGGATTTTTACTGACAGCAACCCTGTAAAAATGCTACATGGTAAATTATGTAAATATGTCTGTTATGAGCTTTAAATAAAATATGGGGTGTCTTTTACAAGCTTCAGATGTCCATATTTAATCTAATATTAAGTCTTACATAGTGCAGTTTTAATGAGACAACTTATTGGGGCTTATATTGCTTGACAACCATAGCCAACTGTTAACACATGTCATTACTGAGCAGAATAATTGTTGGTTGTTATCTTTATGAATAAAAAAGGTTATTTATAGGAAACTGTTTTGTCATATTGTCTGCTTCATGTCCTGCTTAACAACCCTTAACTGTGGTAAAATCAGTGTAACAAAGGACACAGAGGAGCTATTGGTATATATTATTTCTGTGTCATGTGCTTATTGTGCATGGGATTACATAAAGACATTAAAATTTGCTAATTAAATACTGTGTACAGCCTATGCTTACCTGTTGTGTTTCTTTGTCTATTTATTTACAAGTACCAATGGAATTATTTTGTACATTGCTTCTGATTAGTGAGAGCTGAAACTCATCATGGCAGATGAACAGTAATGACTGCATTGCAGAATCCTGGGCGTAGTTCCAAAATGGAGGTGTTCAACGTGCAGGGCTTCTAATCGAAACCTGGGCTAGTTCCAGGCTCACTCAATATACCACTAGCCTCACAGTGAAACTACTGTCAAACAGAGCAAATCACAAAGCAAGCCTGAAGAAATTGTTTCCCATGTCCCTTGTTGTTTTAGCCAAGGTCATCCCAAGCTACTTTGACTGATGGTGCACTTAACCATGGCTTGCTATGCTTATGCTAACTCTAACTACTTTTTTGAGTTATTAATTAACCGCTGAACATGTTGCATGTTGAGTGGCATCTATTGATTTTAGTTAGCTAGCCTTAATTGATTCCTTGCTTAGCTAATCATGGCGTTGATACAGAGGTCATTAATGTAGCCCTCTATGCGTTGATAGCTAAGGCTGATAACAGTGAGCACTACTTCAACTGAGGGGTCAACTTCATCATGCTCAGTCAAGCTGATCAAAATTAGCTTGAGCGCTAAATTTAGCTATATTTGACAGAGGGTTAATGAACGTGCTGCTCTTTGATTGTGGTGTGGTGGCATGGTTAGGGTTAGCTATGCTTTGCTTCTGTGTCAGGGGGTGCAGCACTGTCTGGAGGTTCGATGCTCAAGTGCACTCCCACCCCCTTCTGCAGAATCCCAGCCCAGATGGTTCCAGCTGCAGCTGGCACAGTGTGGTGTAACACCTGACAATACTACACACACACATACTGATTCACAGCCGCAGGGAACAAACACATGTGCAGGCACACATAAAGCATGACTGTAACAGCAGGCAAACCATTAATAGATAACTGTGGTCAAGCAGTAAAAATGTATAAATATGCTTATTCATGTGCATACAACATAATTACACACATAACGTATCTGAGACACTAAGTACCACATAAACAGCACATTTGTTGTTTATTTTTCATTCAGTTCAAATGACTTTTCCACAGTGCTGTGTGAAAGTCAGAGAAAGCCATGCTTTAGTTATTTCCTTTCCAGCCAATGTACACAGAAGCCTCAAGAACTAAATGTAATTTCAAAATTTTAAGTGTTTAATGCGTCCACCCTTTGCATTCATTTCAGCTTACACTCTTTAAGGAGACTTGATTTATACTTAAAAGAAATCTTCAGGGATACCTTTTAAGTCCTTAGAAGTTAGTTGGACTTTTTGCTAATAATCCCAAATACAAATATTTTTATGTTTAAATAATAGGCTTGAGCTCTGGGGCAGTCAGTCCACCAACAGTTTCTTTGCTTGATTTGCAGTTTTTCTTTTTTGTCTAGTTCAGTTTTTTGACAGCTACACATTTCAGATCTATAGAAAAGAGTTGTCTTCTCACAATAGACTGACTGACAGAAACATCTATTGATGTTTTTTAGAACATAAGCATTTTCTCATATCTTTTAAAAGTACTTTTACTATATGCCAGTTTTTTGATAGTCAAGGTCTTGCTCCATTATTAGTAGTCCCATTTTATCTAAATCATTGAATAATTTTCTGAGCTTGAGTTCTGAAAACATTTGTTTTTTTTTCATTTATTTTCTATTGACTTTTCCATTCCTCATGCATTATCTTATATTTAATCTATTCAGAAATACCTTGTACTCAATCTCTTAAAATCCCAGGCTTATTACAAACTAAGGCCTGTTAGTCAGTAACTACAGGGACTTGAGTTATTCTTAGGTTGTAGAAGTGTGTAATAAAATTTGGGCCTGTCAACGAGCCCTCACCATGTAAGAGGTTAATATCCACTAATCAAATCAAGTGGTCTCTGACTTTTGCGCAGTACTGAATATGCACTTTCTTCTTAGACAGCAGCCTGTCTATTTACACATGTTTTACATCATACGCGCATCGACACCACGCACACAAAAAAATACCCAGGAATTCTCAGCATTGGAGCAGTTCCTGTCACATTGGTTTATGATAGATTCACATTATTCACCCGCTCTGCAGGTAGTCGCGTGAGCAGACACACTGCTGTCAGCCGTGCCGCTTTGATTGTAGCGAAACAGGGAAACATTGACTTTTGTCTTGTTAACAAAATTTATTTCTCCCCAAATGACAATCCTTTAAGTGGGAGGCAGGCAGGCAGCCAGAATGTTGTGTCATACATTGCCATTTGTGAGCAGGCGCATGTTTTAAAATGTTTTCAAAGGGTTGTGCACCCATAGATCTTTCCCACCACGTGCCTTTGGTAATGAACAGACCTGTCTAAGCTAATTCAGGTTTGGCATTCTCCGTTGAGAGAGAGCGAGAGAGTGAAAGGTATTCTTCCAGTGCAAGGTAGCTAGTGTCAAACCTGTATGCAGCAGCCATTTGGACCCCCCATTTTCAATCAATAGAAATACATTAGCCCCCGTGTTGAGAGGAGATGGGGGTAGGATGTTATGCCAACAATAAACAGAGTGGAGTTTTTTGAGCCAGGGCTAAAATATGAGCCTGCGCTAGAAACACATTCATCAGGCCCGTGCAGAAATCAATTGGAAGATGAGGGAGAATTATTGCTTCGACTCACAACAGCAGTCATGCATACGTGGGCCTCACAAGAAGCAATGCGGGCAATCGTGCAGCGTGTTTCTATCTGTCTCTCTTTCTCCTACACTCTCACTTTATCTCTCTCTCTGAATAAGCCTGATTCAAAATTACTACTGGAAGGTTTCAGTGTTTATGTCAGAATGCTAGTCCAGGACTATGGATTACTAATCGTGTGCAATCAACAGTTTTATTATGTTTCTTAGCAACAATAGTACCAAAAGGGGTTCTTTGACTTGTAAAAAAGGGCTCTTTAAAGAACAGTTTTTCCACCATAGGGAATAGCCATTGTATCGTGCATACAGTTCTTTCAGTGTTTATGGTTCTATATCTCTGCTGTGGTTGGTGTAGTGTAGTGGGTAACATCTATGCTGTAGACTAGGGTTCAATCCCCCACCTGGGTAAGCACCCTACACTATACCAATAAGACTCCTTGGGCAAGATTCCCAACACCACCTTCACCTACCTGTGTAAAATGATCAAATTGTAAGTCACTCTGGATAAGAGTGTCAGCCAAATGCCGTAAATGTAAATGTAAAACCTTGTATCTTCAGAATGATAACTTTACAGGAAAAGGAAAAAGCATACTTTACTTTTAGTGTAAGTCAGTGAAGTCAGACTTATTTTCAAGTCATTTTTTTCCATTTCTTTTGGTCCATTCATCAAGAACTATACACACAATGTAAAAGGCAACAGGCATTTTCAAATTATGTCAAAAACTGGAAAACAACAAAAATAGAGGTACAATGTTTAGGTTCGTTAGTAAAGGGAATGGTTCTATATAGAAATATCTTATGCATTTCATGCTTTGGCATATAACTTACTATATGCCAGTGATTAATTTCTAATTGAAGGCATCATGAATGAAGAACAAACACATTTTACTGTTTACCACAGTTTTTTTGGTGGTCTAGGTCTTGCATAGTTCTTAGGGGTCCCATTTTTCATAATCCCATACCATTTGTGGCATTTTGTTAAGAGTGTAGAACTATACATCCATGCTAAGAACCTCTGAGGAACCTTTATTTTTAAGATTGCGTACCAAGATAAGAATAAATTACATTAAGAACACTATTATGTTTGCCTTACCACTTATTGCAGCATTTGTAATATGTTCAGAAGGCAACAGCATGTGCAAAACTATTTCACTGCTTTCCATTTTGACCACAAACATGCTCTTGTGTGTGGTTCATAGCTCGCAGCGTGCTGTGTACTCTGTACAAAATGCCACTGGTTCATTAGCTCAGCACGGTCAACATATTGGATTTGCACATTCCAATTTGCGCAGCATCACGTCTTTTCACTCTGCCGCAGTTATGTCTTTAGGTGATCTATAAAACGTTATTATTTAAAACAAGCCTCTTTATGGATTGCTTATGTGGCATGCTTAGCACTAGATTGATTTGACCTTTCCTGGATGGCTGTACTGCAGGAAAAACATGATCCTTGGCCTTTTTGCGCTGTTGTTGAGTATCAACAGTAAGTACGACGAGATGGAAATGTGGTAATAACGACTGACACTGTAGGCTGTTCAAATGCAGTTGTTGATGCTGGTTAAGTCTCAAGGGAACAAAGGAAAGTTGCTGCTATGTGGAACTTTAACTGGCAGTTTTAACTTGTGTTGCTGTCATAATAACACCTCATAACTCATTTTGTTATTTGTCATGTATTTACACCAATGATCAATCCAGAGGCAGTGCCATTTCTGCTTGTACACAAAGTACACAGTTGCATAGGGCCATTGAACTGGCAATAGGCACCCCCACCACAAGAATGATGTCATATATTTTAAAGTTGAATTTCATTTTCATTTCAGAATTTCATTCCAAAATAATCTACATCCATTTTTGGAATAGTTTTGGAAATAGAAAAGAATAGGAGCTAATGTATATTGGAAAACACATTTTTATAGGTGTTAATTGATTTTGAAAAAGGATTGATTTTTCTAGTATGCATACAGCCTACTCCCAATAATGTATACAATATAAAAATGTATTAGTTAAGATTATATAATTATACATTTCTAAAGAACACATGGTATGACAACAGGCCTGAGTAATATGGTTATGTTAGGTGTGAAAACAATGTTACATTATCATGCACACACATTTCAACTTGTGGATTATATACTATTTATCATTTTTTATTTTTAAATTTTTCATTGAAATTTAAGTTGAAAAGTTAGATTTAACATCAGTTTAATTTTAAATAAAAAAAGTCACAGGCATGTGACTCATATCCAGTTTGATCCCATTTTTTGATGTAAATGTGTTCCAAAATCAGTGTATACCTTCAAGAACTGTCACTACTCATACACATTTTCTGCAATTAGGTAAGCTGTTTGGTATTTTAATTAAAAAAATAATTTTCTTCAAAGTTGTGTCTGCTAGTCATGTACTGGCTGAAGTTTTTGACTTATGCTCAAATTTAGCTGATTAAGTAAATGTCATTCCCATAAATAGTCACTATCAAAACATTTGGGAAAGTTTTGGATATGTTATTATTATCTCGGTGGTGATAAAATAGAACATTCTGTCATTTTGTTTTAAGAAATAACCATATTTATGGTATATGGTCACTCAAAGCAAACAGATTTTAGTCCAAAGACCAAGTCAGTTAAAGTCTAAAAGGTGTTTTTATCTCTGAACTTGAATCGGTTCAGTAGAATCATCCACATTAGTGTCATATTGCTCGTACAAGTCATTGCTATCATTTCTCGTCTCTTTAAGTGTGAGTGATCAAAATTTTTCAGAGCACACTGTCACATAAAAACTAAGACCTTTCTCAGATCATATATGTACCAGGACTGTTTGAGTGGAATTGCTATCATTATTATTAATAGTATTAATAACTAATCATGGCATTGACCATAAGATTTTTATAATAACATTGTTGAATTTTTTTTATTTTCATTATGAAAATGCATGAAAGCTAAAGGGTTAACATAATGGTTAGGTAGAGGATGTAGATATGATAGAATAGACACCACTCAGATGGTTTGTTCAGCAGCCTGGGATTTACTATAATATAACAAGAAAAATAATGTGCAGTGATGTTTATTGTATATCTATTTTAGCTATAGTCGCCAATATCAGTATCATAAATCAACAACCTTCTGTATTTTAAAGATCAAATAAAACCCCCTTTAACTAGTCAGCATGCAACATTGGATTACTTAGTTCAATAATTTAAGACCGATGCTAGTTTGCATTGTTGTCCATGTAGAGACTAAATCGTTGTCCTTGTAATTAACATGTACTTACTGAATAGTAAACATTATTTTGTAATAAGCCTTTAATAGGTGTCTCTTCACCTCTACAGCATATTTTCATCTATTCTTTCATTTATTATTATTTTATTTAATTATTTTTTTAATGCCTAAGCTCTGCAGCTCCTTCATATAAACTTCAAATTGTCCATTCTGTGCAGGTGGCCACAGAGCTGTGTGTTTGTGGACAGATGCATGCATGATGTAGACTGATGCAGCTACTCAGTTATCTCCAGATAATTAAAATCAACCTCATAAAGATTATTGACTCCTCCACCGCATCCACGGCACAACCTCAGTGCCCTGCCGATGCTTTGTTAAAAGCTCTTCCTCAGAGAAGAAACAGCGCATATTAAGCAGTGCATATTTCCCCTTTATGTAGCACATTTAGATGTGGTTAAGTTGTCATAATGTGCAATAAACCCTACATGGCAAATTTGTAATCCACTTTGGAAAATTGCTTACGATACGGCCTTAACGCAGCCGCTGGAAAGAGCTTCTGAGACGCTGGTGCCAGGTTTATTGTGCCATAATTTAAACATTCTTAAACGCAAAAGGCAGTAAATATCAATTCGTTGATGGTGTGTTTTGGCGTGAGGAAACTCCAGGCTAGTGAGGGTTCAAAATAAGGCTGCAGAAACACACTGCTAACACATCTGTAGCTCCTGAATGCTAAACGTCTTTGTTCTGAAGAATGTCTGTTCTGAATTAGGCCTAGTTTAAGATCTTAATGGGCAGTTCCGGTTAAACGGTTTTAATCAGTGTTCACTCTTACTCTGGCTAATTCTGGAGGAGGGCATCAGTGTGGGGATATGGACCGAGTGAGTGAGCGGCTGTGAATTATGCAGTAACTTTCTCATTCTGTTAAGGAGTCTCAGCCCCTTATCATGTAAGTGGGTTAGTGCAGCCAGTGTTAGAGAGCAGGGATGTATAAATAGAAACCTGAGGATCAGGCCTGTGGTCCATAAAAAAAATATGTGGTTGTAAATAAACTATGCAGAATGCTGCAAGTCATGCATGCAAGAAAATCTACATTTTCAAGTTTTTATATACACCATATGACCAAAAATGGACACCCCTCCTAATTATTAAGTACAGGTATGCAGTAGAATGGATCATACCAAAAATCTCAGTGACTTGTAATGGGGTACTATCCTAGGATGCCACTTTCATGAGTCAGTTCATGAAATGTATGCCCTGCTAGACCTGGCCTGATCAACTGTAAGTGCTATTATTGTGAAATAAAAACATATAGGAGCGACAACAAATCAGCCATGAAGAGGTGAGATCAATGCAAACTCACAGAGTGGGTCCATAGCAAATATGACTGCATAGCATAAAGAAATTGCTTATCCTCTGTGGCATCACAGTTTTAAGCTGCCTCTGGGAGCAACATCAGTACAAGAACTGTGCAATGCCAAGCACTGACTGTAGTGTTATAAAGCACACTGCCACTGAACTCTGGAGCATCTCTGGAGTGATGAATTATACTTCAATATCTGGTAGTCTAGATGGATGAATTTGGATTTGGTGGATGTCAGTAATATTTTCTACCTACTGGAAAGAATAATGGCAGCAGAAAAGGTTGGTGGAGGAGTTTTTCAGGGGTTTGGCCCTTAGTTCCAGTGGAGGATTATATTAATGCAAATAAGGTTACACATATATCGGACCTCAGTTATGAGCCAGGTATTCTTGACCAACATCAGTGCCTGACAAATTTTCCTTTGACTAAATGGGCACAAATCCCCAATATACATCCATCCATCCATTTTCTAAGTCACTTCTCCGTCAGGGTTGCGGGCCCCAATATACACTGCTCAAAAAAAATAAAGGGAACACTTAAACAACACAATATAACTCCAAGTAAATCAAACTTCTGTGAAATCAAACTGTCCACTTAGGAAGCAACACTGATTGACAATCAAATTCACATGCTGTTGTGCAAATGGAACAGACAACAGCTGGAAATTAATGGCAGTTAGCAAGACACACTCAATAAAGGAGTGGTTCTGCAGGTGGGGACCACAGACCACTTCTCAGTACCTCTGCTTTCTGGCTGATGTTTTGGTCACTTTTGAATGTTGGTGGTGCTTTCACACTTGTGGTAGCATGAGACGGACTCTACAACCCACACAAGTGGCTCAGGTAGTGCAGCTCATCCAGGATGGCACATCAATTCGAGCTGTGGCAAGAAGGTTTGCTGTGTCTGTCAGCGTAGTGTCCAGAGGCTGGAGGCACTACCAGGAGACAGGCCAGTGCACCAGGAGATGTGGAGGAGGCCGTAGGAGGGCAACAACCCAGCAGCAGGACCGCTACCTCCACCTTTGTGCAAGGATGAACAGGAGGAGCACTGCCAGAGCCCTGCAAAATGACCTCCAGCAGGCCACAAATGTGCATGTGTCTGCACAAACGGTTAGAAACTGACTCCATGAGGATGGTATGAGGGCCCGACGTCCACAGATGGGGGTTGTGCTCACAGCCCAATACCGTGCAGGACGCTTGGCATTTGCCAGAGAACACCAGGATTGGCAAATTCACCACTGGTGCCCTGTGCTCTTCACAGATGAAAGCAGGTTCACACTGAGCAGATGTGACAGACGTGACAGAGTCTGGAGATGCTATGGAGAGTGATCTGCTGCCTGCAACATTCTTCAGCATGACCGGTTTGGCAGTGGGTCAGTAATGGTGTGGGGTGGCATTTCTTTGGAGCTCCTCCATGTGCTCGCCAGAGGTAGCCTGACTGCCATTAGATACCGAGATGAGATCCTCAGACCCCTTGTGAGACCATATGCTGGTGCGGTTGGCCCTGGGTTCCTCCTAATGCAGGACAATTCTAGACCTCATGTGGCTGGAGGGTGTCAGCAGTTCCTGCAAGATGAAGGCATTGAAGCTATGGACTGGCCCGCCCATTCCCCAGACCTGAATCCGATTGAGCACATCTGGGACATCATGTCTTGCTCCATCCTCCAACATCACATTGTACCACAGATTGTCCAGGAGTTGGCGGATGCTTTAGTCCAGGTCTGGGAGGAGATCCATCAGGAGACCATCCGCCACCTCATCAGGAGCATGCCCAGGCTTTCTAGGGAGGTCATACAGGCACGTGGAGGCCACACACAATACTGAGCCTTTGACTTGTTTTAAGGACATTACATCAAAGTTGGATCAGCCTGTAGTGTGTTTTTCCACTTTAATTTTGTGTGTGACTCCAAATCCAGGCCTCCATTGGTTAATAAATTTGATTTCCATTGATGATTTTTGTGTGATTTTGTCAGCACATCCAACTTTGTACAGAACAAAGTATTCAATGAGAATATTTCATTCATTCAGATCTAGGATGTGTTATTTGAGTGTTCCCTTTATTTTTTTGGAGCAGTCTATATACTACTGGTCAAAAGTTTTAGAACACCCCAATTTTTCCAGTTATTTATTGCAATTCAAATCATTCAACTCCAAAGAATAGGTTGAAATAGTACAAAGGTAGGTGCAGAACTGCCAGAGCTAAAAAAAAAGGTAAGGTTACCCAAAACTGAAAAATAATGTACATTTCAGAATTATACTGCAGAACATAGTGTGTTGCTACAAAAATGGCAAGAAAAAGGCACTTAACAATGGAAGAAAGACAGACCATCATAACACTTAAAAATTTAGGTCTTTCCTATAGAGAAATTGCCAAGAAAGTCAAGGTGTCAGTGAGCACAGTTTTCTTCACTATCAAAAGGCACTCAGAAACTGGGGGAAACTCTGACAGGAAGAGGTCTGGCAGACCCAAAGCCACAACTGAAAAGGATGACAAATTTCTGAGAGTTAACAGCTTGCGTGATAGGCAGCTCACAGGACAACAGCTTCAAGCACAGCTTAATAGTGGTCATAGTAAGCAAGTCTCAGTTTCAACTGTGAAGAGAAGACTTCAAGCTACAGGTTTGACAGGACGAGTTTCAGCAAGAAAGCCATTGCAAAATAAGACAAAGAGGCTTGCCTGGGCCATGAAACACTGCCATTAGACTACTGAAGACTGAAGGTATTACGGACTGATGCATCAAAATTTTAAATCTTCAGTTCATTACACAGGATCTTTGTACACCGTCGATTAGGCAAAAGGATGGTTACACAGTGCATGACATCAACTGTCAAACATGGAGGAGGAAGTGTGATGGTCTGGGGCTGTTTTGCTGGATCCAGGGTCGGTGACTTGTACAGAGTGAGAGGCACCCTGGACCAAAACGGCTACCATAGCATTCTGCAGAGCCATGCAATACCCTCTGGTATGCACCTAGTTGGTCAGGGGTTCATCCTACAACAAGATAATGACCCAAAACATCCAAGCTATGCCAGAATTACCTCAGGAATAAAGATCAAGTTGGTAAGCTTGAAAACATGGAGTGGCCAGCACAGTCTCCAGAACTGGACAGAAGAGTGAAAGCAAAGCAACCTACAAGTGCTACATATTTATGGGAATTTCTGCAACAGATTTGGGAAGAACTTTCTGAAGAATATTTGATTTCTATTGTAGAAAGAATGCCACGAGTGTGTTCAGCTGTTATATCTGCCAAAGATGGTTACTTTGATGAGTCAAATGTTTAGAATACATTTTGGTCTATAAATTGACTCCAATTGCTTATTTGTACTATGCTTTCATTTCAGAGTGCAATGAGACACTAAACTGAATAGATTCCAATAAAAAAACTGGAAAATTCAGGGTGTTCTAAAACTTTTGACCGGTAGTGTACACTCCACACTCTTGTGCTCCACACTATTGCTGTTATAGCTGCAAAGAGCGAGGGCAATTCTATATCAATGCCCATAGGTTTGAAGTGGGATGGCCAGCAGGCTTATACGTGTGATTCTCAGGTGTGTAAACATATTTTTGTTCATTAATTAATTGCTGTACACCACCACATCTCAGTAGCAAAGTCGTGTTATAAATAAATAAATAAATAAATAAATATACTCAGTACTACCAGATGCAGCTTAACAATGCAAATGAATGAAAATACAACATTTTAACTCACAGAAATCAACATTATTACCACCAATAGTAAAAATAGTGTCATTTTATGTTAATGAGTTCTTGTAGTGCAGATTCTAAATGTTCAACCAATACCACATTTGTGTTTGTAATTAGAAGAGGAGCTATTTCATCATGAAAAAAGCCACTGTTGTGTATACAGGCTTGTTTTGTGTAAAGGAAAGTCATCCCTCTCTTTCTGGTCTTTTTTGTCATTTGTTGACATCAATCAAAACAAATTAAAAAAGTCTCAAGGGCAGAATCTCATGTCACATGTCAGTAAGATATATTAATTAAATCTAAAAGCAATTCATTTGATATTACATTGTGTAACACTATCGTTAATTTTAAATAGTACAGTAAAGTGAGAGTCATTACTCTCAACTTCTAAATGTTAATGCACACCTGCCAAAAACACTGGAACAGTCAGAGTCTTCTGAGTTTAATCACTAAAGAGAAAATGCTGAAGTGTGGAATGGCTTTCCAGAGCATATCCTGCTCATTTCCCACCTGCTTGTGACTTGTATGTTGTGTTTATGTGTATACGTATGTGCCAGTGTGCATGTGAGAGAATAAAAGAGAGAGAGAGGCTGACAGAAAGGAAGGGAATTTGAAAGAAATGCCAGGTATCTCCTCCACCAAGAGAGGACTTTCTGCTCAAACCTTCCTGAAGAAGTCAATGTCACTAACTTTAAGCCTCTGAGAAATACTTTGTGTGTGTCCTCATGGGTGTGTGGGGGATGAGGGGGTATTTTTATACATTATCAGGATATAAATGTCCTAAAAGTAGATGAATCTACTGATCTAGTCAAGTCCTGAAAAAATGATCTCAATTGTTTAAAATTACCTTTTCTTTTTTTATAAATGCTACATAATTAATTTGTTGAAGACTGTTACTTTAGGGTTAGAAAAGCTTAGAACATTCTTATTATTATATGTCGTTATCTGTGGTGAATTGTGATTAGGTCTCAAGCGAGGCCTTTAGTGCTGTGAAAATTTGATCAGAAAATAAATAAAAAACACTCACTAGCATCCATATGGGATGTAATTTTAGCTCCAAGCTTATATATATATATATATATATATATATATATATATATATATATATATATATATATATATTATTCACATAATGCCTTGGCAATTGTACATTAAACACAGACAATTAAAGCTTGTAAAAGATATTCTATATGTTCGATTTGTAGCTAAAGGATGCTAACGTATATTTTACCTTGCATGCTGCAATTTTACAGTGACTGTTTAAGTAAGACTCCTAACAGCTGTTAGGAGCTGCTGTTTTTGATTTGTGCAAGTGACAGAAACCTAAGTGATAAGGCTTCCAGAAGGCCTAGAATGGTATTTGGTCACATACATTGTAAATAAAGACTGATAAAAAATGATTTGTTGGTTCAACTGTCATTTCCTGAATATATTGGTAGAGAATGTATCATAAAGGGCCTTCAGTTCAGCTTCTGAAATTCTAACTAATGGCAGGTCTATGTCCATTTAGATACTACAGCAAAGAAAGCCTGATTGAAAAAACTTGAGCATTTTGAGATTCTAAGATTCTAACACTTTTATTTACAGCCAAAATTTAACAATAAGAAAAATGCTACAATGCTTGAACTTGGAAAAAAAACAAGTGTGATGGTGATGTTCTTGTTAAATAAAAAATAACTAAGAATTGATAATGATGATTAAAAAGTCTATATCTATATGGACATCTCATTCCAATACCACATGCATTAACATGAAGTTTAACTGTCCCCCCACCTCCTTGCAACTATAGCAATGTCCAGTCTTCTTTTACAGTGAAATGTGATTTATCACTCCAAAGAACACGTTTCCACCACTCCAGAGTCCAGTGATAGCATGCTTTATACCACTCTTGCTATCACCTGGCATTGTGCGTAGTGATTTCAGGCTTGTTTGTAGCTGCTTGGCTATGAGAACCCATTTCATGAGGCTCTCAAATCATAGCTCATGTGCTGATGTTGCTTCCAGTGGCAGTTTGTAACAGTGAGTGGTGCAACACAAGGGTTTTCTCAGCTCTGTGAGTTTGCTTGGTCTACTGATTTGTGGCTGAACTGTTGTTGTTCCTACATGCTTCCATTTCACAATAAACACACTTACAGTTGACTGGGGCAGATCTAGCAGAACTTTCACAAATTGAGGCGTCTTACAAGAGGGCTATGTTTGAAA
This sequence comes from Pygocentrus nattereri, assembly GCF_015220715.1. Classification (NCBI taxonomy): domain Eukaryota; kingdom Metazoa; phylum Chordata; class Actinopteri; order Characiformes; family Serrasalmidae; genus Pygocentrus; species Pygocentrus nattereri. Next base: position 12,834,782 of record NC_051230.1, read on the forward strand.
TCAATGACCATTTCCATACTACCCATTCTATTGTCAGTTTTTGTCTATGGTGATTGTCTCTGCAACACACCTTATGGAATTTTGCCAGATTGCAGCATAATATGGACTCAATGATGTGTGTGTGCTTGTAAGCAGAAGTGTTTGATGTGTGTGTTTGTATGCAGTGGCCTGTGGGACCTAGCATGTTCTGGACCTCATCAAGAGCAGAGGTGGGACCCACACATACAATCCCACCCCCCACATACACACTGTTCATTGAGTCATACACAAGCTATTATCTCTACATCACTCGCCAAAACAATTTGAAAACAATTAACGCTGAGGCCGCCTGTCAGTGACTAAGTGAAACTCATCCACCGTGCAGAGCACACAGTGTAATTACTGTGTATCTAACTGCTGAGCCTTACCATGCATTAAATGTGCCACCAGCATTCAGAGTGTGTACATGTGTGTGTGTGTGTGTGTGTGTGTGGCTGCCATTGTATATGCAAAAGGTTATTTTTCAAGCTAACGGATGGTCCAGTCTGTCCTGGAGGAAACCTTCTCTGGACATGTTTAAGTTCTTACTGGGTTGAATATTTCAGTTCCGGCTAATAAAGTTCCTTCACAGAAGCAAAACCTTAGAACTCTTGTCAATGTGTTACAAATCAATGACTATTTCTGCTTCCACAAATGAGCTTCAGAAAACAATTCTAAACCTTCCAAAACACCCTGCCAGCTCCAGTTGCTACACTCAAGATCCCCTGTGCCCTGGTGAGCATCTAAGAAGCCCAAGAGGAGCATTGAGGTCAAATGTCATGGCTTCAGACCAGAGCTGGGCAGAGTAGCCTAAATCCATACTCCAGTTCAAATATTGTTACTGCAGTAAAATAATAGCCAGAGTAACAATTCCTCAAGTAGCCTACTGTGGAAGATGATTTTCTCTTCTTGATATTCCTTTGGTCTCAAGACAATAAAGCTCTAAACTGAGAAGTGTGCAACAGCAAAGTAGCCCAGGTGCTAAGCTATCAGAACAGAATGAATTCATAACTAAAACAGGAATTCGTAATGTGAAAGCCTAACATGGAAATGAATCAAAAGTATACTTAAAAATAAATGTTCCAACAGGCAAGGCAGGAAAAAACTATTTGTTAAAAATATTATGTAGATGTTTTTCAAATTTTAAACAAATGCTTCACACTTTTATATCTCCAAAGAACCATCTTTCTTTGAATTCCTAAGTATTCTTAAAGTGATTTTTCCACCAACCCAAAGAACATTTTTGGCCCATGTTCTACAATTACAACAGCCTCTCTTCATCTTTTAGATTTTCAACAGACTGTTTATGTTACTGTGTGTTTAAGTGTGATATATGTAAATGAACTCTGTTCTTATTGACTGTCCTGGACTGCGCCTCATTCAGTAAGCATGCTGAAACCTTGCTTATAACATTAACACAATGTGGCAGACCAGACCAGACCAGATGCTTACCTTGAAGGTTTTAATGTTAGGGGATCAATCAAACGCATCGTAGTAAAACAGGCGAGGGTCAAAAACAGAAAGAGGCTGCCAGCAGCCTTTCAGTGACATTAAAGGGATAGTTGAGGACAAAAACAGAGATCAAAACTGTGAGGCAAAACATGAGAAAAATGCCAAAAAGGACAAATACAAAAACAGGCTCTGAAAGCAAACCAGGCAAAATACAGAACATGAATAAACTGTGGCAACACTTTGCGAAGAAATGAACAAACTGAACCAGTCTTCATAGGGTTTTGTGATGACAGTCAAGTTTGGCTGGTTACTATTCAGATGACCGGGATCTGGAAGGTAGTTGATGATTGGCTTGTGCAGGGAGGGTGCTGTCCTGGAGAATTCTGGCAGTTGGAGTCCAGAAGAGGATCAGTGTCTGGAGTGTTACTAACTACAGAGTGGTGGAGCTAAACTGCTCTTGGCTAAGTAAATATGCAAATGTGTTGTTATTCATGACATCACAGAAACGCTGATTTATGAGTGACTTATTTTGCACCTTACTTTCCATATATGGACTGCATGAGCTATAGAGTGTAAGGTATGTTTTAAAACTTTAGTATTGTTTACATACTATATCAAACTCTTTTATTTCAGAAAAGTAAGGAAGATATAGTTTTCTGTGATTTGGGTCATTCCAAAGTGTAGAATACGTTCCTCAGAAATTTACTTACGTAAAATATATAGCATACTTAATATACTCAGATTACAAATTCATTATTAGTTTATTTGTTCTTAAAGAATGTAACTAGTTACTATCCACTTCTAGTTTGGATGTATCCAGATGTTTGACTTAACATTGTTTAGACCTGGCCAGCCATGACTCTTACATAACGCCAGCCGACTTTTGAAGGCACCACGGCTGCTGACAATCTCCTTGTTTCGGGGTGAGTGAGGCCAGGGCAGGGGCTGGCAGGAGCAGGAGATGATTGCGTAACTGCAGAGAGCCCGGCAGGGTAAGCTCATTACGTCTTTCCTGGATTTGACCCCGGAATAAAAAAACGGCACGATATAAACCAATTTAAGAAATGCCCACACACAGGCTACTGCCTTCAGGGAGCAGTTAGATGTGTTGGCTCAAGAAGTGCTGATGGTTTTGTAAGTTGTTGGTGAGTGTTTTCTGGTGTTTGAGTCAATTATTAGTGTGCTGAAGTGCTAAGGACGTGACATTTACATCTTATGTGAAAATGAATATATTTCCCAAAATGTTCTAGAAAATAAGAACTCATTACTTATGAGTCATAAGTTAATCTCTTGAACCCCAGGGCAATAATTCAGTTATTATTCTTATGATGTCTCATTCAGCCACCACTATAAACCAATTAACTTTTGCAATACGAATATATAAGTTATGTAGTTATGAGAGTGAGGAACTGTGGCCTCACATGTGAGCCCTTTCAGTCCTATATGAAGGCTTTTTATGTTTTTTCAATAATTAAAACATTTTGCATATCATTGTATTTGTCCATGCTTAGTACAATAACTGCTAATGGAAATGTCATTCAAAACATATGTAAACAGTGTCATAGGAGATATTTTTTAAAAATGAACATTTTAATACCACAAAGAAAATCATTTGAGACTTGTAACATTTATCTTTTTGGAGATGTGCCCATTTCTCTGGACAGTCTATGGTTTTTTATTTTTTATTTTTTAGCAGCTGAGTTGTTGCATTAAAGACTAAGTGTACAATTGTACAATTTTATATGAAGTGTACAATTTACAATGTACTTATGGACTATATTATGCCTCTGTATTTCTCAAACGTTCCGTAGTACAAGTCTAAAGTCAGAGCAAGCACCCCTTCCCAATCTCTGTCATAACTCCTTGCTACCTGTGTGCTAATCGTTAGCACTCAGTGTGAACCTTCCTCTCACCTGGGGGCTCCCAATCCTATTAGCCTAAGTGTCCTGACTGTACACATGTGTAGCGCTTGGCTGTTTGATCACCAGTGCTTAGCCGAGAGAGTTGTCCTCTCGCCGATGAAGGCAGAGGTAGGAGAGGGCTTTGAAAGCGCAGGCTTGGCAACCTGATCCCCTTAACTGTGCTCAGAGAGAAGGAGAGTTCAGCACCCCTGCACTAGTTTTGACACACCACCGTGCCTGCAGGCCTTTTAAGTCCTGATAGTGGCTGAGAGGCGTGACGTTGCACATTACTCTTCAGCACAGTGTTACTTAGTGTGTGTGTGTGTGTGTGTGTGTATGTGTGTGTGTGTGTGTGTGTGTGTGTGTGTGTGTGTGTGTGTGTATTGCCATATCATCAACCTCATCACAGCAGTAAATAATCCATTCATGAGGCATTATCTGTGAGTATATATATGCATGTAGAGCCTGGTAAAAATGTAATGCAGAGATTGATTTGAAGTGTTTGCAGGATTTGGAGTGATGAAGAACTTTGCTTTTTCATTTGAATTGCTACTTTGCTTCAATTTAATCATAAAACCTTGAATACTAAAGCAATAATAAAGCAACAGGCCACAAGAGGTCATGCATTACAATCATTTTACCATGATAACAGAATGTTGTTAGGCATAATTACAAAGCAGTGACCACTCTCAAAGCAGATGTCAAAAAATGATACATTATGTTAAATGTGTTTTTGTGTCTAAAGTGTTAACTCCTTAAAATCCCAGGCTTATTACATACTAAGGCTTATAAGTCAGTGACTACTGAATAGGTACTTCAATGCAAACTGGTTGAGCTAATCTTAGGTTATAGAAGTGTATAAAAAGAAGTATAAAAAAAAACTTCAGGTCCACTGACAGGCTCTGGCCATGTAAGGGGTTAAAACAGATTGCAATATGAGCAAGCATGTTATTTTTATTTTTAAGAGTATGATAATAGATAAAATAAACTAAAAATAGATAAAATATTACTTGTTTGTAATAATTCCAATGAGTGATTTTTCCACCAACCAATGTCATACATTGAGGCTAAGGGAGAAAATACTGCACTACAAAACAGAACACTTTAATCAGGAAAGCTCATTTAATTCCAACCACACAGTTTGAGTGGTTGAAAAGTATTCTGCTCCTGATAACAGGATGGCTTATTTACCCTCTCTATATCATTCTGCTAATCAGTAACAACCAGGAAAAATGTGACAATGGAAAAAGAAACAAATTTAAAATGTATGTTTTTTTTATTTTTTGTGCAACCAAATCACAGCCATGAAGTTCTTGGTGAATCTTTGTGTAGAGTACACAGAATTTAAATATCATGTGTGCATTAATATGTGTGTACAGCAGCAGTAATTACAACTGCACTGAAAATTAATCAGATTTTACAACCAGAATATTCTTTTCCATTAAAAAAAACAATTTTAACAAATTGGTTAAAACAATTTTACAGTGATGTTTTCTGGCAGGCATTGTTGGTCCATGGAAATGGCGACCTTTGCCTCTTCTTGCTACCTCCTGATGCTTCTTTTACCTGTATTCTCCCTCTGTCTACCCCTCTCTCTCTATCTCTATAGTGTGGTCAGTCAGTAGTGTTTGGAGAGGGCAGCGCTCCATCAGTCTTGCAGTGAGAGCTGGTCTCTTGCTGACCGCTCTCTTGCTCAAAGACCCATGTGTTTTCAAATGCTTCTAGATGGAAAATCGAAGCTCCGCTTCTCTGTTTATCAAGCAGCCGTTCTGTCACCCAGCCGGCCAAAATACACCACAAATTGGTGACAGCACCCCACCACACACACACCACAAACACACACACACACACCACACACACACTCAAACTCACACACTTGCGCACACCTTTGTAAAGCGGAGTGAGAGCAGCTTGGGCTGTTGTTCATTTTTATTACCTGTGTCGGGAGAAAGAAGAGGAACGAAAGGTGGCTAATGCGCAAACACACACACTCACTCTCAAGCCAATGACAGAGAGCTATAGTGTGAGACCAACTACAGGCCTGTGGTTAGTTAAGCTACTTGCCTCAAGAGAGGAGAGAGTTTTTTTTCTAGCGATTTTCTGTGAACTGATACTAGACACATACGGTTATGTCCACCCCTCATTTATTTCATTTCTAAGCATAAAAGCCATTAAATAGAAGTTATTATTTATCAGGAGATGTTTGTGAGGAGTTAGATGTGAAATATTCCACTTGCATAAGGAAGGGAAGATCTAAGGAAAATTAATGAAAAAAACAGGAGCTTCCAAACTGGAGTTCAAAAAATCTTTAACAGATACATAGAAAATGGGACTCTTAACAACCACACAAGACCTGGTAGACCACTGAAACCTTCCCCATCAGATTAACAGTGCATCTTTAATCTGGACAGAGAGGAGAAAACCAAACTCCTTTCTCGCTTCAGAAAAAACTCCACAGATGTTTTTGTCCATCTTTCCACAGTGAGAGGACAACTCAACACAATGGATATAAAAAGATGTATAGCTGTCAAGAAGCTGAGAAAATTTAAAGCTGCTCGTGTTCTCAAAACTATGGGCTGACATCTTATAGCTAAAATCATCCGTAGCAGCCATTTGAAGCATGAATTCTATCTACGTGTTTCTCCATTTTTACTTTACAGATAATGTTGTGTCATGTATGTCAGAAGCTACACAGACATAAACTATTTCAAATGAGTCAACAAACTGGGCGGGTTTGAAACATATGTCATGTTCTATGTATGCACTTTGGTTGATGCTAAGCTCCCTTTGCCTGTTAGATTAGCTCCAGCGCAAAACTAAAGAAACATACTTTAAACTTACTTTGGCTAAACAATTACATTTAGAGGAAAATTAAGTGAAAATGAAATTTTAGATGAACTAGTTCTCTAACTGTACATGAATGAAGATGCAAAGCAATAGGATCTTGTAGAAATTTGTATCCAGCAATTTCAAATCAACCTCAGATTTTATCACTTGTCACATTGTTTTATTTTTTCTCTTATGAATTTCAATGCATCTGCATATCATAAGCTAGTCATACTACACTCTCAGAAATTAAGGTATGTAACTGTCTCTGGGGCAGTACCGCTCTTGTCATTGAGGTGGTAACCTCAAGGGTACATCTCAGTACCTTTAGTCAGGGAAGATAATTGTGTCATAATTATAAATGAAGTTGTATCGACTCTAAGCACTCTGTCTTCTCTCCAGGCTTTTTATTTTATTGTTCTGTTTTGAAACACAAGATTGGGAAAGGTTACGAATATGTTTTTTTCAGCTGAAAAAAGTGTATTTAAGGTACACAATTAGGCCTTAAAACCACTATTGTACCTTTGAGGAAACATTTACATTGTTTATACCTTGATGAACTAAAAATGTACCAAAAAGTACATTTCTAGCAGTTGAAAGCAATCAGATATAACCTAGTGTCCCCATAAACCAGCACTCAAAAAGCCTATTCATAAACACCAACCACCTCTTTAGTCATTCTTAAAGGGTTTCCTTTGTACATGTGATGAATATATGTGTATATATATATATAAAACTGTGAAATTGCAAATAATCATTTGAATGAAAAAAAATGTTTTTCGGATGCCTAAAAACACCTCTATGACATGATACCTGTTGTGTATGATGGTGATCTGGCACCAAAAACCTTTACTATATATAACATTTTTACTAAAAATATTAACCATAGAATGTCATTACATTCACACACAAGGTTAGTTTCAGGTAACTGTTCATTCATTAGGTTGACATTTACCCTAAATTACAGTCAAAGCCTAAAGGTTCTGCAACTATTAAAACAATAACGCCACATCTATACTGTTGTATGCAGGGCAATTTCTGCTTTGAAGCACAGTTACATAATGTTTGCATTGCTTGAATGTTTGCTTCTGATTATGTAGTTATTGTGAACTAATTACATATTTACCCTCTCGTTTCAATTTTATTTTTGAAGGAAGATGTGAACGAGACACAGAATGAATCTTTGATGTTCTACTTTGGAGGTGGACCATTTCCTCTGAAAGCAGCATTTTTTCTCTCCTTTGAAATCACATTCTCAATGTTAATTGACCCATCATTGGACTTAGCATGCCCTGTGTATGCATTTGTGTCAAAGGCTAGGCCGCAGCCTTGGAGTATGAATGTCAGTGGAATTGGCCTGAGGAAATTGCAGTTATTATGGCATATCTCATGTGCTGTAGGTGTCTTTGTTGCATAGGCATGGTCCATATATCCAATATCAATGTTGCTTTCACCATCTTCATGACTTCCACCCTAATAATGCTAACCATGGCCAAGATGAACAAAGAAGCCATAGGCTAGACAACCAAGATCTCAACCTGTGGCCATTGTAGCTCATCCTGCAGTGATGCCATTTAATAGGGCATTGATCCAGAGGAAGCTGGGTCAATTTGTGAGGATCGATACAGTGTGTACAACGCTGAGAGAGACAGAGAGTGTGAGAGAGTCTGTAGTCAATGTATGGTTGGGTCCTACAGAGTGTAGCACAGGCAACCTGCTGAAGGTTAATAGTTGGTGCTCATTTTATCTTTTAGCCACTTAGTGAACCACGAGGTGCCGTGGCCACAAACCAAAAGGTCAAAGAACTATTCACTAAAATGCTTGCCTTCTCTTTCTCTCTCTCTCTCTCTCTTTCTCTCTCTCTCTCCATTGCTGTCTCTGTGTCACTTAGGGAACTAAACATGCTTCTTCTATGCATTGCTCCAAAATGCCTATAAGGCACCTTCATTTTAAAGTGCTTACATGGGTGAAGAACTTTCACTTCCTTTCTCCACCCCTGGTTCCCTTCCCCCTCACCCCTCTGCCACCCTACCCCCTCTGTAGCCCTCACAAACTGTAGGGCATAGGGCGGAGGGCATGCCAAGCCCGTCAACACTTTTAAGCAAAGATTAAAGCCGACCCTTTTTAATCAGTCATTTGGCAGAGAGCTAAGCCTTCCTTACCCTGCCACCACTGTAGATCAATTTTTAATGCTGTGGCACACAGCACAACCCATTTGACTGGCAAAAAAGACCTCTATTTACAAAAGACCTATTTACAAATATTCAAGTTTATGTATGTGGTGACACTGTCACTGTACATTCTGGCTTGTGCCACAACCCACATGTTGGATTGATCTGACTTAACATGAATGCAATGTATATCTGTCCAAAAGTTTGTGGACACCTGCTCATCCAGTGATTCTTCTTAAGTCAAGGCTGTTAATGGGGAGTTTGTTCCTCCTTTGCTGCAGTAACAGACAGTACTCTACTCTGGGAACTAGACTCTAGGACATTGCTGTGAGGATTTGATTGCATTCAGCCACAAGACCATTCGTAATGTTCAATGATTAGTTCTTGATCATAAATGCTACTTTAATGCAAACTCCCAAAATATGGGAGGCTGCTCCTTGGGTGGCCCGTTCTATTGGTGGAACTTTTCTATGGTGATTATGCAGGTTCTGTGAGGGCAGTGATGCGTGTATTAATAATGGGTGCAGCTTAAAGTAGCTGAATTGACTAATTACCAAAGAATGTGTACTTTTTGACGCAGAGGTGTGGTGTGCATTTTTGGGTATGTATGTAAACTATATGCACGTACCAAATATAGGTTATACCTGTGAGTGCTTCAAATGACTCAAGAAATCACATTCTCAGATTTTATAACACCTCTAATTACCTCATCTTTCAATAAGTCACAATCACATGTTGTAATTTCGTGTTAATTGTGTCTCATTCATAGCTCATTGAATCAAACAAATCTATACCACAGGTGGAAGTCAAGCTATTTTATTATAAATTATTAAAATTTTGCAATTTTTTTCATTTCTTGTCATTAAAAGACATGACAAAGTTCAGAATCAAACCTTTTGATACAGACTGTAAATGTCTAACTGTTTTTATATGAATAACACATGTAATTAATATGAAATAAAATAGTTATAGTCTGCATAACATACTTATTGAACCATTTTGTAAATGAGATACTCAAATGCAAAGAACATTAGACATCAATGTAAGGAAAAGGTTGAATATCAATTAAATATTTCTCCTAGACTAAGCAAAGAACAATTTGGGAGTGTTTTAAAATTGTGCAGAAAACAAGCTGGCAGTCATTCTTAACATGATACCTGCTTATCTGCACCATATGGGATATCTCACTTTCACCACAATGTCCTATAGAAAATGTTTGATTCTTAATGGCGATTAAATATGAATGACCAGTTTGGAGAAGATCACTGTCTGCATTTAGCTTAGGCATCCACTTGCTCCAGTTTCTATATCGCTTTTTATTGAACCATATTCTCAAGTGAAGAGCCTTTAGTAATCTTTATATTTAATAATGTACAGCTTCCAAATTTTAGGCAAATTGAGTTTGTCTGTTTTGAGTATAAACTCTAAGCCTCCTGGAGGGCAGGATGATTATATTTACTATTTTTAATTGTCTGGGTGTTCTGTTTAATGTAACACCTTTAAGAAATTACAATATAGTGTTTGTAGTAGTTGGTCGTAATGATATTTTAATTATAAATTATGTATTTATGATTGTGTTTGTGGTATCTTATCTTCTGATTACAGTAGGAAGAGAGAGCAAGAGGCAAGAACTTAGAGTTAGAGAGAAGGAACAAAAGGCACAGGGTTAAAGAGGCATGCTCTTCAGTGGATGACGGTGTGTTTGTATATGTGCGTGTGTGTGTGTGTGTATGTGTGTGTGTGTGTGTGTGTGTGTGTGTGTGTGTGTGTATATGTGTGCTTTCACTGGCATTGCAGAGCAGAGCACAGGGAATAGAGAATCTGATATTAGAGAAACTGGAGCTCTCTTCAAAGAAGACAGCTACTATCCCCCACTGATAGAGCTCCAGCTAAAAGAAAACAGCAAACACACACACACACACGCACACACACACACACACACACACACACACACACACACACACACACACACACACACACACAATATTCAAACACTCCAACCTCTCTGTTTCAGCCTTTCAGAAAATAAATCACATCCCCTTCTTTAATGACCCCTTCTATTTCTCTCCCACTGCCATCATAACATCCTCTCTCTATCTCTCTCTCCCTCTCTCTCTCTCTCTCTCTCTCTCTCTCTCGCTCACTCTGTCTCTCTGTCTGTCTGTCAAGTGCTTTCTGTCACTTATGCTCCGTTCTTTTTCCTGACTAATCCTCCCCTCCTTACACCTGAGAGCTTTACTTTTTGACATGCTGTCAGCATAAGCATCTCTCTCTCTCTCTCTCTCTCTCTCTCTTTCTCTCTCTGTTACTCTTTCACTCTCTCTCAGTCTCTCGTTTTTTCATTTACTATCTACCTCTTACCATCAACCTATCTATCTATCTATCTATCTATCTATCTATCTATCTATCTATCTATCTATCTATCTATCTATCTATCTATCTATCTATCCCTATCTCTCTGTGTCTCTCTCTATTTCCACTCCTCTATCACTCTATTTCCTCCTCTTTCTGTATCCCCCTCTTGTCTCTCTCTCTCTGTCTCTCTCTCTCTCTGACATGGTAAGATTTTGCCATAACCAAGCCGAAACACTGCACACACATATCCATCTGTATAAAACAAACTCAGACACATACAGAGAAGCCCAGTGAAATACAGCTGAAATGGTGAAATGGGCCATAGTCAGAGGATCCTCTCCTCCTTCCCTGGAGAGAGTGCTTCATTAGCCAGTCTCTTTCCAGCCAGAGAGGGAGACCATTGAATTATTTACAAAATCCTATTTAATTGGTATCAAGTTTTTAAATGGGGTCAAGTGTTGTGGTGCAATATCACACAAGCTTTTCTTCTCCCTTACTTTGGGGCATCTCAGCTGATGCAGGCCGCGCCACAGCTCCACTGATTGCCTTCAAAGCCTTTGATGAAGGAAGCTAGCTGTGCCAAGCCAAGCCAAAACCAGGGATGGTGTGGGGGTGTGTGTGTCGGGGGGTAGGTAGATAATTCTCCCCTATCAGTCTTTCGGCTCATTAGTTTATCATTTGGACAAGAAGCTAATGACTAGGAGGTACTGAAGGCATGCTATGGAGCATGACTAGTCTGTATTAGATTGCATTTCTTTAATAAAGCTAATTAATGATGTAGCACAAGCTTTTGTTATGGTAGCCTTAGCACATAAGACTAACTTTTTACTCTCATCCTATCCAGCTGAGAAAGGTAGCTGAATGATCAAGGCACGAGGCTAAGTTAGCTGCTGACTTTCAAGAACTGCACTGGAAGCTTGTAATTGTCCCAGTATTAACCATGTAGCTATGTATTGTCAGCATCAAATAAAAATCTTGTAAAGCTTTTATTTTCATTTTTTACACCATTTGAAAACATAAACAGCCCTTTACATACCGTAGCTCCTAACAATCATTCAAGACGTGGAAGCCCACCAAAACTGCCCTTATTGGATTAATGGCACAGTACATTTAGCTTTCATTTTTCAGAGATAGGAAGAAAATCAGTGTGGGCCCATCCTTCACTGTGAATAGACAATTCATTGCTATGAGTCTGTGTCAAAAAAAACATTACTTAGAAAACAAAATGGACAAAAAAGAAAAAAAACTATCAATCACAACAAAGAAGCCGCTCGTGTTCTCAGAATAATTGATGGTCCACCCCAGAGTCCAGACCTCAATATCACTGAATGTGTTTGGGATTACTTCGATTGTGAGAAGTAAAACTATAGCCAAGACTGAAGTTTGGACGTGTGGAAAAATATCCCTGCAGATTTCTTTGAAAAATAGGTTGTATGAAAAAGAATGGAAACTGTATTTAAAGCAAAGGGTGGAGACCTATAATACAGAAAATGAACATAAAATACATATATTTGCTTGTAAATATGTTTTCCCCTGTTTTTTCTGAATAACTTGTACTGTTTGATTGTTTCATTTGAGGTTAAATAAATAAAATTTTCTGAATTTTGCACATTGCTGTATGTTTGTGTTTTCATATGAGCACAATTTACTCACTTGCCCGATCCTCCATTTTCCCATCTCTTAGCCTGCTCTACCTTTACGTCTCCTGCTTCACTTGCCAAATAACTGTCTCTCACTCTGCATGACCACCATGTCTCCATACAGGAAAAAAAAAAGAAACGCTTGTTGAGAATGGAAGACAGCCTAATGCATGTAACACACGCTTTCTCTCAAACCTTCTCCTGCCCCCTCTCTCACACAGGTGGGCTTAGCTCGCTCTCCACTCACCCACATTAGACTTTTGATGGGCTTTGGTCTGGTCCGCCACGGGCCTAACGTAACCCCCCATGCAGCGACGCTCCATTTGATGGCATGAAGAAAAGCGCTCTCCTCCGCAGTTGCCCTGTTTGAGCAGGAGAAGCGCAGAAATGGCTTCTCATCAATCACGGGACAGGGAGGGCTGGCAGATGCAGTGGTCTCGGGGGGGAGGTGGATGTGGAAGGAGCAGGGCAGGCCTTCAGCTGTCTGCGTGGGCTGCAGCCTGGAGACCCAGACCCAGACGGCCCATCTCCTGCACACAGACAACATCCAGGCTGAGAGAGAGATGTGCCCAGGTTCCTTAGAGAGCACAGGCATCACCACAGGGGTGATGGGGCATATATGGAGAGGGGAGGGGGTGTGTGAGAAAAGCTAACACCTGTAGAGATTGTGTGTGCATGTAGGTATTGGTATGTGGCTGTGCGGGTGGGTGTTTGATGGGGGGGTTAAGGAAAACGGTTGTAAGTGCATTTACAGGGGCCATATCATGTGATTTTTCTTGTTTATTTAAAATAAAACGGCTTGATGTTCTGTGTAAACATCACTTTTTTTTCAGTGTTCACTTCCACTCCATATAGAAAAATAGGCTGCCCATTTTTACTTCATCATAGTTTCACATCACAGACGTTTGTGAAAATAAAGCAGTTCCTTGTACCAAAATGTCTTTTTTTGCAGTGCAGCTTTCATTTGTGGATTCTATATACTGGGTGATGAGTGAAATATTCTGTGATTTCACAACCATAACATATTGATATATCCCCAGTAATTTGGCCTTCAGCCTTTTTGGAAGATATGAGGAAAACAATTAAATGTTACATTGTTCCTGGCTGTGTTGAAGCAATTGCAGCATTGCATCAAGCTGAAGAATCCAAACGTGCAAAAAGAAGGGGCCGAAGTTAAGTTTGATTATTGATTTTTTTTCTTACCTTTCTAAGGATTTCTATCCGAACTAATGGTTTAGTCCATACTTTGCAAGCTGCTTTTCTGCGACACAAAACAAGGCAGTCATTCATAACACAGGCCATTTATACATTTCAATAGCAAAAGCAACTTTTTCAGTTTTAAGAGATACAGAGACATTGGAAATGGTCATGCATAATGAAATGATTGATTTTGCTACATAAAACAACACAAATGTTAAAAATTAACCTCAATTAAAAAAAAACACCGTGCTAAATTCATGCATACTGTTGCAATTGCGACAAACCTTGTATCTGCAAAACGTTCACTTGACAAAAGAAAAAATTTCTGAACTATGAATGGATGTTAATTGAGTCATTTTGGAGCATTTCTTATTATGTCACTTAAGAGTCACTTATTACGACTCTTTAGAGCAGCTGGCATTTTCAAATTTTGTAAAAAATGGCTAAAATGGACAACAGCAAAGATGTACGTATGTCTCATTCAATATCAGCTCCAAGTTCTCTACACTATAAGAAGACTGAAATGCATATGTGTCTATGAACTTTACACGGACACTCTTCCACAAACCCACCTTTGGCACACTGTATATCATAACATCACAAGTCCTCCAGTATCTCAGCTTGCATCTCCATTTTTATCCATCTTGACTATTTTATTGTCTCCCATTTAAATCAGCAGAGCCCCACATCACCAATCCATCTGTCTGCTCTCTGTCTAGAGAGTCAAGTCCATGTCAGCTGACACAGTGCTGTTGTACATGCAAGCAGCACCTTTAGCCAGGAATTTATCCAACAACAGCCACCTTTGACCTAAGCCGGATCACAGTGCTGGACATGGCTAGGATTATGGCGGCCTCAGTGCTGGTAAAATGTTGTTTGTTTTTTCAACCATTATATTTTCTATGGAGACTTTTTGGCCACCATGAATGTGCAGTCGTAGGCATATGCCTATCACTCTGAGTCATGCTTTGGAGAGCCTCTGGATCTCTTGTAAGTCATTTCACGGTGAGCTGTTGCTCTGTTTGAAGAATCCCTTCCTCAATCACTCCCATGTGTACACTTTAATGCACAGAGCTCTGTGAGAAACTGATTCGCAGAGAATTGATGCGATGTGGGTTTCTTTGTGCAAACAGGGTGGCTGTTGGATCTACTTCTTATTATTTTCTCTGGATAAGAGAAGACAGAGAGGCTTTTAGATGCTTATGATCTGTATTTCTAACCTAAAACATGGCAGCCAGAAGCTCTTCTTCCAGTGTAGGATTTTTTCACAATCTCTTGACAAAATTATTAAATTTCAATGTTGTGCTCCTTGCAGTGCTGTCAAATCTATACATGTTATACCTTCTGTGTAGCTATATGTATATTTGCATATGTGATTTGCTGGGATATTTTGGTTGATTAGGCATAGACTCAAGTTGATGATGACAGTGGTCATCACAAGAACAGTCTTGAAATACAAAGAGCGTTCTCTAGAGTGAACCCATAGAAGAATGATCTTCAATGAGTGGTCTCAGAATGCCAATGCAGGCACTGATCCACAGAGATCTGGAAAATAAGTGATACGGACAGATGAGTCATCCCTACCATGTTCTCAATAAGTGGGTGAGTGCATGTGCAGAGGAGCTCAAGAGATTAGCACAAGCCTGAATATTTGATCTCTACATTTTGCTGGCATGGTCATTTTAGATGAAAAGGTCATTGTAAATGAATACAAATAATTCTGACTAATCACTTTTTTCCATGATAAAATATTTCTGGCCGGATGATAATGCCCCCACAGGGCATGATGCATTACTGAATGCATGTATGCATATATAAATGATGGCCTTCACAGTCACCAGATTTCTAACATCAGCACCCTGTACCATCATCTAAACTAATTAACTGAGAGAATATCTTTTGGAAGAATGATGTTCTAGCTAACAAGAAGATGTAGTTTGTAGTAGTACACCACCTTATTAAGACAGTGGATGTTGATTTTTCCTTTAATTTGTCACCTACTTTTTTTTCTGATAAGCCTTAGGTTGTAATAAGTCTGAAAATTTAACAGGCTAAAAAAAACCCATAATATACCAATTAGAAGTTTTTCCTAGAATCATCTGCTCAGGCCAATAATAATTTATTGTTTTTAAAATTGTATGTTAGTTATTTATATACATAGATATAAGTCTATGTATATATATATATATATATATATATATATATATATATATATATATGTGTGTGTGTGTGTGTGTGTGTGTGTGTGTGTGTGTGTGTGTGAATGTATATGTCTGTGTGTCTCCCCTGCGATGTAATCTGCCTTCTGCTGGGATAAGATGCAGCACCCCCAACAACCCAGAAGGTTAAGTGATTTAGAAATGTGTGATTGTGTGTGTATTCTGGATGTTCACACCCCAATCTGTTACACATTTATTGCATGTGGAAGGTCTTATTTAATAATAATTAGTTTAGTGCTACAATTCTTGCAGAAACACCTGTGTTCCTTCATTTACTTTTAGTGGCACTGAACTGTCAATCACAGACTCCAGCCTTAACATACTCTCTGCACTCTCTCCAACCATTGATTCCAGGTCCTGAGGGTCAATCAAACTCTATTCAGTCAGATTCCATCTCTCTCTCTTTCTCTCTCTCTCTCTCTCTCTCTCTCTCTCTCTTTCTCCTTCTCGCTCTCAATACTTCCCTTCACCTGCATTATATTGATACACTCATCAACATCTCTATTGATCCCTCCCCTCCTCTCCTCCTTTCCTGACATGATGTCGCCATAGCTTTAATTTGTGACAGATTTACACCACCTTGAGCTTATTCTTTAACTCTTCCTTCTTCCGCAGGCTTCATGATTTAGTAGCTAAAGAGAAAGAAGAGTTATTGTCAACATGGACCTTCAACGGGTGAAGAAAAGGTAGTCATAATTCATCAGACGGGTGTCTAGTTAGTCAATCACTTGATCTGTAATCACAAATGCTGGCAGATATTACATGAATGATGAGTGGTAATAAAAGCTCTTACTTTTCTCAGAGCTGGGGTCTTAAGTGTTATTGGCAGGGGCTGCCAGGTCCCAGGAGAGCCAAGATTGTGAAACACAAACCCTGATATAAACTGCCTCATTGACTCCAATGAGTGTGTGTATGTAAGAATTGTATATCAGGTGTGTAAGTCTACCTGGGCAAGCACCTTATACTATACCAATAAGAGTCCTTGGGCAAGACTCCTAACATTACATTTGCCTGCCTCTACAAAATTATCAAATTGTTAAAAAAAAGTTGCTCTGGCTAAGAGTGTCTGCCAATTGCTGTAAATGTAACATCAACATTGGCAGGAATCTCATTTGGCACAATGAGGAACTGTAGCGTACTTTTTTCAGACTTAGTAGATAACAAAGTTTCCCGTTTAAAATGCTACACTACTGATCTGGACCATGTTTTTGTTGCTAATTAGAAAATAGGATAACATTAATAATGAATTTACATTACCAAGCTAACGCTGTCTTGATCATTCTACCATATACTCACTTCAGTTTTAGACTAAATTCATGACCATTCATTTTCAAATTTAGCAGACTTCAGATATTTCTGTCTCATTATTATAACAAGGATCTGTGATGTCTACAATAGAAATATAGCCATATAATATTCACTCTTAAGAATGATGATTCTTTAAGGGTTCTTTAGTAAAGGGAATGGTTCTATGTAGAACCATGAGTTCTACACAGAACCATTTCATGCTTAAATTACAAGCTTAAATTTTTAGAATCCTTTTTGGTGCTATATAGAATGCTTTTCAAAAAAGTTCTATATAGAACCATATACAACACATTCTCTATCAACCTGAAGAACCTTTTCAATCATGTGAGTGTTCATGGTTCTATTTAGAACCATTTTCTTTCTTAAAGAGCCCTTGAAGAACCATCTTTAAACAGTGTACATATATCTTCTGTTACTCCTTATGCTGCAGCATTGTTTTCATCATGCTTCAGGCTAAAGGATCAAGCATGACAGCTTTATTGATACAACAGGCCATGATAATTATGGCTTGCACTATTGATCACACCTATTGATAAAATCATATTTTACTGTAGAGAATTGTGGATCTGATGCAAACATGCAGCCAGAGTAAATCTCTATCTGTAACTAGGCATGGCTGTCTAGCTACAGAGCAGTTCATGTGCCCAAACCAAGGATGCAATCTCTCTACTTCACACACACATATACACACATACCGATAGATAAAACACATTAATCTTTACATTTAAACCAGCCTAGACAAAACATGGAATGTTTTGATACATGCTGTCGAAGACAGATTATTTTTTTAAAGACGTGTTTAACTTTCAGTGAGCTGCAACTTGATAGTACTTGCAGAGGGGCCCCTCTCGACCATTTCTCCATGAGAGATTACATCTGATATGATAAAGGACCACGCTGATGCTGTTTCTGTCGTGTATGATGATGATTTGTGCTGTCAGTGCTGGCAGAATACATGCTGCCTCAATGGGGGACAATGTGGTTCAAATGTCTTATGGTAAATATGAATTGAGATTAATAGTACACTGGAGTTGAAGACAGTAAATGGGAAAGAAAGAGGGCGTTAAAAGGACCTGTATTATGGTAAAACATATTATTAATCGTTCTACTGAATAAAAGAGTTTGATGTAGAATGCAACCATTGTTTAAGCCTCAAAATGTATCATTCATTCAGTTTGTACAGTAACTATGCTGGAAGCTGCAAAAACACCTGGTTTGGAATTCACTGTTTTTGTAATATCACAAAAGCTGGTGCATTTACTTACATCTGGGTGCAAAAGACTTCTAAACAAATTGTGAAGTAAGTGTGTTGAAATAAATTTTTTTTGTGAAGAATTTAGTGTGCTTCTAAGAAGAACAATTTGTTTCCAAATTTGGTCTCACTTTATTTGGATGGTCCACTATAGTCCCCTATGAATTATCTACATTATAGCCAGGGTTAGAGAAAGAAATGAAGGTCAATTTAGTAGATATTTAGTTGAATATAAATTGAAAGTTAATTAAGTATCTCCAAAGCATCTAAGGTGGACTATCCAAGTAAAGTGTTGCCAGCATTTTCAGTAATCAGTTGTCTTTCTCAAAAAGCTTCACACAATTAGCACAGCAGCACTCTGTTTGGACCAAATCAGCATCAACAGCTTTTGTTTTCAATGCTTGAATATGGAATTCATTCGGTGACCACAACTTCTTTCTTTTTTATTTTTATTTTGTATTCATGGGACTCTTAGGTGGCTACCATTGCCTAGTGCAAAGATTATGACTAGTGCTCCCAGTAGAGGTTTAGACCCACATATTCACACTGAAGTTATAAGAAGTGTTGTAAGTGGACTGCTTTTTGAAAGGGCAAATGCAGTGTGGCTGGTCAGAACAGAGATCATTTACATATACCTGTCTTAAAGGGACAGTAACAAACCTGAAGGGATAAACAGAGGTGGAAAATGGCCATATAATAATGAATCTTACCTGTTTTTGCTACACAAACCCACATGAATAAATAATAAAATACAAAAGAAGAAGGACATGGATCCTTTTTTACTGAAGTAAAAAATCACGCTCGATCATTTTTGCTTGTCACTAAAAGATGATTTACGCAAGGCTAGGAAATGTGTACTCTGCTTTATGTATCTCTGTATTCTCATCTTTTGATAACCTACTAGACAAACATAACAGGAAAATAAAAAGGAAAGTTCAAATTTATTACTATTGAAGGGAAGGAAAATAGCCCTTACGACTCAGGTTAAAATGTGCTGCACTAGACCATGTTTCCTTTTTGGCCGAGAGTTCAAAAGAAGATTTCTCTTTCTTTTCCCCTTTTTTTCCTCCTTCGCCAAGGTCTGAGCCACTGGGGTGCTGTTACAGAGGGATCTCACTGCAGAATGGTTTTCAGATTTAAGGGCCAAAGGCTCACGAATGTTCTTGGCCTTGCTGTTCAGTGACAAAGCGTCCCAGTTTCGTCTGTGATACCAAGGCCGTTTTTTGGCAGGGGTGTAAGAACTGCCTTGGGATTCAATATAAAATCCCAAAGCGTGGATTCTATTCAGTGTAATTAGCAGTGAATTGTTTTACACCCACTAAGTATGCAATAACTTAATCTCCTTATGTAGCCAGGTATATGTGATGAACACTAGAGTGGATTTGAATTTCCTACTGATTTTAATGCCAAGGAGAACTCTGTGTTCCTTTCCCTGTGGTGAACAAAATGAAAAGAGTTTTTGTGGTAGGAGGCTGGCCACAGTGTTGTGGAAATGTGTTCAGTCTGTTAAGGAAGGGTAGCTGTGTATTTCATACAGACAAAAATGTGTAATTAGATTTTAAAATTTTATAGTAAGATGTGTATCCATATCAGCTCTTGTGTATATACTGAAAAAAGTGATGAACTGAATTGGCTTGATTCAGAAGCACACATTATTTCCACATGAATACACTGACATAAAATATACATAGTGTTTTGGTGAGAATTGTGTTCATGTAATATATTGTTGCTGCAAAACAGATCTCCATTTTTGTGATTTTTTACTTTTCGACATGTTTTGTGCAGCTGTCCTTCACATCATGTACAGAGCAATATAAATGCTCCAAAACGGTTTCAAATAAAATTCAAATAAAACTCTTTGCTTAACTTACACAGAAAGTAAAGAATGTTTTTGCCCTTTCTACCATACCAACATACCATGATATGTTCAATTAATGTATGTATTTCAATCGAGTAACTGCAAAGCATTACTTTGATCAGTGTGTACAAGCATTATGTTGAATAGGATAAAAGCAGGAAAGACGAGCTTTCTTCACATATCACGATCAACAGCCTGAAAAAGGTGCTGTAAACAACATCGGTAAACAAAGAACTTCTCATACACAACAAAAACATTAACAAAATGTGTGATATTTTCTTAGAACAGCCTTGTCGGTACCAGTCAAACGCTGTTTTCTTTTTAGTAATCGGATCTGAAGGCCTAGAGAGGAGATTCCCTGTGACAGTGTGATGGATATGGAATAAGTAAACAGTGAATTTACAGAAGCTGACGGCATTTGAAAAGGAGAGCGCTTTTCCACCCATCCAGCTGCTTATCTCGCCACATAAATCACTCCTGCTGGGCTGCATAAATAGGTCTCATCTCGTCATCCACTCTCTGGCACGATGTAGTTCCACTTTAACCTTTATATGTGGCACTGCTCGCCCACACCAAATGTACCCGGTGACCCTCTTGACCTTGGCTATTCATATTTAATAGCCATTAAGAGTTGCCCAGACTGTGGCAGGCTGGAAAACAAAGGCGCTTAGATACTGTACATGAACATAAGTGCCATTATTGTCATGATTTATAAGACGTTGTAAGATGTCCCACATGGTGTAGTTTTCAGGGTAAGAGTGACTGCCAGCTGGTCTTCTATTTAAAAGTTCTTATGCACACAGTTCCTTTCCTTTATATGGAATGTTTACATTATCTGAAGGTTCTCTGAACTGAATAGGTTCTTCACATTTGCATATCTCATATATATGTATCTTTAACAAATCATTCAAGGATGTACCCAAATGTGATTCTGGCTTCAAAGACCTCTTCTAGGCAGCTTTATTTTTCAGAGTGCAGAGCTTTGTCTCTGTCTAGTTGTCCCTGTATTTCATTTCACTCCTTAGCCCGTCTTATGGCTGTGCTAACCTTTGACTTGGGCCCCCATTTTAAAGGCTTTGCTCTTTGCCCCAGGTCCATTAGACCTGGCTAAAGTATACTTTAATAATTGCCACGGCCACCATCAAACGAACATATGAGTGGTTGGCTCGGATGGGGAGAAGAGTCTGTCTGGAAACCTTTTGGCCTCTGGGTCAGGCCACGCAGCAGATGCTTTTGTCGAGACGATCCATTTGACCTACAGCTCCATACAGTACAAGCCTGCACGTCAGAGTTATTGATAGACCCGGGCAAATTTTTTATAGCTCGCTCTCGACCTTTGACATCAGTGGACCAAAGTGACTGCCATCCGCCGCCACCAAACGCATGATCAGATGGCTGTCTCAAGGTTGCATCTGAATGAGCAGAAAGATTGATGTTTTTCATGTGTGTGTAATGTAACGATCGAGGGCCAGCGGCCATGGATGCATGTGCCAAGAAACCGTGTTACAGCTATTCCAGGAAATGTGTCCAGGAAAGACAGACAGGGTTAATACAGACAAATCCATAATAGCAGATCAAACAGTGGACACACAAATGTAAACAATGGAGTAACAACAAAAACAAAGAAAATAAGAATGGCATAATACAGCTAGGATGGGAGTGCATACTGGGAAACTGTCAGGACAAAATCTCCACTTTTGTCTTTTTTTTTTTTATAGAAACTGAAAAGCCAGCAACCCTTTGCAATGTACTCAAATTTCACAATGAATAGAATTGATTAAAAATGGTCCAACTATTTTTTAAAACAATCCACTTCGTACTAAACCAAATTCTTTTTGCTACATTTATGCAACATTTATATAGACTATTCACGGATGAAGACTTCTAATATAATTCCAGTAGAAATCCAACATAAACGATATCAAATATCACAATGATACTTTTTCAAATTGGTGTAAATTTGCTGATGTGCAATCACTAGAAAGGTTTGCAAGGTATTATACATTATTTATGGATCTTACAAATGTTAATCATAGTGAACCTTTATTCTTAATATTTTTAGTAAATTCCTACATGTAAAAAATGTGATTGTAAACAAAGTACAGTCGTGTGCAAATGTGTGGGCACCCCTGGTTAAATTACATTTTGTTGATATAAGTGAAAATGATTTAACACATCCTCTACAGAGAACACACTTCTACACATTTTAATGCACACTTATTGTTTATTTGCTCAAATGAACACATTGGAAAGAGAACAAAACAAGAAGTCATATTTTATATATGTATCTAATGACCATAACAAATACATAGAATTTGTGCACAAAATTTTCAGAAAAAAAATGCATAGGGCAGTAATGTAAAACTATTTCACTTGCACAGTGCATCTAAAAAATATTCTTTCAAGCAAAATATTAATAAAATCCAACAAAATCCATAAGCTTTAGTAAGATGTCTCCATTTACTTGAACATCATCATCCAAAGTGAATGCGCAAGTAGCATTCTCAGAAGAATCCGACATCATTTTATGGATGCTATATGCATCTCGCCTGAGCCCAGACTCCTTTAGTGGTGACACAGCAGCAGCAGACACATCAAAGGCTTCGGCTGCTCCCAAGAAACTGCTCTTTACAGTGCGCGAATGATATACATAACAAGCCGTGACAAAATGATTCCGCCTCGACTTGCTTGTTTCTCCTGGATTCCTTTAAGGTGCTACTGCAATGCATTGTCTTTCACTTCTAGTGTTACTTTCTCAGCTTCCAAATTCTACACTGTGGTCATTTACCATATTTTTCCTCAGTGAATTGTTGTCAGACTATCTCAGCACTCCAGGCTTGAGAAAGGAGCAAGAAAAAAGAACAACAAAATCCTCCACCTAGTGTCCTCCCTCCCCTTAGCAATGCTAGCTTCTTCATAACAGGGACTGGAGCTGGAGCTCAAGCACTGTGATTAAGATAAGCCCAACCAGAGCTGGACAATTACCTGACGACTAACCTTTTCTGGAGCCACTTAAGGATGTAAGGACCCCTGAGAACCGTTGTTTTCTCTGTGAGGAACACAGCACTTGACAGCAGCAGCCTGGAGAGAGGCTAGCGGCTAGTGGTATCATGTTCAAGATTACTTAATCCTCCCACAGCATCAGAGCTGAAGGACTTTGTCACGTCTGAGACAAACGGGGATCGCTGGATTGCTGGGAGATACTGTTCAGACCACAGTGCCTTCAGTGGATAGATGGTAAATAAAACTTTGAATGGAGGGAAGAGTAGGGATTGACTTGGGCACATATTTGGCCTGGTCTTATGTGGTTTTGTGGATGCCTGTGTAGAAATGACTGTTGGGACTATGTTGTAAAGGAATGATGCCAGATGTCCTATGACCAAATTAAATAGGAGGTAGATGAGAACTTCTATACCATAGAAAAATAACATTTGTTTCTTTCAACATGATTCTTTTTCAAAATGGTTCTATATAGCACCAAAAAGGGCTCTTCTACTGTTACAAGCTTGATATTAATATAGAAAAACTCCTTTTGGTGCTATACAACCATTTCCAAAGAAAATGTTCTGTATAGAACCATATACAACATATTCTCCATCAATCTGAGGAATGATTTCATGATGCAAAGAACCCTGTAAGCATGCAAATGGTTCTTTGAGTCTTCTTGTTTCTATATAGAATCATTTTCTTAACTAAGAACCCTTGAAGAACCATCTTTTTTAAGAGTGTAGATGGTTTTTGAATCAATTTTGTATATGAGATATGCAGATGTGAAACTTTTTAAAGTTTAAAGAACACATAATGTGCCCTGCGATGGACTGGCGACCCATCCAGGGTGTATCCTGCCTTCCGCCCGAAGACTGCTGGGATAGGCTCCAGCACCCCCCCCACGACCCTAACGGAGCAGCAGCTTAGAAAATGGATGGATGGATGGATGGATGGATGGAACACATAATGTAAGGGTTCTAGATCATTTTTCCAGCATCTTTATTTAGATAAATGCTTTGTAACATTTTTAAAATAGCACTGTTAAACAAAATCATTAGCAATTAATTGCATTAGCTTGACCCTAAAGAAAGATTTATTTCTATTTGAAAATCTTTTTGTTGCAAGTGTAGGATTGGACAAAACAAGCTGCATCATTTATTACTTTCAATAATACAACCTGAACATAAAATTCACATGTCCGCAGGCTGAACGTGAAAATAAGGTGAATGCAGGTTCCAATTTTTATCAGAGATCAATGATCTTACTCCCCAGGATTGTAGCAGCTCACTCTCATGTCTTGTTTTGTCTAGCTTTACATTTGGCTGTTGCTTTTGTTAGTGGGAGGGTTGTTGATTTATCCATAGTTATCTTACAAGCACTGTCAAGCAAATGCCTGCTAAAGACATCCTCCAGTGCTAGCATTACTAATATTGCCACATCAGTGATGTGTGTTGCTTGTAGACCTGGCACTCTTTGGTGATAATAGCTTTATAACATTAAGAGTGGCATTAATGGAACCTGCCATTTTCAGCTGCAAAATCATAGCAACAGCACACAAGCAGCTGGGCTTAATCTTGCAACTATAGGTGCTTTAATGGATCAAACTAGGAAAATACGAGTTCTAAAAAAATAGTGGCATTAATAATTTATTATGCTTGACACCACAGCAACAAAGTATTATTATCTTATTGTTAATGTTTAGCTTCCTACAGGATTTTAACATGTATGTCCATGCAGATTAGTACCTAATAATGTATGTTTATAATGTTTTCTGGTGTCAGCCCTGAGGTCTGTGTGTGTGTGTTCCAGATCCCTGAGGGAGCACATGGGAGCCCTGGCCAGAGCACCACACATACTCTCTCATCCACTGCCCAGGTCTGCCACACAGAAACCACATGCCCCTGGCCACCAACACACAGGGGTTACCACTATATGATACATTCACTAGCCCTGTTAAGTATGCATAGCATGTAATATTTTTCCCAGTTTTTTCCCTCACTATATGGCTTAAAGTTTGTGGACACCCTAATAATTGAATTCAGGTGTTTCAATCTCACCCATTGCTAATACGTATATAAAATCAAGTATGGTGCCATGCATTTTCTGTGGACAAACATTGTCAGTAGTAAAGGTCATACTGAAGAGCTCAGTGATTTTAAACAAGACACTATCATAGGATGCCACCTTCTCCAGAGTTTGTGAGATTTTTACAAGGCTAGATCTGTCCAGGTCAACTGTAAGTGCTATTAATATGAAATGGAAGCACCAAGCAGCAACAACGCCTCAGCTATGAAGTTATAAACCATGCAGACCCACAGAGCAACGGCTGTTGCATCACTCACTACAGAGTTCTTAACTGCCTCTGGAAGAAACATCAGCACAAGAACTGTGCATGGGGAGCTTTGTGAAATGGGTTTCCATAGCTGAGCAGCTGCACACAAGCCTAAGATCATTATGCATAATGCCAAGCGTCAGCTGGAGTGGTATAAAGAATGCCGCCAAAGGACTCTGGAGCAGTGAAAATGTGTTTACTAGAACAATGAATCATGCTTCACTATCTGTCAGTCTGATGAACAAATTTCGGTTCAGTGAATGCCAGAAGAATGCCACCTACTGGAATGCACGGTGCCAAATGTAAGGTTTGGTGGAAGAGGGATAACAGTCTGGTGCTTTTTTTCGGGGTTTGGGCTCAACTCCTTAGTTCTAGCGAAGGGCAAGGTTAATGTTATAGCATACAAAGATATTTTAGGCAAATTATTTTAACTTTATGGGAACAGTTTGGGGAAGGCCCTTTCCTGTTCCATCATGACTGTGCACAAAGCGAGGTCCATAAAGCCATGGTTTTTGACAAAGTTGGTGTGGAGGAGCTCCAGTGATCTTTGTCGACCCTGACCTCAATGCCACTGAACACCTTTGGGATGAATTGGAACACTGGTTTCACTCTTGATAAGATCTTCTCATCCAACATCAATGCTTGACCTCACAAATGCTCTTTTAACATGTGCACAAATTCCCACAAAGACACAATTCCCACAAACACACTCAAAAATCTTGCGGAAAATTTTCCCAGAAGAGTGGTTGCTTTCATAGCCACAAAGTGGAATGGGATATTAGTTTTGGAATGGGATATTCAAGAAGCTCATTTAGGTGTGATGGTCAGGTGTCCATGTATTTTGGCCGTAAAATCTACCTATGACTTAATAAAACAGTATTCAAAGCATAGAAAAAGACAGTATAACTGCTTTCTCATGTTATCAGCAATGGAAAACCATGCTTAACCTGGGCGGTCAGACAGACGGTCATTACCAATCCATTTTAAGCCATGAGTGGAGGCTGTAAGTACTAGAGACTTATAGCTTTGCTCAGCCTCTGTCTGGGGTAAATGCCTGCTGTGAAAGCGACCATCGGAATCGAGCGTCCCCCTGGTTGCACTTGCAAGGCGAAGTCAGGGGTTATTTGCTGCTATTTTTACAAGAAACGGGTTGATTTGTCTTAGGCCATTACCGTCTATTACAGCCAGGAGTCTCCGGGAAGGAGGTGGGAAGCGGCAAACGCTGGCATTCTGCCTAAAGAGAAATCAATGAAACAAATTAATCCTTCGCAGGCCGCGGTGACACAGTAATCCATCATTCAGGGGCGCTTTTACACACCGAATCAGAGAGCCTGGGCTCAGGGAGAAAGCCCCAAGGGAGCAGGCTCACACAACACACATTCACACACACATGCACATACTCACAAGGCAAGATCCACACACACTGGAGGCAGCCGCCACACAGCTGCAACCCTACAGCCCTGTGTCTGAACATAGAGGGATGAAAGACAGAATATAATCACAGCCACTGCATGATACAGAACATGATCCAACAGTATCGTCAAAGTCGTATGCCTTCCGTCTGCATGGGATGCATCCTCTTCTATACAGCCAGAATGACCAATGGGGTTTGTTGTTTACATGTTTACTCTTTACCAAAAACAGATCTGTCACAGGAGCATCGTAAGAAGACAAGGCACTGAAGGAGAGAAAAGGGTTTAAGGGGAAAGGACACTAAGGAGGAGAAAAATTCAGGAGAAGAGAAAGAACGAGAGGGGGAATCACAGTGGGGGTGGGCATTGAAAACAGCCTTCTCTTTTACACCCACCATCACCTCACCATGTGGTGTTGCATTGTTCATGTGGCAGCACATTCACGCACATTGTTCCAATATTCAGATGCTCTGTTGCAGGGGAGCATTCCCATGGCTTCTCCTGCAGCCCGCTGAAAAGGGCAGGTGTCATCACCCGCAAAATTAAGGCTGTGGTCCCCCCACTCTGCACCAGAGATGGCTAAAAGCTTAGCCATGCTTACATACAAAGGTTAAGCCCCACAGACCCACCATAAAAAACCCGGTAATACATTCCACATTGTTGCCAACCAATAAGAAAATCATATCTACACACATGATCAGGTCACGTGATCCGCACTGGGAAGCATCTTGGTCCTCTGAGAGCTGTACACAATAATGCCCTCTATAAACCATGTGATTTCAGACAAAGGAAGACCACAGAAATATGACAAAAGAAAGATTCTGCAAGATATAGATGCATGGTCATTTTATTTAACTCGTTTAAATACATGTGTTTTCTTTCAGTCTTTAAATAATAAACATAGATTTATAAAAAATACAGATAAACACTTAATACACAGTTAAGAATAACAGTATTTACAGTGGAGGTTAACATGCTACATGGCTGCTTTCATGTTAGTTGTATCCCCAGTGGATTTGCCCATTTGGTGTTCACCTGTGGCACCCACATGCTCTCCGAAAAAAAACAGACTTGCCCAAACTGAAGGAGGGGGGGTAACCTATAAATAAGTAATGCAGAACCAGGGGGGCAGGCTGTACCATTACTTGCCTTGTCATCATAATAGAGGGTGCCACTTACCTTTAACCATGCTCTGATAGATGAAGAGCAATAGCTTTTGTTCATGTTAGCTTGGGGGAGCTGCATTAAACTGAGGAAAGAAGAGCTAAGGACATGAGGGGATCAAATAGAATCAGAATCTGCTCAATCTCAGTGCTATAGCAGACATGACATTAGCATCAAATGATAACAATGACCATCCAATAAGCTAATTATCCTTTTGTAGTGGTGCTAAGAGGAGCCACATACTGTGTATTCACAGCTAGAATAAAAAGATATGGCAGAAATTGATTGATTAGTCTATCTTTCTTTTTTTAATATCATCTTTCCATCCTTTTGGCATCTTTTATTTTGCTCTTTATCTTTATGTTTATTTACAACATAAGTCTTTGATGGAATTTCACATATACCAGATACTGAAGAAGAAAAAAGGCAACTTTCATGCAGGAAGTCCCACGCTAGCCGATGTCCTAAACGCAGGATGAACACTAGCTTTGGAGTGCCACAGCTGGTTATACTCGGACCCCTCTAGTTTCAAATGCCTGTTCTTTCACTGAGCAATAAATTCTTGTTGCACCGCATTTGTTCAAAAAAGTTTTGGATGGGGATATGATGGATCTAGCCTGGAGGAATGTGTGTGTTTAGAAATAATGGCTACATTCTTTTTCCCTCAGAGACTGATTGAACTGATAGAGAGGGGAGACGCAGGACACTGAGTGTGAGACTGTGAGAGAGGGACAGAGCATAAACAGAGATGTAGGCACAGTGTTTCCTGTGTTTGTTTTTCCATGTATGTGTGCACTAGTATTTGTGTTAGCTCTTACACAGACACATAAATGAAATTGAAGAGTATCGTGACTACATGGGTGCATCAACACTGTCAAAGCAGTTGTAGCTACAGTGTTGATGACCATACCACTTATATTGCTAGATCAATGTCCTAGAGGGCAGAGAAACTGTAGGGAGCAAATAAAGAAGATAGTGAGTCACAGGAAGTTTTTCTATAATAGTCACGTGTGCACTACTGCAACACATTACATGTTAGCTAGCCTCTTTGCATGCATGCTGTTGTTCTAAAGAAGCAGGTGAATGGGGTTAAATCACAGGGAATGTTTTGAGGGTAAGGTATTTACAGTATTAATGCCCATGCATTGATCTTAGAAAGTTCAAAATTAAAAAGAGCACCTTTCAACCTCGAAAATAGTGGTTAATTAGTTCTTGTCTTGGACCTTTAACTCATATTGTCCCTTTACATATCATAGAATCTCTTTAAAAAGGTTCTTTACACTTGCACATTTCATTTATGTCAACTGAAAGTTTCTTAAGGGAACCAAAAACTGGTTTCTCTATAGTATTACCCCAAAGAACCTTCCCGACTCCTTTGCCTTTAAAAAATCAAACAGCAGCTATCAGAACTGTTATTAAACCACATGACCACAGCGTTCTGCAGCGTCACTGAGGAGCATGCTGACACAAGAGGCAGAAAGTAACAGACCGTATGGATGGACACACTTGCTTTGGTGGCCAAATTGCATCATCTGGTTGTCAGATGAGAAGAAATGACAGAACGTTGTGCCAATGTCCAAAAGCCCACACTTAGTCAGTCGCTTTGTCAAAAAATGACATTTCAGCATGACAGTAATGATGAGGGACCATTTTACTCAGTGACAAGATGGACAGAGAAGGAAAACTGACATTCTAAACTGCCCCTCTCAATCCGCAGACATTTGGTGTTTAAGCCCACAGCAGGAGTATCAAGACTGAACTACTGAACTGCCTGCCGGGCCTATGACACATTGTTTTATATAAGACGCACAATTTTCACTATTTTTTCCCAACACTCACTTCAGTCATGCTGTGCTGTTTTATGCAAAATCACTAAAAGGATGAGAAGTTTCAATTACATGGCTTTATGGAAGAACTTTTTATTCTTTCTACTCTATTTATCATATGCTTATTTTATTTGTCCCTTAGTTAATATGTGTTAATAGTCTATGCGCTTGCTTGTCTGTTTGCTATATTACATGTCATACATGTGTGCACTCACCAAGACAAATTCCTTGTATATGTAACATACTTGGCAAACAAGTTAATTTATTAAAAACTGCTCAAAAAGCACCTAGAAATGTTTAAAATGTGTTACAGGAGATGGTTTCAAACCAAGACCTGCTATACTTCATTTGTATATAGTTGCAATATAACGATAACTGATATTCTATTGATATTATATAAATAACTGATGTTATTATGATATTATGGCACTGTGTGTGTGCATGTGTGCATAGACATACCTGCAGCTGCTCAAGTTTCACTGTTAGCCAAGCCTGTCAGGAAATCAGAACAACTCTTTAACCCAGTGTAAACAGTTATACATGCACACTGAAGAACAAACTTAAAAAAATAAATAAATAAAAAATAAAATGTTAATTCAAACATGTCAAAAATCCATGGGTCCAGATGCTGACTCACAGAATGTTTGATCTGAAATTGCTACAATAGTGGAATAGGGGCTCTTAGAATGTCAAAAAAAAAGACGACAAAGGGAGGATGTCATGAAAGGAGAGATGACTAGCTGATGTGAGAATAAGAGAATGGTTGACAAATGACTAATGCTCATTTTGAGATTGAATGTCAGGAGATTAGTCTCTTTCAGTCAGTCAGATCGAGTTGCCTCAATGATGTAGCAAGTCAGGCAAAACACTTCTGTGACACTGCGCAGTATATACACACATAACCTCCTAAAAAACAAAGGTCAAAGGTTCCTAATTCTAGGAAAAAGATTTTAATTCTCATGAAACATTTGCATTATATGGTGGTTCTTTAGCCTTAATAAAGTTTCAAACGTCTTCTCACTGGCTTTACTCATTTATAAAAATGTTTTTAAAGAGTCTGAAGCTTAAAGGTTCTTAATGGAAGTATAAGTGGTTCTTCTAAGGTATAATTCCAGCGAACCCAAAGTCTAAGCATACATGGGGGGGGGGGTGTTGGGGGGGGGGGTAAAATATGTGTCATTCTATAATAGCTTTCAGTAAATATATACAAAGTATTATAATGCCAGTGTTGACTATTAGTTTTGGATTCCAATTTTTACAAATCCTAAAACAGCTATTATATAACTATTAACTCTCTCAGATAAAAAGATATTATGCTTTTTGAGTACTGTCACTGGGATGGTTCCTTCAAAGGTGTGTAAAGGTACATTTACTTTATTTGTACCTTGATGAATAACAGCTGTACCTGTGCAGTGCCCTTTTTCTCAGTGCACAGCAGCTAGATGTCATCTGTGGTCAGAGAGTGTAGAGCGTCCTCTTCCACAAAGCCTAAGAATGAACACCAATTCAGTCTGTGCTACTGTCTTACAAACTTCAAACAGTGTTTTGGACACACCAAGAAATCATTTTTAAAAATAAGAAAGGAAAATCAAGACTTGCTATATTGAACAATCCATCTGTTTAGCTGCTTCTCTGTGCACTAACGGACACACAGCTCGTTATCAGTATAAATCCCCATACTGCTAATGACTCAATTCAGTTCAATGAAGTATATGCAGTATCACCGTTCTATGACAAAATGCAGAGGTTATCTTTATAGTGCAAGTACGCATTATAAAAAAGGGTTGAGGCAATTTTAAAGTACAGTTGTAAGCAAAGGTTTGGGCACTCCTGGACAAATATCAGTTTTTTGGTTTTCATATACATGTTTCATGTATACATTTCATATATATGTTTTTTTTTCAAAAATATTAAACTCAGCAAATAAATACAAACCACCAACTACAATTTATGAAAAATGCCATACTTAAGGTTATTCCCTGTAGAGGATGTGTTAACTTATTTTCAGTTTAAAAATCAATAAAACATGCATTTCAACTGGGCTCAACTTTGCGTAGGAAGATATGCAAGTATCACTGCTGATAAAAAGACGCGCGCGCGCACACACACACACACATACGTGTGTGTGTGTATGTGTGTGTGTTTTAAGAGCTCAGCAGACAGAACTGTGTTTATCTCGAGCAATCTTATGACTTGTTTAAGTATTTATCCACTAAAATCCGATCAAATTTGCTTCATTCATTTCCTTCTGTCTCGTTAGGTATTAATTCAACATTGTTTTGTCTTCACTTTTCTAAACAGGCTCACTCTTTTCCTTCTTTCGGTTCTTATCTCTCTCCTCACACGGTTTCCTCCGCCCGTATTAAGCCACCGGCTGTGTTATAGATGTGCGACTCCTCGTGCTCAGAGTTTGCGGTTAACACGGAGACAAACACTGATACCCAGAGAAATGAAACTAAAGAGAAACGCAGCGCGGGCTGTGCTGTTTTTAAGGAGATAAACCCTGAGTGCCCGCTTTGTCTCTGCTCTATCTGCCTCTTCCTGCTGATCATATGGGGATGTGCAGTAAATCCGCGTAAATTTCCACAAGCCTTGCTCCGGCCGCTCCGCTCCAGCACACTTTACCTTTGCCCTGCAGTTTCCTGAAACTAATAGCAGGGAATCCCTTGGAAAAACACGGCAGAGAACGCTGCCTAATGCGGACTTCATAAGAGAAAGGAAGCTTTTGCGAGCAATGGCTCTCCACTAATTTCCTTAATTTACTTTGTTTACTAAACAATATATATATATATATATATATATATATATATATATATATATATATATATATATATATATATATATATATATATATATATATATATACATACATGTGTGTGTGTGTGTGTACAAAGAGAGAGAGAGAGAGAGAGAGAGAGAGAGAGAGAGAGAGAGAGAGAGAGAGAGAGAGAGAATATTTATGATAATCTCATTATTTTTATTATCATTATTATTATCATCATCATCATCATCATCATCATCTTTTGCTAACAGTGTAGTAGAACCACGTCTTTTCATTCCTCTAAAGCATCATTTAAAGAATCATTTTAGTTATTGAGTTTTTTTAAGTGTGAAGCACCTTTTTAAACCTTCAAGAACTTCCATACGTTCAATCCAAAAACCATTAACAAAACTTTATTTTTAAGAGATGCATCTTAAAAGACCACCGACAACCGACCACCATAGACTTCGTATAAGTTTACACTCTGAACGTAAACTGGCGTGCTTCCGTTTTCATGCTTATTTGAAGCTCTTTCGGCAGCATTTCTTCATGCCTTGTAGTTTGGTGTGTTGTCCCTTCTAAGAGCAATGATAGAGCTGACCTATGTCCGGCTCAGGAATCGGACTTTCAAACGTGAAAACTTCAGATTGCTGAGAATAGCCTACCGTTCAATAAGCCAGTACTACTGCGCATGCGTACTTGGGCGTCCGCGTCTCGGCTTCGCCTCCTTTTCCAGAGGTGTAAGATGGCCTAATTGCTGTGGGTCCAGGCTTGTTTTAACTACTGTCGAATTTATGATGTTGCTCTCAGAGACCGTCCAGCGCAATTAGCACATATGCTCTAAATAGATGATGGTTTGAGAGCAATAAAGCCATTACCTCCAGCATAAATTGACAGTCCCTCTCACTAAAGCTCCTACCGCGGGCTAATTGGAAAAACCATTCCACCTCCATTTGTCCACGCGCGGTCTCCTCTGTTCCTGCACCACAACGATATCTAAAAGTATGTTTAGCGTTAGGAGCCATTCGAAGTTTGTACGTTTGCTTTCCTACGCCTGGTTTCATGAATATGCTTCGAGATTGAACTGACCACTGGTGGCAGAGAAGGGGACTGTGGGAGGAGTTGCTCCTTCTTGTCAGTCTGTACAGTATGTGTTTTATAAAAAAAGTAAAAAGTAAAAACACACTGTTTTTGCAAAAATATAGATATTTTAGATGTCTTGTTCATACTCATTGAGATTTTAGATGTCTTACCCTCAGGACATTCACAGTCTGATTAAAAGGTTCATGATTGGTCAGTAAACCTATAGAAGTTGTATTTCCTGGAAAGAAGCATTAAATACTGAAATTCACAAATTGAAGAATGTTGGAATTTTATGTTTACCTTAAATCATAAATACTGCACATTTTCTTTTTTTATGTCTTGAACACACGATGACTATGTTATCTGCTAAAGAGCCGCCGTAAGTGTGGTAGTTTAAGATATTTTCCCCCATCTCTCACGACTACGCTTTCCATTAAGAGCGATTAGATGATGGCCATTGAAAGTTGCTGATCCATAGAGAAAATGGCAGCGGATAAAAGGCGATTTCGAGTGACCTTCTCGTCCCTTTCACACCAATCTGAGCCCCCCAAATAGTTAGGGATCAGATCGGACAAAAGCCCCCTCCTCTTCTCTTTCAGGCCGAACCCACTCAAAGCGAAGGGGCCTGCGACAAAAAAAACCTCCACCGCATTAGAGTGGGGCACAACGTGGGTTAAAGAGAAAAAAGCACCGCACAGAGGCAGCCAGACAACTCAGGTCCAGATTTATTACAACAGAATGTCTGTCTGCTCCACTTTTATTCGAGAAAAGGGAGACATTTCTAGATAGATTTCTAGATAGTTTGTTGTAATAGTTTTTTGTGTATCTTAATTGCTTCATTTCAAAAATTGGAAGTTGCAGTTCTTTGAAACGACTTGGCTGTCCTGGCGTGGCTAGTGAAAATTGTCCAGCGTTTTTTGGGACTCGTTACTCAGTACAGACTCCATAAATCTGTGCTCTGTTTGTGCATGTTTATGAATATTTTCTACATTTTCCCGAAGTGTACAGCAGACTATTCCCAACACTGGGGTGGTATTAGCAATAATTAAGCGCCATCATTTTCTATCACTCGCATTGCAGGCCTGGTGTGAAGCACTGATGTAAGACACTGTTCAAGAATGTATTTTGCATAAATCAATCCAGATCAAGACACAGTAAGGCATCTTCAATCACCATCTCTTAGTCAGGGTTAAAAAAGTAGAACTGTGATTGAAATGCAAATTCCAGTTTATATTATACTAGGGCATTTTTCATTGGATACGCACACACACACACACACACACACACACACACATATATATATATATATATGTGTGTGTGTGTGTGTGTGTGTGTGTGTATATATATATATATATATATGGAAGGCGGTCATTAAGTGCACGTTAGCATCAAAAGTTCTGGCTGCTGAGCTCTTAAAGTAGCTCAGCTATTACAACTTAAAGTAGCTCAGCTATTACTAATACATCTCTGCTGTTTTAACTACTAAACTCTACTGCGTTAACTGTCCAACTCCACTGCTTTAACTATCTCTCTGTCTAACCATACAGCTTTAACTATCTAACCCGAGCGGGTTTACTTTCCCTCTCGCTTGGCAGGAGGTCCTTCATTCGCAACATTTTATTACCTTAACTCCTAAAGACAGCGTGCCTTAGATTACATGTTAAAGGCAGAGTGTGTGTTTGGAGAAGCTGGAAGAAGTTTACAGAATAAAAAGGCAAGAAAGTCTGATTGGAACTGGTTGGAGTTTTTCAGATTTGAGGAATTTGTCTGCAGCTAGTTTATCATCAACACTTTTTAATTCTTTTTAAATGATATATATGATATACATGTACTGACAAACATTGTTTTACCATGATGGCGCCTCTCTTTAGCCTGCTTGGTTAGATGTCAAATAATAAAGAGTAAAATGAGTAAATGCACCATAAAATATAGTGAAAATAAATAACATTTACACAGATGCTGCTGTGAAGTATCACAGCATCCAATGCTTCTTAAGGTGTTATTGTACTGACACTATCATAGGCCACATTAACTAATGTTTGAAGTTATATTTTTCTCTTCAAAAATCCTAGTTTAAAACCACACTAAAGACATTTTAAATATAATAACAGAGAAGCTGCTTATATTTTAAGAATATATCAAGTTTACACGTCTCGATATTAACATGTATGTATTTATTATTCATAGATCTGATTTTAAAAGGCAAAGTTTTTGCGTGCAGAGCGTTAAAGACGCACAGTGACTTGAGTGTGTTTAAATAAATGACCCTCGCTGGCTTTTCTGCTGTGTCTCCATCCCTTCCTTCAACTGACCAACTCGATCGTATAATTGTCCCTTTAATCCGTTGACATTATCGCTCAGACAAACAGACTGCTATCGATCTCTGTATTAGGTGATCAAACGAGCCGAGAAGAGGACCAGGTGAGGGTCCAGCTGCGAGGAAAAGCACTTTTGACGCTCAAACCTGCAGCCCAGCTCACTTTAAGTCAGAGCCGTTGGACAGGAACAGGTACATTAGCCTAAAGTGATCAGCAGATGAGCGAGACGCGGCTCGCAGCCTTCACGTTTACATTTAACGTTTCGCTAAAAGTCAAACTTTGCTTATTCGCGTTCTCATCGGAGCGGAGTTGATTCTGCAGTCTAGATGATAAGATGATGTAAGAAAGATGGAGTTTACTTGCCTTTTAGATACGAGCCAGATTGAGGAACATCGCTGGTGTCCCGGTGTCCACTTTGCCCCTTCACTCTCTCTCTCTCTCCCTCTCTCTCTTTCTCTCTTTCCCAGTGTCCACTTTCCCCTTCTCTTTCTCTCTCTCTCCCACTGTCCACTTTTCCCCCTCTCGTCTCTCTCTCGCTGTTTTGCACGCTTTGCCTTGTGCTCCCATTCGCTGTCCCTCTCCCTCTCTCCCCTCTCTCGCTCTCGCTCTCTCTCCCCAGCCCTGTGGAGGAAAATCTTGATGATACACTTACAGAAGTTTCTCTTTGTCTCCTTTAATCGTATTCGTCTCACCTCTTTTTTCGCGCGCAGAGCAGAGCAAAGCAGAGGAGAGCCAGCGCCGAGCTCAGAGGAGATGAGCACACCTTCAGTGTCCGAGAGCAGCTGCTGGTCAGCGCGTTCAGCTTTCATTTCTAACCTCAACTTTCGGCTTGCAAGCGCAGTTTGTGCGCGTGTCTAAGTGTTTATGCGAGTCCTCCTCGACTTAACATGCTCTACATGTGCGACACAAATGAGTCACCGTTCAATGTTCTGGTCGTTTTATTAAGCATTTATTTCCAAAAATCACTGCTTCCAACTTTAAAGTTAAAGGTGGCAAAAAAGTCCTGAAACATTCGCACACGATCCATAAACGTCACCAAGGGAGGTGGAAATGGCAGAAATAGAAATAAACAAACAGATAAATACAAATTAGAATAAATAAATAATCACAGGGAACATGAAATGCTATTTTTTTGTACATATCTTCTCACAAAAGACATGATAACAATAAATTATGCGTTTCCATTTGCCTGTAATTGTCTACTGTACGCTAGATGGCAGCCCCATCCAGACATTATAAGCCTGTAAAGCGCAGTCTTCGCTATTCATGCACATTAAGCCGCTCTGCTGTCCGTTACAACCGGCAACTTCCGCCGTTACCGTATCACTACGACCACACAGACGGAGCACAGCACCCTAAAATCACGACCTTAAGAGCGTTACAGCGTCGTTAGAGCGCACGTTTGGCCCTTTATGTCTCATCCATCGCTTTATTTTCTCCATTCTGCTGTTCCGTTACACCGCTCTCTCTGCATCTCTCTCCCCTCGCGCATCCTCTCGCGCTCTCCCGCCGTGCTCCTCCGGGCTCTCTGAGAGCCGCCGCGCCGTGAACCGCGCGGATTAACTCGGTTATAACTGCTGGAGCGCTTCGGGAGGCAGAGAGGAGACGAGAGAGGCGGTGAGCAGCGGTGGTCAAATCCGCGGAGGAGCGGTCAGTCTGCGGGTGTGTTCAGCGTTTTCGCGTTAAAACCCGCAGCTCGGGAATAAGAACAAAAGCGGTTCTCACATAAAAAAAACTTTTAAGGGACTCGTCAATGCTTTCAGTTCCTATTTTTTGTTTTGTGTTGTTATGGGTTTTTTCTGTCCCTCATTCTAACCGGGGTTTCTTCCTCTTTTTTATTTTTTTCAACCACAATAGACGGTCCATTCTAATCAGGTTTCAAAGTAAATAGCAGCGCGGGGCGAGCGCAATGTAAATCGTGCTTGTCAGAAACACCCCCCACCACCATCTAACCCCCCCCCCCCCCCCCCCTCCCCACTCAAGCCCTCCCCTCCTCCCCCCAACCTCCAGCCCTCCCTCTTCAGTCGTAGGTAGCAAGGAACGAGGACTCTAACCAATGGAGTGAAGGAGGCTTGGCTAACCTTAGCCTCCTATTTTCTGCCCCCCCCCAACCCGTCCACCCCCTCCGTGCAGGGTTCTGACCAGTCAGTCGCCTTTGATTATCAGTCGCCAGCAGCCCCTCTCTTGGCTCCTTGACACGAGCACCATATAAGGCGCAGCGATCTCCATAGAAACGTGTCAGTTTCAATAGTAGTGTCAAAGTTCACTATATACAGACATTCGCGCGGATCTCCGTTTCGGAAACATTGCTCCGCCGCTCCTCCCGTCCAAACGCGTTCATTTTTTTCGGGGCTTCTTCTTCTTTTTCTTTTTCTTCTCCTTCTTCTTCTCCTTCTTCTGCTTTCGTGCATATTCTATTAGTTGTGTTGCGTTGTTTTCTCTCTCTCCCTCTCTCTCGCTCCCTCTGTTTCTCGCTCACTCGCTCGCTCGCTCTCTCTCTCTCTCTCTCCCTCTCGCTCTTTATCCTCGCTCCGTTCCGACTGGAAGAGGTGAAACTGCATAGGCACTCGGGCGACGTTGTTGTTGGTGTGTGTGTGAGTGTGTGCGAGTGTGTGTGTGCGTGCGTGTGTTTTTTGGGGTCTCTCTCTCTTTTTTTCTTTCTTTTTTTCTTTTTTTTGGCTGGACCAGATGAGCTTTATTCATGAACATAGATAGAGAATTCCGCTCTTCGGCGTTTCCTTCTCTCCAGCAGCCGCGAAGACGGAGAAAGGAGCAGACGAGGAAAAAAAGACGGGAATTTATCTCGCGCCGCACTTTGGATCGCGGATCCGCCGGAGAGAGCTTTGCTTTTCGCCTCGACGTCCACGCCAAGCGCACGGACTGAGGTGTTTTGCGCAAGACAAGAATCGAATTCATCAAAAAGCAAAAACAACAAAAACAAGAAAAACTGTTTTTCGTCACGTTGTTTTGGGGTTTTTTATCTGGGACTCGCTTTCTCCAAACGACCGGGGCTCCCGAATGGCTGACTGCAATTTACCGTGGAACTGGCCTCCCGACAGCTGCATATCCTGATCGGGCTTTGCCTTCTTCCCCATCCAGCTCCGGTTCATTCTATTTTTCCCTCGTCTTCTTCTCCTGATTTTTGAATGCATCGATCGTTTTAGGCTCCTACTTTTTCCCCATTTTTCTCTTTTCCTCCTTTGCTATGAGATTGACCGCTCCGGCTTGACTCCGTTCGTCCGAGCTCCCTCTGTCTGCCTCTCTCTCTCCTTCTCTCTCTCTCTCGCTCTCTCCCTCCCTCCCCCCACCCCAGAGCCCCCCGCTTTCCCCCTGTCTTCCCAAGCTCCGAGAACCGAGCGAGCCGTGTTCGCTTGAAAGCACTTTTTTTCCTGGGCCCGAGATATGGCAATGGTAGTTAGCGTCTGGCGCGATCCGCAGGACGACGTGGCCGGTGGAGCCCCTAGCGGGCCCAACCCGGCGGCCCAACCGGCGAGGGAGCAGCAGCAGGCGGCGTCAGCGGCACCGCACACCCCGCAGACCCCCAGCCAGCCGGGACCGCCGTCCACCCCGGGCACGGCCGGAGACAAGGGCAGCCAGAACTCAGCGCAGAGCCAGCAGCACATCGAGTGCGTGGTGTGCGGGGACAAATCGAGCGGCAAGCACTACGGCCAGTTCACCTGCGAGGGCTGCAAAAGTTTCTTCAAGAGGAGCGTGCGCAGGAACTTAACGTACACATGCCGTGCCAACAGGAACTGTCCTATTGACCAGCACCATCGCAATCAGTGCCAATACTGCCGGCTTAAGAAGTGTTTAAAAGTGGGCATGCGGCGGGAAGGTGAATATATGTTGCTTCTTCTTCTTCTTCTTACTCCTCCTCTTCTTCTTCTTTTAATTTAACTCACATTCACTGCACACACACCACTGCTAGATTCCCCAGACCGTCTTGCAGAGCAGTGTTATGTAAAGGTCGCGCTCTGCTCACGCATACACAGCGTGTGTACGTTTTCTTCTTCGGCTGCCTGCTAGACAAGAGTGTGTGAAAGCTAAGACGAGCGCGCTACACGCAGCAAGCGTTTTGTTTACAAGCTTTGATAGCATGGAGCTTAGCCCACAGGCTACGGTGCATCCATTTCAACTCGCTCAGTTGCACGAGATGCAGCAGCCGCGCATGAACTCGAGAGAGGTGTACATATATAGTCTGTTGCCTGGTGGAGTCTAAACGTCCACCACGTCTCATTTTGTGCACGAGAGCGGTTTGCCTTAGTGAAGGGAAGTTGTGTGTGTATTTGGCTTAGTGGTCGTAGCCCAGTGTGTGTGTGTGTGAGAGAGAGAGTGTGTGTGTGTGTGTGTGAGAGAGAGTGTGTGTGTGTATGTGTGTTTAGAGGCCTGTTTCAACCTCAAAGCCATGTGAACAATGGCGGTACCAACTTATGTGTTGCACTTCTATCAACAAAGTATAGCACAGCTGTATTTTGCCCAGAATTACTTTCTCGGGCTATTGTTGAATTTTATGAACCGCATCTGTATTTATTTGAGCTGGAGAGTGCAGCCTTTGTCCTCGATCTACATCTGAGCTAGCCCACTTAGCCTTTCGACCCAAATAACAAATCACGTGCGTTCACTATTCTGGTAAAATATAAATTATTTTTACCTGCAAAGTGAATGTCAGTAGACTTGCAGTGCTGACTGTGGAGATGCTGTAGAAAGTAGTGTAAAGTAAAGGAGTGCAGGGATGCGGACACACCGGCCACGAGCTATGGTACCTTTTTAAATGCTTATCGTATAAATATTCAGTTAAATATCAGTGTGGCGCTAAGTTGTGGACTGAGTATCCACGTCTAGCTGTTGTCATAAAGTACATAAACATAAATGTAAGCACGAACACTTCACAGAGGCTGTGACCTTATAAATGCCACGCATTAAAAAGAAGCACACGCATTATTTTCTGATTTTTTTTACTAAGTAATATCGTACACAGA
This sequence comes from Pygocentrus nattereri, assembly GCF_015220715.1. Lineage (NCBI taxonomy): Eukaryota > Metazoa > Chordata > Actinopteri > Characiformes > Serrasalmidae > Pygocentrus > Pygocentrus nattereri. Next base: position 12,875,845 of record NC_051230.1, read on the forward strand.
CTAGCGTTTTCCACATATTATAAAGACATAGGCCCCCTTTTTATTTCTTCCACATGAATGATTGTTTCTCAGTTCTGGATGCACATTTCCTCTCCCTCTCTTTCTTTTCGTCAGCGGTTCAGCGAGGAAGGATGCCTCCGACCCAGCCGAACCCCGGCCAGTACGCGCTCACCAACGGCGACCCCCTGAACGGCCACTGCTACCTCTCGGGATACATCTCGCTGCTGCTGCGGGCCGAACCCTACCCCACGTCCCGCTACGGCAGCCAGTGCATGCAGCCCAACAACATCATGGGCATCGAGAACATCTGCGAGCTGGCCGCGCGCCTGCTCTTCAGCGCCGTGGAGTGGGCCAGAAACATCCCTTTCTTCCCCGACCTGCAGATCACCGACCAGGTGTCCCTGCTCAGACTCACGTGGAGCGAGCTGTTCGTGCTGAACGCGGCGCAGTGCTCCATGCCGCTGCACGTGGCGCCGCTGCTCGCCGCCGCCGGCCTGCACGCGTCGCCTATGTCTGCGGACCGCGTCGTGGCCTTCATGGACCACATCCGGATCTTCCAGGAGCAGGTGGAGAAGCTCAAGGCGCTGCACGTCGACTCGGCGGAGTACAGCTGCATGAAGGCCATCGTGCTCTTCACCTCGGGTGAGTCAGGGGGCTCTCGTGTGTGTGTGTCTGAGTGTGTGTACGGATGTGAGTGTGCTCGAGGCCGCGGGCGACCGGGGAGCTTGAGCTCGAGCTGGTGTTGGTGTTTTGTGGACGCAGAGTGATGATGGTCGTGCAAATAGTGTGTTGTTTTGTAACAACAAATCATACACTCAGAGGCTAATTAAATCCAGGCTCTTGTTTTGCAAAAGCTGTCTTTATTTAAAAATAGTCCCTTAAAACCGTCTTGGGCGTAAAGAGTATATATTTTAAAAACACAGGCCTGTTCTTTATTGTCATTTTTGGCAATAGGCTAATAAATAAAGGACTGCACATTTCGAGGCGTGTGCATTTAAAATACATATAATAATATAGGTTTTGGTGAAATTCGGGCTCATTTGAAGAGAAGCGTGTACACAGATATTTCTCTGCGCTTTGCAAAGAGCGATTGCTTATGAAGGACTTGGGGTCAGTGCTAAATTATCATGCCACAGACAACATGGTGGCGAATTGTTTCCGCCCTCGAGTTCATTTAAAAAATAGAAATCGTAGGCCCGGATGGACATGTTATACATGGTGTCGTCAGTCGTCCTGAGACTGTGCTAAATGTATGCCCATTTTACACAAACTGTGGTCATTTTACCAATTAATCACACTGCATTTATATGTAGGTACACATCATATCATCATTTACATAAAAAAGCAAAAATATATTATTTTTACACAAAACGCCTTTTGATGGCGAATTGGCCCAACATCACGCTTAAGCCGTGAGTGTTTTTGTGTTTTTAAAGTGGAAAAACAACAACAATAATAATAATTTGACTAAAAGTGTCCCTATTAGTCAAAATGATTATAGATTATATACACTGTACAATTGGAGGGTATTATTTTGGTCGTGGACCGTCCTAGTTTATAAATAAAGAAGTAATTACAGCAGATAATGATGAAGACCCCAGTAAGCAGCTCGAGTGGTCTGCTGTAGCCTTCACAAAATGGGCTGATTGGTGGCAGCAAAGGAAATATTTCATCGCGTGCAGTTCCTCTCGCTGTGGCTTACTGCACTGCCATGTGGAGGAGCTGACATTAAAAAAGATGCTCGTCGCCAAGTTTATTTGTAGTGTTATCGTGCTTTTTCATTAAAAATGGTATTAAATGCGCTAAGCTTCAGAGTTTGAGGTAATAGGCCGCAGTCTTTGGGGCATTGTATGACCTGGCATGGCTTCCAGAAGCATGCGGTGTTGCTAGTGAAAAGTACTGAAAGGGAATTGTTTATTTTCTTTTCTTTTTCGCTCATTTGCCTGCTGATAGCTCTGTTTAAATAGAAAAAACGTTTTCTCGCGTTTGGTATTAAATAATAATGCTACTGTTCATTCTCCCTAGCAATGACGTCAGCCTCGAGATGACCCCTAGTTATCAACCTTATTTACCACTCAATTGCTCTTAATGGAGGTCCAGGAGTTCTGCAAGTAAATAGATAACAATTACATGTATCTATTTAGATTGCATCTCAGTTCATGTGCATTTGGACTGGACACTAGTTCAGCATAACGGTTCAGGGCTCGACCTGAGCTTTCTGAGAGACTTGTGGTCAGTGGAGGTAGCTTCACAGGCCTGAACTGTCCTGAATTTCGAGCAGACTGAGTTTGTGTTGATTTTTTAAAAGATTTTTTATTATTATTATTATTTTACAGTCACGTTTCATCACAAAATGGTGACCCAACGGGTTTGCCTGGATCCTCCAATAGGCCTGGGTGTGTTTGCTGTCTTATTAAGTTGAAACCATGAATTATTAACAAATGTCTTCTAGCGTCCACTTACTTCCCTGCATTAATCGCACACTGAAGTATTCTTCTACTCACAAGCCTGCTATTTGCACATGCAGCTCGAGCTACAGAGCATAAGGTCACATCACTGGGAGATTTCAGCCTGGACTTCACAGTTCAGAAGTGCAGGAGGTCATTGTACTGAACCGAAGTGCGTTACAGTCCAGTGCAATTAGGATCAATCTCAGCAGGACTGTAGGTGGGATGCCACACCCTAATAGTTCACAAATTATGATATTTTAATACAAATTAAGAGTAGTGTGAAATATATTTTTTGTTTCTCCGCCATGCATTAATGTTGAACGCTTATTGGAGCGGAAATATTAGTCTTCTCTATAGGACCAGCTCGGTTATATAGCGATTATAAGATCAATCATTTATTACAATTAAATTGAGAGCAGATACAATATAAGGCTAAGTAAATGAGGCGAAGCTCTTTGGTGTATTACAATGTTTAGACACCGGAAATGTGCGTTTCCTCTCGTGTAATGTTGATTTAACCTTTTTCCTAAATTTGGGCGAGTGTCTTCTCGACTAAAGCTCTGGTCATAGATTTGGTTGCTTGAAGCGGCCTTGCCTCTGGTAGGAAGAAGTGACTGGAAAGCATATGGAAAATAATTAGGTCATAATTCAGTTATTACCATACCCCGTCCTTTTCGCAAACGTGTAGCTGCATGTTTCTACGTTTTAGCACAAACATGGCCGCCATGTCCATCCTGGCCACTCAGACAGCGGGCCATTAAAAAAGAGCCACACGCGGGCTGAAGATGCGGGCTGGGTTGTTGGGTCTAATTTACGAGCGCGCGTGTGGTATCTCCCTTGCCACGCGGGGGGAATCCGTCGCGTCGCTCTTTGAGGGATTGTTTATTTAGAATGACGGAGCTCCTCGTGCTCTGCGTGATGCCCGGTGTTTGCGTTGGTGTGCGTGTTCACCTCAGCTCTGTAGCGTCCGCGCCGAGCGCTAACCTGCTCTTCTTTTTCTTCCTCTTGTTTGTTTGCCGCTGTTTTGTCTGACCAGACGCTTGTGGCCTGTCGGACGCGGCGCACATCGAGAGTCTACAGGAGAAGTCCCAGTGCGCTCTGGAGGAGTACGTGAGGAGCCAGTACCCCAACCAGCCCAGCCGCTTTGGCAAGCTCCTCCTGCGGCTGCCTTCTCTCCGTACCGTCTCCTCGTCGGTAATTGAACAGCTGTTCTTCGTTCGCTTGGTAGGTAAAACTCCCATTGAAACCCTCATCAGGGATATGTTATTATCCGGGAGCAGCTTCAACTGGCCCTACATGTCCATTCAATGATCCCAATGAGCGAGTAAAACAAAAAGAGAGAGAGAGACGTAAAGGACCAAAAAACTCTACAGCCCTCTTTCAAGAAGACTATATATAGGACCTGCTTTCTGATCACCTTGGAAGACATTTTCTCTCTACTGTTTTTTTCTTCTGTTGTCTTCTCGGACCGAGATGGAATACGTAATGTATAAAGATTAAAGAACTGGACTTTACTCCCTTGTAAATCCATCGCCATCACCAAGAACACGCTCCATTTTGTAAAATACTAGTCTTTATTTTCCTTTTTTTTTGTAAAAAAGAACAAAAAACCCACAAAAACAAAATACGTACAGATAAATTGAAGAACATCATATGCGCAGTAAAAAATGAATCAAGACTTAGCAGGAAAGTAATGTTTCCAAGCAATTATAAGAAATGTCCTGTGTCTATGTATCTCTGTTTTGTATTTTTTTCTGGTTCTAAACCAGTTTTTTTCTGTGATTCTATACTAATGATTTTTGATATAACCTTTTGCTTCTTATAATGAGTGCGATATATGTTGTTGAAGCTATGTTCTCCAAGAATTAAAATTGAAGTGAGAATTTAAAACGTTAAAAAAAATAAAGAAAATTTTAGACAAATAAGAAACAGTCTAATCGCAATGACAATATCACTGATGGTTGAACTCCCACCCCCCCACCCCCTTCCTCCCAATTGATGCTATGGACATGCAACTGCGGCAAAAAAAAACAGAAAGAAAGAAAGAATGAAAGAAAAAAGAGAGAAAGAAACAAAGAAAGAATGAAAGAAAGAAAAAACTGACCTCATGGACATTTTAAGGAGAGGACACCGGTGAAACCTTTTCTTTTCTTGGTTGTGTGTGTGAGTGCGTGTGTTGAGTCAATCATCAGTCAAAGAGGAAAGACATGAGAAATCAAAAGCACTTTTAATATATCATTTTCAAATACATTTTGTTTGTTTCGTCTTGATATTTTCGTTGTTTCTTTTGTTTGTTTTTTTTTGTTTGTTTTTTTTGTTGTTTTTTTTTTTTAATTGGTTGTTGCTTCCATTTTGCTCAACCCATGATATGCTTGTGCAGAAGGGTCGCTTGATGAAGTTGTGTGATGGTGACTATACTATTAAAAAAGAAATAGGCAACTATGTCTCATTCTCAGCACATTTTATATGCTTCATATTGTCCAGATGGTCTGATGTTGGATGATTTTTAAAATTATTATAATAATGATTTTTTTTCTTTCCATTTTAAGCTATTTCACTAATGAATAAACCACACACATGTGCCTAAACATACCACACCACAGCAGTTCAAGATAGATAGATAGATAGATAGATAGATAGATAGATAGATAGATAGATAGATAGATAGATAGATAGATAGATAGATAGATTCAAACACTATGATTGCCTCAACTTTGTAATACGAATTTTGCCTATATTTTAACACACCAATGGCACGTTTGTCACCTATGCAAAGCACTTTGTTTCTGTGGTCCATATGCTATTCTGCACAAACGTTTTCGTCTGTTTCTTAGCTGTATATTAGCTGGAAACACCGCAGAATACGATTTGTGTGACGTTGCTAGCGACTGCTTCAAAGATCTATGTCTGCTTCAGCACATTAATGTTTAATATTTTTCCCAGGCTGGATTGAAAGGCTTGCTCAAGGAGAGGGAGAGAGAGAGAAATAGAGAGAGAGAGAGAGAAAGAGAGAGAAAGAGAGAGAGAGAGAGAGAGAGAGAGAGAGAGAGAGAGAGAGAGAGAGAGAGAGAGAGAGAGAAAGAAAGAAAGAGAGAGAAAGAGAAAGAGAGAGAGAGAGAGAGAGAGAGAGGGGGAGAGGGAGACAGAGGGAAGTAAAGGCCTTGGGTAGAAATAAAGAGACGAAGCCTGTCACTACAGATGAGAATGAGAAAAATCCCCCCTCTCAAAAAAAAACCACCCACTAATGTTATTTTGCTGTGGGGCTACGGGTGTTTCACAGCAGCAGTTATGCGTGATCAATCTGGGAAATGTACACTGCTGCATGGAAGGCGCTCGATAGCAACACTAAATGTGATGTATTGTACGAAGACAGTGAGAAATTCGTGTTCGGCCTCAAACCATTGGGCACGACTATGGCGAGGAAAAACCTGCTTGTTTTCTTGCTGCGATTGTCCCCCTCCTCGTATTCCCACATCTGCACTCCAGCCTCTCATGTTCTGGGGGTGGAAATGATGCGTGTTTTTTTTCTTTTGCTTTTGCTTTTTCTCTTGCAGGGACCGATTATGCTACAGTCTGCGTTCGGTATTAGTGAATTTGTCAAATGTGGCTTTGGGAAAGAGCGAACTTTTGGAAAGTGGGCTGCTCTCGTGTTGCGCTCTGCTCCAAGAGAGGTCGACCTAAGCAAAAGAATGCTGTGTGTTTCTTGGCCATGTCCTCACTATGAAGCCAGACTGTTTCCGTGTAAAAAAGTAAAAAATAAAACAGGGGAAAAAAACGTGCCAAGCAAAGCTGACGTTGGCATTTTTGTGCATATCATCGATCGCTTATAAACCAGAGTTGGTGGGGCGTGGAGTTCAAGAGCAAGAGAGCAAGAGGGCTGTCAAATGCCACCCAAACTTTGGGTTTGATTTATATTTTCGTGCAGTGGGCACGAAATACGGGCAATGATGGATCTCATCACAACATGTATTGCATTTTGTTGGAAGAGCTCCGTGCTTTTGGCCGGTGGGGATGAGAGTAGACGGTGCATCACGCTGCTTCTGTTTATTTTTTCGTCACAGCCTAATTATACGCATTAGACAAACAGAATATTACTAAAACAAGCCTCGCTCACCATGAAAGCTGTTCTAACCCGTTTGAAGAGACTTTAAAAAAAAAAAACAGACTGGATTCAGTGAAAGAGTGAAACAGTCGCAGGACCACGTAGAACACAGACGTTTTTGATTGATTACCCCAAAGGACCCGAGACAATGGCTCTTTGACTGCTCTTGTTTTTTTTTTTTTTTCAATGTTTCTCAAGTTGAGGGTTTTTTGAATTGAAAATAGTCGCTTAGTCGCTATCAGGAGCGAGAGTCGAAACACCCAAGGGGATTCCACGGAGCTTTTGTGTAGCGACACAAAGCATGTAAATCGTCAATGTTTAAATTCGGCAAGTCACCCTGCATATGTGTGATGTGAATATGGGCCTGTGGCATAAATAGTAATGTCATGCAAGCAAGCCCCTTTACTCCATAGACTATGGTGCGAAGTGGAATCTTCTCACTGTTATATAATGCTTCTACAAATTGTTGACCATCGCATTGAGCAGAAGCTCAGAACACTTTCATGTTTAGCAATAATGAGATCAAAATCCCCAAAGAATTTTTTTTCTATTGCATTCTAAGCAGATCGCATTCTATTGAGATTTACATTTGTTAGACTAGAGGCTATATAAAGCAATAGTTGCTAAGGACTGAATTCGTGCCATGTGTTACTAATTAACAAAGCAAGATTTATCCATAAAGGAACATGAATCATATAGCCTGCATAGAGTTACACAGAAGAATGAGCTATTTTGGTCTCCATTAGATCCGCACTGATATGCTTGCTTGCTCATATTTTAGCCCTCCCATCTCCACCGTGCTTGTATTGCGTTTTTCCCTTGTTTTCTTTCAGTTTTTTTGTCAGTCATCACTTACATGACAGTTTTACCTTGCCAGGCTGAAAGGACGCGGTACCAAACCCCTTCCTATAAGAAGCAAATCGTCTCTGCGGGCTGAGGATGTTAAATGGTCTCTCTGGACCAGCTGTGTCAGAACTATTAGCTTAGTTGCGCTTGGCTGAGAGACGAGTGTTTATCTGACACTCTTTGGCTGTTTAGTCATATTTTATGGGTTTTGATGTTTCCTGCTCAGAGCTGAGGGCTGCAAAGGTGAACCGGAACGTTTACAAGCCACTGACACATTCTACGAAAAAGTTCCACACGCGCACAACTGCGCAGTTTTTTCCAAGCGAATTTCAAAATTCATTTTAAATTGAATCTGGAATTCATACTTTCTTCCAAAACACCCATCACTGTCTCTCTGCTTAGCTGTCTATCTTTCCATGTGTACCTATTGTTTATATAAATACCTAAAATGCATACGATTCATTTGGAATTTGCCGTGTATCTAAAAACACAATGTGTGTGATCAACTCATACTTTCTTCCTTTTATGTCTGTCTGCCTGTCTGTCTGACTGTCTGACTGTCTGTCTGTCTGTCTGTCTGTCTGTCTGTCTATCTATCTATCTATCTATCTATCTTTGTATCAGTTTGTCGTTTCACGTGTAATTTGTGTTGATATGCATTCCTAAAATGCATAAAATCCACTTTGAAATCTCTATCTATCTATCTATCTATCTATCTATCTATCTATCTATCTATCTATCTATCTATCTATCTATCTATCTATCTATCTATCTATCTATCTATCTATCTATCTATCTATCTGTTGGTCCACGTGTATTTAGTCATATAAATGTTTAAATTAAGTACATGGTCCACGTGTATTTAGTCATATAAATGTTTAAATTAAGTACATGGTCAAGTGAAGCAAAACCACTGATGAAAACATTTATCATAATACATGTCTGATTATTTCTTTTGTGACCTGATCTCATAAAAAATATGTCTGCATGTACCAGAGACCATATGCAGGCAACCGGGGATGACGCTGCATTTACTGTTAACATTCTCTATGATCACTGCATAATTCTCCTTCCGCGGCAAAGCTCTAAGCCATGGATCAAATCCAACACAACAGGATATAAAATATCCCCAGTTGTGAACGTAACATAAGGCGACGCCTCAACATGCATGTGTGCGTGTGTGTGTGTGCGTGTGTGTGTGTGTGTGTGTGGTCGGGCCTGGTGTGAGGGAGGCAGGCGAGAAAGCCCAGAACGCTGTGTAAGCGATCCCTTTGTGTTGATTTAGGAAGACGTTTGCTGTATATAACGTTCAAGGCTGATAATATCATTGCCTGGTCAGATAAATAAAGCAGTGGCCAAACCATCGGGTCAGCTATCGATCCCTTCTGCCAGCGGAGAGAAAGGGAATGAGATGACACGGTGGAGGAGGAGGAGGAGGAGAGGACAGGAGAGGAGAGGAGAGGAGAGGAGAGGAGAGGAGAGAAGAGGAGGAGAAGCAGGAGGAGGAGGGGGTTCTTATTAGCATTCCATACCCATGGACCACCACTGACAACTGACAGAGATATCTAACTCAACACCATGCATTTTCTCCTCTGCTCTTAACCATCATTTCAGCCAACACATGTAGGCAGCTTCTTATTGGCAGTCAGTCAGCACGTGTTAACAGATCCACACTCCATTTATATTGACAACTCGCCCCATATCATGCTAGAGACATCGAGCTGTTTATTCGTAGAAAAAGATTATTTACAGGCAGGCTATGTTTGGGAATGCCTACCAAGAACTCCAGTGTTGAATAGTGGGAATAATGAAGTTTGCACATCTTACTGGTTCAGTTATGCAAAAATAATAATAATAAAAAAAACTTTACAAACTTGTGAACTTTTGCAGACAAAGTTCTCTCCAGCTAAAATACACTTGTTGATATGATCAATAAACGCATTATTTGGCACTGGAGACAAATAGCAGTGAATGAATAGGCAGCACTCGTACAGACTGAGTAAATAAATGGGACCATTTTCAAAATATTTTGAGAGATGATTCTTCGCTGCACGTGAGAATTCTTCTGTGCTTTGGGAACACACAACAAAATGCGCGCGCAAAATTTCGTCCAACAGTGACAGCTGTTTATCACTTAGTGAGTTCTTTCCAAGTTTTTTTTCTCCTCCTCCTTCTCCTCCTCCTCCTCCTCCTTCTCCTCCCCACCCCGTCTCTATCTTGCTTTGTTGTTTTAAAATATGCATGTCTCTCCGGAATGCCAGTCACGAGTCCAAACTTTGCGTCCAACCTCCCACATGAAATGATCCCCCCTTAAAGGGGGCTCAATATGTCTCAATCTGCACTGCACTTCACTCAAAGCGTTTGGCTATGAGGGACGGGGGGCTTCCTCGAAAAGCACGCCTGAGACGGAGGAGCACGGCTCGGACGTCCAGCACTCTTCCTCCCCTCTTCAGTCACTCTTCCTGCGCTCTTCCTCACCAAGACGACGGCGACCCTTCATCACGGAGGTCCAGCGAGGGAGGGGGGAGGAAAAAAGGGAAAGAAGTAAGAAATTTGTTTTCATTTTCTTTCGTCCCCCTCCTCTTTTCAGACGCGCTTGTGAGTGTGGGGCTTCGTGCGCGCGCCCGTAGGGAGTGCGCGCGCGTGTCCGCGTCCGTTTGGGTAGACGAAAGGAGAGAAAGGAGAGGAGGGGGAGGGAGCTGCGGTGAAAAAAACGCTACAGAGGAGAGGATGGGTCTGTGTGAGTGTGTACGAGAGAGAGAGAGAGAGGGAGGGGGGGGGGCAGAGAGAGGGGGGGGAGAGGGAGAGAGAGGGAGTGTGGATGAGTCCGGCTGTCATTACCAACAAATTAATCAACACGTAGCGTTTAAGGTGGAGTGCTAGCTTTCCGTGTTTGGCTCTGGAGAAATACACCACGACAGGAAAAAAGGGGGGAGCCAGTGTGTGGGTAAGGGTGGGGGGTGAGGGGGGTGGCAAAGTTTGCTTTGAAAGGGAAAGCGAGAACGAGGAGGCAGCAGAATCGAGGCAGCGCAGAACCCGAAATTTTCATTCCTGCCAGAAAGCAGGATGTTGTGTTACTTTGCGAATATTCGGCAGACGTTTAAGCGAAAAAATTGGGAACCGCGAGCTTGATGGAGCCCCACACGTTTCCTTTTTTTCTTAAACACATACCTGTTGCTAAACGTCCCATATAACTGAATATCCCGCCGCTGCTCTGAGTCTGCGCACTCTCCATCCTTTACTGCCTGCTAAAAGACTAGTAAACACGGTGACGTCAGCTTATCGTGAGATCTTCAAAACACAGCGCCTGTAATTGCGGCGTTAATTCACTCCTGCAAACACGCTTCCACGCGGGTGTTTTGCAGCCGTCCGCCCATCGCCGCGCGCGCTCCTCCATACCTGCTACATGCTTTAACGCCCCGCGTTTGCAGCCCTGTTTACTGACCACTTTTTTCTAATATGCACCAGATGGTTTTGCGCCTGCGCCACCGCAGCCAGCGAGTTCCTCGTTTTTACTCAGCAGCACTTTGTTGCAATTACACTTCACGCTGGGACCAAATGTAACGCTGACCCATTTTTCATACTTACACAGTTTCGCGGCAAAAAAAGAAGAAAAAACTTCAGCTTGTTCATTTTGCGCCTGAGTGCCAAATTTCTGCCAAATTTATTTTAGATTTATATTTCGAAAGGACGCTTTCTATTATGTATTTCAGTTCATAACCAGCTGTTAACATACTTATTGATAACTCTTTTTGTAGTAAGTGGAGGACCTACTGCAGGCGGTGTGCTGCACATTATTATCCTCAAATAACCCTTCAAATCCGGCTTAAAGTTGACTGTTAAGACCAAGACGCTACATTTACTTTACCAGCCCATAGAGTATAACTCTAGAGATAATAAGGATTTTTTTTATTATTAAAAACTATTTAGCCCTCTGTCTGTTGATCTATCTATCTGTAAATTTATAATAGATGCATTTTGTTTATGTTTCTTGTAGACCAACAGGTCCATTTAGACAGAATAAACGGGCGCTGGTTTGACCGGCTGCCTGACAGGCTTGGTGAATTATGTTGTTGTTAATATCGCTCTAATTTCGTTTTTATTTGACTAATTTCTCAGCATGACTTCTATTTTCTTTGATAATAAATGACTGGAGCGTTTTGTGGAAGGGTATTTTTCATCCCTTCCATACTGGCCGGCTGGTGACAGAGGTATTATGTGGCTGTGTGTGCTGCTCCTCTCCGCCCTTTATCCTGCCTGTCTGGCCTCTAGTCGCTGTAGTTTGGCCGTTTGATAAATACACGCACATTCCTCCACCTAACGCGGGATGGAAGAGGAGACCTCCTAACCGAAACCAGAGCAGAAAATCAGCGGAGAATTAACTACTGAGAAAAGCCTTGTGGGCCTGCTTCAGCCTTTATACTAGCATATTATTTTTAGCACAGATATTGTGAATATATAGTAGAAACCTTATAATTCAATCCTATCCGTTTGTCCAGTTTATAGCTACTGTGTTAGCAGCGCTGCTTGGCTGAATGCTGAACAAATCCGTGTATCCTCTATAGGCTAAATATGCCTTTGCTAGCGAACAGGCCTGCATGGCCTGCTGCATACGAAGCTTCTTCTTTATGGTGTAGAACCTCGAGCCAGCCTGCTGGAGAATATGTGTGTGTGCTCCAAATGATGGGGGTTGAGGAGACGGGGGGGGGGGGTGCGAGGGAGGGGGTCCGTGGAGCTGCCTTTCTTTCAGAATGACCTGGCCCCTCTTTCTTCAAAGGCAAAGCAGAAACGGACGGTCTTAATCTGAATGAGAAATTTGGGTGGTTTTCGCGTCTCCTATGCATTAGAAACGGGGACGTGCGGTTTTCCCCCTTTTTATTCGTCTCGCTTCTTTTACAAGTCATTAGAATGCAGGATGATCCGAACCGTCCCCACATGCTCCCCCAAAATATTTCATCTGCACTGCAGCTTCCCCTGAAAGTCTTCCCTTAAGCATTCGTTTGCATTCGTTGATGATCTCACTGAAGAATAACAGGGAGCCTGTTTAGTTGTGGCAGAGGCTGAAGAGGGGGAAGGTGCCTTAACTGGACAGAGTGGACGGAGACCTAGAGGTCAGCTGATCTTTCACGGCTAGCTGGTGGTGAGGGAGTAAGGGAGAAAGAGTGGGAGGGAGGGGGTCCAGTTTGTTTGAGAACGGGAGTGTTTGTGGTCAGAAAAATGAAAGGAGTCGACCACAAAGCTCTTCATACTTCAAATCCTCCCCATCACATCTTCACTCTCCCCCAGCACTCTGTGGTAAGGCGAAAGGAGGCAGCCAGTCTTTATCACAGCACGTCTCGTGTCATTTTATGCCGTGTGGAAAACCTAAAACATGCACAGGCAACACATGTGCCGCACAAAGCTTTAAGAAACCCAGGCCCGCTAGACAACATACAGAGATGGTTTTTATGTGGAAGATTGCAGCGCAGTATAGGAGCAGTAGAAATGAATGGATGCAGCCCTTTTGCACTTCAAATGCACCTCCATTCACCGTCTGGCCGCTTTTTATAAATAGCCTGTTGCAGCGCGGTTTTCACTGTACCTAAAAACACCACTTCGCTCAAATAAAAGGCAAATGGCAGGCTAGCTTCACCACTGGAAAATGTGGAAATGTAGCATGAGGCCTATTGTCAAACGGCTCATTGGGCGAGCTATAGCCAATCCGCATATGGAGCCTTCACTCACGTACAGCGGCCATCATTAAAGAGAAGCGCTACATTTCTTTACGCCGAGAAATGAACAGTTCAGAACTGCTAGCCTTGCTGAGAGCAGCATGGACGAGGCATCGCCATCATTTATTTTAATAATATTTTATTATTGTTCCATTTAGGGTAGAATTTGACCGGAGAATTGATATGAAAGTGGAACAAAGGGTCCAAATGTGTAACATGTCCGAGAGCATTTTTTAATTAGTAACGATATTTTATATATTTTATATATCATTCAAGGTATACCCTAGGGGTCTCTAAGTAGGCCAGTACTATAAAATAAAACATCTTTGGTTAATCGTCTAAGGGACTACTGACAAATTTAACGAACGGGACAATTTTTGGTGTTAAAAATTTGCAATTTATGTATTTCTGTTATAAAACACGTGAATCGTTCAAACTGACACCTCATTTTTAGACCCCTGATAAGATAAATATTAACGATGATACACTCAGTGGGTGAGTTTATTACTGGTAGGGGTTGTTCAGCTAATTGTAATTTATTATACACTATATACATATACATGTACATACACACACACACACACACACACACACACACACATACATATATATATATATATATATATATATATATATATATATATATATATATATATATATATATATATATGTATGTATGTATGTATGTATGTATGTATGTATATGTATGTATGTATATATGTATATGTATATATATATATGTGTGTGTGTGTATATATATGTATATATATATATGTGTGTGTATATATATATATATATATATATATATATATATATATATACATATATATATATATATATATATATATATATACATATATATATTCCCACCATTTGTAGTAATGGTGGGATTTTTGTCTGAGGAATGAACTGACCAGACCAGATACTTTAATACTTTACACTACAATCTGATTGACGTCCTCATGCTGACCACTCTCATCAATATCGAAAGCGTTAAGTTCTAAAAAAAGAACATATTACATCAGTCTAATACTATGAAACACATAGCTTCTCTGAAATAAACATTATTATTATTATTGTTGTTGTTGTTATTATTATTAATATCATTATTATTATTATTGTTATTGTTGTTGCTGTTGTTGTCGTTGTTTGTACTATAATAGTTGCTATTTTTCTTTGCTAGAATAGCATTGATTAAGAAAGATGTGCAGCAACCGCTGTTTTAAACTTCTGCAGCTTTTAATAGCTGATTCATCCTAAAATAAAGCCTCGATAGCTCTGCTTTATTTTCATTCTTGCTTTCATTTCGTTTCTCCGTGGAAGCCTAAAGCCTCAATTTGAACATTCTATAAAAAATAAGATAAAATAAATAAATTAAAATAAATAAATAAATAAATATGCAAGTCAAGTCTAAGCCGCTATCTACTCTGATTTAACATCAGAAGGGTGTCATCTGTGGTCTCTTCACAGGTCTGAGTGTATAACCGGTGATGACGAGCTTTGTCTGAGCGCGTTTGAAGCTCTCTGGACTGCATGTCTGCGCTGCTCTCTTATTTTATTTTCATTTCATAATTCCTGCCCGCCCTGCAGGCTCCTGCTCTGGTGTAGACCGCGAGCTTTAGCGCTCAGGGGCTTCGCTCTGCCTTTGCTCTGTGTGAGCTGAGCTGGCTGTGGGCTGCAGCTCGGTACAGGGGGGTTTGTTCTGGCTGTTTGTTTCGCCCTGTGTTTGCTAGATGGCGCTCTGTGTTCTGGGACCCTGTGACGGAGGAACAAACAGCTCCCGCTTCCCCTCCATACCCGTGTGCCACCGTGCGCCTCACACACTCCGCTTTTATCACACTTTCATTTCACCACTGCTCTTCACATCGCTCGGTTCAGTGCTTTAGCTTAAATGACACATATTACATAAAGCTCTGCAATCAGCGCCGACCTGACGGAAATCATCCTCTTACTGCACGCAGTTAAACTCCTTTTCCAAAATAAAATCAAATGTGGGAATATATTCGTTACGTCTTTATTTTGCGTGGAATTTTATACATTTTGATATTTATAAGTAAAGAATTTGGGTTATTATACTAAGCTTGCTGCTATTGTTCATAGAGGTATTATAATGATAATGCTGTAAAAATAATGCATAAATTGTGATTATTAACCATTTATTTTAATATTTTTAATAAGTTGAAATGTAAAATTATATTTGAACGTATTTTTGAAGTATTTTTAAAAGCACAATTTTAAAGAACAGTTAACGTCCAAATTCACGTTGAAAGCCATATTTCATTGTAGTGCAGATCCAGGAAGATAAATGTTGACGTTCTTAAAATAAATGTTTTTTTTCCTTTCGTAAATATTTCTTACTGGATGATACCAGCGCTTCGGGTTTCATTTGCTTATTTATTTATTTTTTAAGCTGGCAACAAACGCAGAGAACAAAAAAACCCAGAGTCTGCTCAGAATGGCAGTAATGCGGGCTTTATTTGTCTGAGAGTGTATATATCATTACAGTTTATAAGGCAATACGGAAATAAGGAGGCATATTCACGCGCTGTGAAAACGCATTGTGCGCTCTGAGTGCTGTGAAGATATATTGCAGCACTTCCACTTTCTCTAAATAGGGGGCTTGTCCACGTTTTGACGTTGATGAATGTGGCTAAGACGTGGAGAACATTTAAAGATGTCTTTTAAATGTTCGAGCAGACAGCCGAGCGGACAATCAGCTGCTGCAGCCCCATCACACTCCCCCAGAGAAAGCGCGAGGAGAAAGGAGAAGAGAGGAAAAAGGAAAAGCTTACCTCGCACTTGCGCTTAAACATTTCACCAGGTGTGTTTTACCAACTAGAGGCCGATAATGTGACGTATTTGTGAAGACAGTGCTTTAAAATATTACAACTTTAGAATAGACTGTATGAATGGCCCATTTCTAATTCATTTAGCTTAAATCTGTTTCTAATTGGGTGTATTTGATATAGAGCGTTTCTTAGAATTCTCACTAATTTTCTTTTCATTTTCTTTTTAATTTGCATTGAAGTAAAACATATCTGAACCAAAACAAGCTGACAGTGTTCACAGTTGTGCTGTAAATCAGTAATAAAATGATATGTAGACTGATAGCCGGTGGTCAGACAAGTAAACTCTATTGTTTTGGCAGTAAAGGGTCTTCTAGTCATTCTAGTTGTGTACACCCCTCGTTGTAGACTGTATGGTGTCTCACCACAGGTGTGCTTGTCCACAACCACGCCACCCTGAGCAGTCCAGCCCCTCCAAAGCCGAGCCGGTTTCAAAGCTGACCACATAATAGCCACGGCGAGAAACAGAAGCATTCACGCGCTTTAATCGCTCGGCTGTTTGGGCAGCTGCCTGATCTTCCTGTTTCTGATGCCTAATGATGTATGTTAACATTCTTCTACAGAGCCCTCTGCGTTCTTTGCGCAGCTCTTATAACACATTTGGATTCCTCCAAAATTGACCAAAAATATTTTCGCACGTCTTCAAGTATTTATTTTCCCCAAATATTACATTATATTATAAAAGAACACCTTAAATAATGTAGCCCAGACATAATTTGTCATTACACTACTTACAGCCGCAGAAAAGTAACTCAGCACCCATTACAGTATCAATTATTGCCTCAATCACAAGAGTTAATAGAATTTACACAATTAATGAAGCCCTTATTAGCGGTTTTGTAACGTGAGCTCGGAGTCGTTGTACCTCGTCCTTCGATTTGATCGAATTAACTGAACTTTCAGCTTTGCAAAAACACAAATAGGACATTTGAGGACTAAGCAGGTTTCGGAGGGAAAGCGGGGCTTCAGGAGCTCCAACAAAGCCTAAAGCGCGCGCGCCTGTGAGGTTCCTCGCTGTCAGGATAGTTAGCAGTGCTCAGATATGGACGGTGGCTGCAGAAACCCATCTCTCGGGGTTTTAATTAACAAGCTGTCTCAAAGCTGTAGAGATCCATCAAACAGCTTTTTCTCCTCACCAGCAAATCCTTCTTTTCTCCTCAGCAGCCCTGAAGCATTCAGAGCGCTGAGACTCTCCAACACACCTCGGTCCTGCGCTCAGATTCTCAGATCAAAAGGCTCCTGAATGGTTCTTGGTCTGGATGCACGGTTCTAGAAAAATAAACACAGTAAAGAACCTTACAGCGGTTCAAAAAGGCTGTTCTTAAAAGAACATGAGTTGAAAGGTTTTCAAGAAAACCAAAAGGGGATGTTTTTTAAGAGTGAGGTGTTTTGCGGCTGTTTGTGAGTACAGACAGACAGACAGACAGACAGACAGACAGATAGAGTATGGATTAGAACAGTGAGGTAACAATAAGGACAGTAATGGAAGGAGTTGTGTCTCAGTCCTTCACTCCCTCGCTCAGTGCTTCACGTGCCCTAGTCAGGGTGGGGATGGGGTGTGTGTGAAGGGGGTGGGGGGGTAATTTGATAGCAGGGCAGGGGGCGAGCTGAGGGTCAGGACAGAGCGCTGTCCATGGTCCTGCGCCGAGGTGCCGGGACTCTCTTATCAAATTAGACAGGACAAGTTTTAGATCGATGCCATCGCCGGTATCTGGAGACTGCCAACAGTTTACAGCGTTTAACAAGCCGCCCTGACAGTCACTGCTTCGAGCACGAGCACGCACGCACACACACACACACACACACACACACACACACACACACACACACACACACACACTCACACACACACACTCCTGTCACGGTGAGTGAGCGCCCATGGGCGCTAATAGAGAGAAAATCCAGTGGAGATAACGGGGTGGATAACAGGTGATGGTGCATCACTACAGCAGCAGCGCGACCTGAGCACAGCTACTCTCGCTCAGCCACTCTGACGAGCCGCTGTTATGAGATATATAAATTATATACACAGTACTCTGCAAAAGTTTTAGGCACCTGAGAAAATTAAGGGCTGTATTGAAATTAAGTGTTTACTTGTTAATAAAACACTAATGTTGGAATAAACTTTATTATTATGTTGTAATAAAAAAGTCCAGAACTCTCTGTTATCATCTAAAACCTGGGTTGATCAATTAATGTTTCATCATGTTAAATCAGCTGTGCTGGTGATGAACTGCAATAAATTCACATGACTGAGTGTATCCAGAAGAGCCCTGGAACCAAACGCAGTTCTTTAAGCTAGTTTACAGGATATTCACATTTATTGCAACCATATGTGGTGATTTTATAAATAAAAAAAACACTTATTGTCAAGATAAACGATTTTAAACAATATGCTTAGGTGCCTAAAACTTTTGGACAGTACTGTTTATGTATGCTTATATATATATGTGTGTATATATATATATATATATATATATATATATATATATATATATATATATATATATATATATATATATATATATATATATATATATATATATATATGCATAATGTAATAATATATAATGTCCTAAACTAAAATTATGTATGTATGATTATATTATTATATACACACGTGTTTGTAATGAAACTTTAAAAGAACAAATAAAATGTAAATTTTAGTTTAGTCTAGTAAGCTTATTATTATTATTTCAATTAGTCTACTTTGTTATGTGTTACTCAAGACACAAAATGAACAAAATTAAAATATATAAAAAAAGAAATATAAAATTAAAGCCATCAAATCATAATACATAAAAAATAAACCAGCTAATATTAAAAAACTAACTTAATAATAATAATAATAATAATAATAATAATAATAATAATAATAATAATAATTCATGAGCTGATGTGCAAGCTCACAGCTTCCTCTTCCTTATTATAGCTTCATTAGATCATATCCATAACTGACTGCTGTAAGAAAAGTTACATGCACTGAACGGCTTGTGATAATAATAAGTAAAGTTTTCTGATTAATCATAACTGTTTAAAACTGCATCTGATTCACAGTAACTGAGCTACGGCCAAATGATATTCCCCTCGAAAACAGAGTGAATGAAATAAGCCATTTTAGGATGGAGCGTTCGTGAAGTTGTACGCTAAAGTTCATGGAAGCTGCGAGGATGCAGGCAAACTGTGATAAGCTTTATTTATAGTTTGATCTGATTAATGACGAGGCCTGTATTCTGAGGTCAGTATCTCCATCTTCACTGTAACATCAGAGAGCCACATGTGGACGGACGCGTTCCATTAACAGAACGGTCAGTTTGTGTGTTTAACCCAACCGGAAACCCACTGAATGGCAGCTGTGCCTCCTCGCCCACTTCACACACACCTGACAGTGGAAGTTTTTCCTCTTCACGCGCGCCTCACACAGCAGGCTGCTGGCCGCCGCCGCCGCGCTTCATCCGGGCTGCTGACTCAGAAAGGGGCGGGGAGGGGGTGATGGAGAGATGGAGCAGATTCGGTGTGGTTCAGTATAATGAGAAAGATCATCATAATGACGCGAATAAAGGAGGCCTGAGAAAGTAAGACTTTTCTAATGCGATAATGGGTTCCATCCATCAATCCTACTCTTCATCATCACCATCACTACCACCACCACCACCATCGTCATCATCCTGTTGTCGCAGTCGTCGTTACACTCTCTCTCTGTCTCTTTCTCTCTCGCTCTCTCTCTCGTTGCCTGTCAGGCCGTTTTACCGGGAGCCTGTCAGGCGCGCATCCTCCGCCTCGCGCTCGCTAATTCGGGTTCATTGGATGGCAATAACTTCATTTAGAGCTTCATCTTTTGGGCTCGCGTTCTTAATGAGGATGCGCTGACGAGCTTAAAGCCTCGGAGGAGCCCGTTAGGCTTGATGAGACTCATCTATAATGTGTGAGTGAGTAGCAGGTTCGCCCCCCACCCCACACGCACACACCATAAAGCCCCACACGCAGCCCACCGGCCCAGCAGGACTTTCTCCGCGTCTCCCATGGACTGCTGTTCCAGCGCCACATCACAGGGCAGATGGGGAAGCGGTGTACTGTAAGGGCTTTAGAGCGCCCTAATCTGGTTTCACTGAAAGGGCCTCTTGTTGTTTAGAAAGGATCAGGTTTTATCGTGTCCTCCTCCTACCCCCTCCTCTCCCGGCCCGCTGGATATCCCGCTGCCCCGCTTGGCACCCTGTGTGGGATTTCCATCCTCAGCTGGAAAATGACAGGCTGTAATGTTACTCCGCGGTCTGAGTGATTTAAGGCCCAGTTCTTCATGTCCCCCGTCTTAAAGCGTGGACACCGCGAGCGCGCGAGCAAACGGGCTTTTTCATGTACTTTTAACAGGCGGGATGAAGAGAGCTCGGGAGGACGGGCGTGCGGTCATCTTCCTCAGGTCTGATCCTCTGTAGCCAACTGAACTACAAATACACTCCAAATACCAGCATCTCGCGCAGTTATGGTCTGTACAGAGAGACGCTGCCTCACTGGAGTGCAGATGGAAATTAGTTAGCATGGGTGCAAAGCGTCTTATCTCATTTGAGACGGATGTTTTTGTACAAGATTTCTAACAAAGAAAACAAAATAAAACAAAGAAAAATAAACAAACACAAGGGCTGGTTTGCTGGACAGTGGTGAAGCTCAGTCCTGGACGACGCTGCACTCTGAGCAGAGGTTCGCCTTTAAAAGGGACATAAAGTCCATGTAGTATTTCACAAAGCAAGACTTAGTCTGACAGCTTAAGCTCAGAGCTGAAGACTGTCCCATTGGAATGTCCCCAAACTTATTTTATACTGGATAAGATTGACTTTAGGCTTAAGTTATCTGGCTAAATTGAGGAATCTCGCCCTGTGAAAAACTCCCCAAAACTAGACTTAACAAACTCAGCTGTCTGGAATACAGTTTCAATGTCAATGGAAAAGTATATGTAGCCATTATTATTATTATTATTATTATTATTATTATTATTATTATCATTACAACTGCATTATTGATTTAATGATCATTTGTGAAATATTTTGTTTTGCTTTTTTTTGTTAATAGCCTTCGACAACAGCAATTACAATATAAAAATAATACGTAATAAAAAGTAACAACAATAATAATAATAATTTTCCAGAAATCTTACAAACTAAATTACTGTTTTAGAGTTTTTGTTTCTCTGTAAATGTAAAAGTGTTTTTGCGTTGTACTTTTTGTAAAACTTTGTTAGCGTTGGTGATTCTATAAACAGAGGATTCGAATCAGTTTATCATTCAGCGCTAAATATTCCTTCATGAAAAAAATGTTTACTCATCAACTACAGGCTGAAAGCAGACTCTATAAATGATCACGGATTACAGTTTTATTTCTCATTTTTCGTTTTATTATGTAGGTTCTGTTGCCTCAGTTTTGATTTTTTGATAAAGGAGCGCTTAAACTGATCACTATCTGCTCGAGCGCTTTACGCCTCGTCCCGCTAACTGAAGCCGCGACACTCGCCGCTGACCTGCGCTGAAATTTGCTTTCTCATATTGTTGAATATGTGAGTCCGTTCATCAATGTCAGACTAACATGGTAAATGGCTGTATTTATACGACGCATCCACGCAGGTAATTTATTCAGGCGCACCTGAGAGATTCGCTGTCCAGGTAATGAAAAACACACGTATATAATCTCTGTAGGGCTACTGCAGCGCGCGCCGTGTTTCAGACTGGATCATCTCGAAGGCTAATGTTCATAATGTTCTGACAAAACAAGTCTTAGCATTTCCTCCGCTTTGCCCCATTATAATCTCTCTTCATATCTCCGCATTACCTAGATGGGAAGAAGTTTTCTTTTTTCTTCCTCCGCCCCGGAACCCGCCCCCCCTCCCCCTCCCCCCGACCCCATCCAAAAAAAAGGGTCTGATCCAATTGCTGAAATGTATTTGATTTCAGTGCCAGGCTTTTACTCGGGGGTCTTTATGACCTACAGTATCAGAGAGGAGGAAATTGAAAGGGCGGCATGGTCCAGAGTGCTGGAGCCTAAAAGCTGCCATTAAAGCCACATAAAACGCCTCTGGCAGCAGCTGCTGTCCACTATACTGACCTGATCCCCCAAAACAGCAGCGGCTCCACTGAGGGGCTGCAGCTTAACACGCAGGGAGGAGCAACCTCACACAACTAAGGTGTGTGTGGGCCATGGGCGTTACATGATCAAGCACTCATCATAACAGAACGATATAAATACATATGAAAAATAGTAAACAAAACAAAAAAAATAGGTAGGTACATGGAAGGACAGTCAAAGGAATAGACAGACAGACAGACAAATATACCTTCAATAATTTAAGAGCACAAGAATAAGAATGAATATTATCATTTGGGTCAAATTGAGCATGGACAATGGATGGACAGACCAACAGACAGACAGAAAGACAGACAGACCACTCTACAAGAAAAAAGTGAAAAAGACTTTTTAGAGTCAGTTGGGTCAAAACGCTAAAGATGGATGGATGGACTGACAGATTGCTCAATAAAAATAAGTATGACTAAGAAAAGTACTGAGGATAGACGGATGAATATGGATGATAGATTAACTAATAACCACTCAAAAAAAAGATAAATATGAAAAGTTTGACAAAAATACTAAGGTGGACAGAAGGACAGATACATAGATAGCTAGACAGGCAGACAGATAGACTGACCTCCTAATAATAAATAGCCTAAGAATAAGAATAAATATAAATTTGTGTCAAAATACTGAGGAAGGATGGATGGATAGAGAACAAATGGACAGACACACTAAAGTACTAAAGATGGAGGAATGGATGGAAAGGTAGACAATGGATGAATGTATAGATGAACAGACAGATTGCTTAACAAAAAGAATAAGAATGAATAAGAAAAGTAAACACGGAGGAAGGATGGATGGGTGAATGGATTAATGGATGGATGTGTAGACCAATAATCATTCAAAAAAAGAATAAGAATAAATGAAAGTTTGGCAAAAATAAAGTTGGACAGACAGACAGACATACAGAGAGAGAGAGAGAGAGAGAGAGAGAGAGAATCAGAGACAGACAGATATTAAAAGAGAGGGGCGTGCAGAGAGAGTTTTAGATTTTCCTTTATTCAACACAATAAAACATTGATTGTTGCAGTTTGTTGACCCGTAAAATGTAAGGGTGAGATTTCCCTTCAGAGGCGAGCATATAATTATGCAAATAGAGAAGTGTCAGAGCTGTGATGTGGAGAGCAGCTTCACTCAGCCTGGAGCTCACCAACAAACTTCAGGCAGGATGAGAGAGCACGAGCGGCGGACCTGAGCACACCAGTGAAGGATTTCATTCACTGCGAATGCAGTTCAGAGTCGCTCATCAAAGTCTTCTGAACATTGATTTTTTTCATGTAAAGTGTCATATTCTACATTTATGCTCTTCTACTTGAGTCCTTTAGCCAGCCGGAGACAGATTAAGGCCAGAGCACACTGCCCAAACACAAACAGAAATGCTGATGTACCATAAACCATTGGTGTACTATTTGGTTTATGTACCATAAACATTAGGATATTGGTGTTTGAATGCAGAATGCTTGGTCAGTGTGCTGTGGCCTTTCCACTGTTTTTAAATAGACACTTCTATTCATTGTCATGATATAATTAACTTTATAAGCATTTCATGTCACAACTGAGCAGCTGCACCTCTCCTGTAGGTTTGATATGTGGAAAGATTAAGGCCAAAATAAGATCTATACACTGTTGGTAGCCCCCAACAACTTAAGTTCAACAGAGTCTGATGAACAGTTACTCCAAACTGTCACCCTAAGTGGTAAAATTATATATCGCTGTCCAAAAAAAAACATGCATCTCCAAAATACCAACCTTACAGGAGAGGGTGGAAACATTCCCAACTTTTAATTAAGTTAATGTAAAGAAGTTTTATTCCAAGTGAAGTTGGAGCATTTCCATTGGTTCAATCATCATGAAATTCGCACACAAACTAAAGGACACCTATTGTGTGCAAATAATGTAGAAAGATCTTTTTCTTTGGACAGTGACCATATGCATCTCCTTTTCAGAAGCTTCTATGCAAAATATGAAACATATTTCACATTAAAAGATGCAGACAAGAGCTAAGGTGAAAGCACTTTAATTAGTGCCAGCCACAGCCAAAGGCAGCAGTTCATTGAAACTAACTGTAGCGCCGTGTTCCATCCTCTGCGTGTTTAGGAGAAACGTGCTGCTTTAGGCTCCATCTGATCTGCTGCTGCTTTGACTGACACTTCTTGTGTTTAACACTGGCCTCATTGTGCGTGCGGGCCTCTCCTCTCCTCTTTCTCGGCGGAGCTGCGGCGCTGTTACGTGAGCTGAGCAGGTGAGGATGGCGGCTCACCTTCCCTGGGAACAGGGCAGCCAGGCGGCCTTATCGCAGCACTGACCTCTGACCCCACAACTCCTCACGCTGAAAGCGATGCCTTCACAAGCACTGGATTGTAAATAGTGTGAGTCAGAGTGAGACTGGAGGATGAAGACCTGAAATAAAGCTGATTTGCACAATGTTAAAAGTAAAGCAGGGGACAAAAAAAGCACTTAAAAAAATAAATAAAGGTGCCAAAAAGGGATTCTGGAGTGATGGTTTAGAAGAACTATTTGAGATTCTCTAGAGAACCTTTCATTAGATGGCTCTTTGAAGAATAATTGTTATGTATGAACTTTGAAAGAAAGTTTAATTAATTTATTTAATAAAAGTCAAACACAATGTAAAAGTTTTTTTTTTCCCTAGAACTGCATGTCCAAGCCAAGAACTGAGTGTAGACCAAGCTTAAAAGAAAAAGAAAAAAAAAACAATGGTCTAATGCCATAAGCTTAAAAAAGTATTTATTTCATAACAGCCATGTTTCTTGCAGATTATTGTGAAAAAAAAGAAATAAATCAGGTGGGACAAATATTCAAAAGTTGAAAGCCCAACAGACTGAAAACAACTGTGTCAAAGGCTGACAATCGTCTAACAGTTCAGAATGACTTGCATTACATTTAAAGACAGAAATAACAACAGTGCAAGAGCAGAAAACAAATAACATCATAAAAGATGAATAAATCATTTACCAATAAATCCTATACCCATTCAAAGTGATTCTGACTTCTCAATATAAATGTAGAAATCATTTGATTAAAAAATAGCAATTGTTAAAATGATTCATAATTTACATATCAAATGTAGGCCTGCATTTTGATTTGGTTTAAGGCTGCACTTCTCACACCCATATGGCTTAGTAGTCTATGCTAAAAAAAAAAAAAAAAAAAAAAACTGAACCAAAACAGAGAAGATGAACTTAATTTGTCTTGTTTATTCCTACGGCAACACTATTCAAATTCCAAGGTTTTCGCTTCCCCAATTGAGCTGTATTAAGCAACATCTTGCAATTAAAGTTAAATAAATTGTGCATATTTTTAGGTCTGCTAGGCTATTAAGACTTTAAACTTCAAGTCTGTGGTGAAAACAGTTCCAAGCAAAAAAGCCTAAAAGCATCTGATGGTCCTGAATATGGATATATTTAGCGCACCTCTCAAATATCCTCACATCACTCGTTTATTTTGGTTAAAACTACATGTAAAATATGCAAATCGTGCTTGCAAATATTGAAATAGCCTTCAAATATCTAGAATTTGTCACAGAGTATGGGAAGATTATATTTTGAGTTATGTGCTGATGCGTTTTAGCGACGTATCTCTAAGCCTTGACTAATTCCACATTGTCCTAAAGACAAAGTCTTTTGTTTATGCCAAGAAAGTGACATAACATGAGCTTTAGGGAGAGCAGAGGATGTTAAAGATGTGAGATTTAACAGGCGTGAGCGCTGTAAAAAAGGGAGGATACATTGTGCAAACATTTAAAGGAATCCTTTTATGCTTTGAATATTAACCCTCCAAATCCTGACACGCAGGAAGGACACGACTGATATTCCGACATTGCTGAATCGACTTATCTTCTCTGTTCAAAGGCGATATCCCTGAAACTCACTCTTGGTATGTGGCTTTAAGTGATTTAAAAGCAGGAAAGACTTCTGTAAATCTATAGTACGATGTCTTCCGTGGTTTTCGTGACATCCTTCCAGATGCGCTGTTCAAATTGGAATTCCAGGGATGCTAATACGATTATAAATCAACTACCCAAATTATTACTTGCTGTGAGGAAAGATCTGTGTCAAATATGTACTTTCATGAGCAAAATCATTGAGTATTGCGAGTTCTCTTAGGGTCATGGCGTTGAACAAATCCGAGAATTGGCCACCAGTCTGGAATTTGAAGTATGAAAACGGCCAAAGCGCAGCAGCACTTCAAATACATATTTAACCCAGGTCAAGGCAAGAGCGTGAAAAAAGCTGAAAAGGAAAAGGCAGAGCTCCTTGAGGGCTGAAAGTGGGCTCTAGGACCTGGGGGACAATAGTATGTGTACGAGCGTGTATGTGTTTCCCAGGCATTAGCTCAGTTCAGAGCCATGTCAGGACAATTAGAGGTGCACCGCGAGGCGCAGTGCGGAGCCGCCTGTCATCCTTAATCTGGCCACCGATGGGCCGCCACCAAATCCACATAGCAGCCCAGGGGAGGCACAAGCAGTGAAGCCATATTGCTTTGACAGCTGCGCTCATCTAGAAGTAATGCAAAACGCTATTCTGATGTATACATGCCGACCCTGCACTCCAAAACATAAGTGTTGGAAGGAGGGCCTGGAGGAGGGTTATTTTTCATTAAGAGCAGGAGAGGAAACTGATAGAGGGCGGAGGAAGAAGGTTCTGGATGTTCTTGAACATCCCTAAATGTTCTACAAATCTTCATGCTTGGCTCGATTGGAGCCGCGTGTGGTTACTGTGGTGGAGGGCTCTTCCTCAGCCACATCGTCTTCCATCTGCTGCTCCAGGTGCTTGTCGAAGAACTTGAAGATGGAGTGGAAGCTTTTCCATGAAGTTAGCTCATGCCTCTCAGTGCCTGTAAATGTGTATATAGAGAAAAAGGACACATTTAATGTATAAACATAGTATAGATGCTAAGCAGACACTGAGCAAAAGAGAAAACAAAGTTGCATATGTTAGAGGTGAACTAAAGGGCATGGCAATGTCTAAGCAACAATAAACACCATGGAGAAAGTACCACTGTAACCTTTCGGATGAAATGAATTTTTGTTGGGAGGATGGTTGAGATGCAATCATCCTTGCATTGTGTCAAAAAAGCTATGGAACCATGGGATAGAATCTGAATACATGCAGGTGAAACAGATTTATCAGATTTTGGTGCCAAGCTCTGGAGTACCACACACGAACTCACGCCATATCGTGTTCCGTATATTCCCTTACTGGCTTTTTCATTTATTGAGACGTATGCAAAGTGATGAACAATGGAAGCACTGACCACCACCGGTGGAAGATTGAGTGTTCTCTCTGGTGACTAAAGCCCAGCTATCAGTTCATCCGCGGAAAGGCTCGGTTTCTGCCTCTCGCAGCAGGTTAAAGAATTCCCATGTTCGGGTCACTGGGCTCCGGAGGAGTGACATGTACACCTGAAGTCCCCATCGTACCTTTTCAAAGTCCTCATCGAACCTTTTCGAAGTCCTTAAGGCACCTCTCCACAGCGAGAGCAACAGCGACCTCAGCACTTAAATGCTGTAATTTGTCATTTTATTGTGTTATCTGTCAGCACATTATCTTCTCTGCAAGCACTCTCCATGTACTGTATTCGAACGGCACTTGTCCGCACCGGGTTATTGAGTACAGTTAAAAATTTTACACCACCACTGATTTCTCACATTGCAATACTGGCTTTGTCTGCAAGCACTCTCTGTGTGGTACAAAGAGGATTGGCTCAATATATCTTTTTGTTGTTCTTTTCTTTTTCCTCTGCATTGCGACTAGCTTGCAAGGGCCTGCCCGCAGGGATACAATTAAAAAGCACCTTTAAGGCCCATGCCAAAAGAGCTCTCAAATGGCCACCATGCTGACCTCCATGTTTATTAGACTGACCTTTGTCTGGCCAGTATTGATGAAGATAGCTATGTTGAGATGGCTAAGGTGCGCGTGTGTGAGTGTGCATCAATGGGTTTTTCGAGCTTGGCGAGTGATCAGCGCCTCAGGTCAAGTTTACCAAGCTGGCAATCAGCGAGTCAATAACTCCTGCCCAAACAATCTCTTTACCTGTGTAGGTCCTGGCACAACACAGCACTGGAGAAGAAGACATCGCCTCCATGGCTCTTATTTATAATTTATATCCAATTTAAAGCACACAGCCTCCAATTGTTCTCCCTTTTCCTCCAACTAGCTCTTTACCCCCCCCCCCCCCACTTTCTTCTTTAGGAGTGATCAATGGCTGAGGCTTATTTTTTGTTACCTTGAACCAGCGGTGAACTCCAGAGCGGCGAAAGTCTCTCGCCCTGATGCTGGCTACAGGGTCAGCAACAGTGCGTCTCCAAGCAGATATGCAAATGGTGCAGGGCCCTGCGGCGACCCCTGTAGGAGCTCCGCCCCTGCCGGCCACATCAACCTCTGATGAGCGCTCGCCAGCACGCTTTACTAATAGGCTTTTATTACACCACCACGCCATCTACTAATTGCCAAGATGTGTCGAATGTAATCAATAGTGTATGTGTGGGTTACACTTGATCATAGAGTGAGAACGGAGAAGGACAGTCGTGTGCAGTCAGGCCTCAAATTCAATTAATGCCCTTAAGATGTGCCCACGGATTACATGTCTTTTCTCTGTGCAAAGACTGGTCTGCCTCTTAAAGAGGAAGAAATGACTGTCACTCCTTCTCTTACTCTGTCTCTCTCTCTTTTTCAGGGATTCTGTTTTCCAGGAGGGATTTTTCATAAGCTGTTGGCTGTCAGAGGGATAGAGCTGATAAATTTCAGTCTCATAAAAGTAGTATTAATGTCAAATTAAAAAATCATTACGACATTACTGGGAGGGTTATTAAACTATCAGTAAAGCTCATCTATACAATCAGTAAAATGGAAAAAGTCAAATTAAACATTTTATCTAATTACTAAGGTTATGCTCTGTTTGTTAATTTAATAAAGTGTGCTGTATTTACACAGTTTTATTAATGTTTAGAATTTGCAGCACTTGCATGTTAATTCTATTTTTGCAGCCAGGACTAAATAATATGTTTTACTAAAGGCTTATAAAGACATGGCTGAATAATTACTGCTAAGTGATGTGCACCAAGTTTGGTACCAGAGCAGCTTATTTCCTTGTTCATATCATTTGATTGAATTGTAGGGAAAATACAAAATTAGGTAAAAATGCAAATGTTATAAAATATACTTTCTATCTTACCCTTTACCTGTAGCTAAAGTATTACATCAATATCTGTAATGCATATGAAAATATATATTCTACATACAACATGCTGTATTAAAATGAATCAAAATAACATTTTTGTCATTTTTTTCCCCAATTGGCCATCAAACTTTCTATTCAATATTTTTTACAGAAAAGTTTCAAGTTAAAGTTTCAAATATCCATTTTTTGGATTATATTGCATTGAAGCTTTGTCAAATATTTTGATTAAATGAAATATTAAATGAAAGAAATATTTCATGTAGTTACATTGAGATGCTGAGTTCTCTCATTAAGTATAGCTTCTATAACTTCCAGATAAATTATACATATAAAGAGAACTGCTTTTTCTGTCGAGTGTCAAAATGAAAATTCTCTGTGTGCTCTCTAATAGAACAGAACAGATAGAACCACTATGTTTGTAACGTTCATTGTGTGCTCTATAATTCACTATTTTAGGATTATTCTTTCGGACACAAGGAGATCTAATTTATAGAGCATTCTGATGCTTAATGCCCTACTGGATTTCAGGATAACTGACTAGCTCTTTGATCCCTTTGGGACAAACCATCTTTTTAAAAACACACATACACAAAGTTATAACCCCATAAACCCACTAAGTCACAAACAGTAATCCTGGCTGCCTGTGAAAGCATCAAAGAACAAGCATGGAGTGAATCAGCAATCGCCGCACCGCTGCAAGTATTACTCCAAGCCAGAGAGGTAAAAAAAAAAAAATCAAAGTGTGCTGATTGTAATTAGCCTCCAACTCTAGCATGCCATTCAAACCTGTCTCTTAATTGATTGAACACGACTGGCATATTTCATTTAATTTTCAAAATTGTTTGCTTTTATTAGGGGGGGATTTTGATATGTCCTAATTACACTGTTGTGGGAACATAATGGTATCTTAGATTCCGGTAATTATGAAATAAATATATAAATAAATGCAAATAAATAAATAAATCAAGTGTCTTGGGTTTTTCAATTTATGTTTAGCATCACAATGAATGTTCATTTGTATGTTGTTATCAGCAAATCACACAAATCTAGAAACTATAAATCTCACATTAATCTGAATGAAAATAAAGTCTAGATAAAAAAAACACTGTAATTATAATATATGCCATTACATTTATAAATGTATAACCCATAACATAACATAAAAATAGCTGAATAAAACGAGCAGTTACATTGTCAGTGAAGGGAAACTAGTGCTAGCCAGACATTCTAACTTGTTTGCTATGTGTATCCCTGTTGGCATCCAAGTTGTATTTCCAACCTGGTCACTCCATGATTTTGTTTGTTTGATGGTGGTTTGGCACTCTCACTGTGCATGCCTGACCAAGGGAAAGGAGATCTGAGTGTGTTCAGCTGGGGACCTACGAGACCAGTCAAGGTGCCAATGTTCTTATGCACTGCAATAACACATCTCTCAGTAACGGGGAATGTAAAGCCATAAGCCATAATTCATAAGATGGCTAATCAAATCTATATCTACTCATATAAGCTCCCTGCAAAAGCCCTCCTCCCTTTGAAAAACATGCAGCATCACACTTCATGCCCAATGCCAGAAGCACACTTTACAGTTATTATTGTTGTGGCAAAAGCATGCCTTGTTTGTACTGGGTGTAATTAAATTAATGTATTAAAAAAAACATGCACTCACACTTGCAGATACAAAGGGGGAAAACCCATAAATGCACGCACCTACAATTTCATCAAAAAGTCACACCGCTCTAATGCAATTCGCTGTCAACACTTGCCCATGTAAGGGATGGTGTCTGCTGATGTTTTCCCCCCTCTCTGCCTCTTTTAATTACTTTACTTATTATTGTCGTTGGAGCAAACAGAGGCAGAACTCATTACACAACCATAAATGAGAAAAGCTGAACGAGTGGCTTTAGGGCCTGCTGAGAGGACTTGCAATTCACTTTACTAAGAGAGAGAAAATGTGTGAGAGAGAGAGACACATATTGAAGTTATCACTACTCTCTTCTCACATTATTTAAATTGTTGAGTTTTGAACTGAGCAGGGATTGAATGTGTGGTCCACTGAATGTTCCCACATAGTGTCCCTGAACTGGCCATTACTGGCAACCACACAAGTTTTTTCTTCCTTTCATTTGCGAGAAGTTTCTTGTAATAAAGAAGGCCACTTTATAGAGCTGGAATGGAGTTTTTACAAGACAACCATAGAGCACCAACCAGCACACTCTGTCCAATATGACGTTCTGGATTGCTTTAGACAAAATTATACCCCATGCTTTACTGATGGTTTATTTAGTTGCATCATAGCAAGTCTTCAAGAAAGAGACTGGATGGTCTGGTGCCAAGCAACAACTAGACATTAACATTAGCCCTTAGGAAGTAAGCCTGTTAGGTCTGCCCAAAATGTGGTCTATCGGTCAAAGTTGGCCCGGTAGAATGTTTGATTTGGCCTGTCAGAAAGTTACCATAATCCCACCGCCCTACCCAAGGAGAAAACAGATTTTTATTCTATTACAACTAAAGTCTTACCTTCATTTTAAACTGTAATTTTAAGCAGTAACAAAACATAGTGTAATGTTATAAAATACCTTTTATTAAAACTTGATTTGAAACCTACCTATGTACCTTTATTTGCATATTTATTTTATCTTTGGCCCTCAACAAAAAATTTAGGAATCCTTGGTCTATGTCGACTCTGTGGGTGTTAAATGGCATGGTACAGTAACATACAACAGTTTGAGTTTTCGGTTTGGGGGAAACAAAATTAAACATACACTTTTCTGCAAAACCTTCTACTTTTTTGCTATGTTTAACATATAATTTGATCAGGGGTGCTCATACCTTTGCACAGACCTATTTAACCCCTTACTACACTTATTCAATCCCTTATCCAGTTACATACCCCACTCCACATATCCACACGAAGAACAAGCCCAAAAAAAAAAAAAAAATAACAGAACCGCATCCCTGACGATGCAGCAAAATTACTGAAGATTTCAAGGCTAATTTGAGGTCTAATTTGTTGGCAAGTCAAACAGCCTCGGTCCACATTAGCATGATTAAGTTAGCTCTGTTCAAATGACTGCATATCTCAGAGATAACTTGGGGAGGAGCGGGAATAAAAGCAAACGAGAGTGACGGGGAAGCCCGGAGAGCAAACAGCTCCTAAGCTCCTCTGGCTAATCATCATCATGCTAACATATTCATGAAGTAGACAAGGCAGACTGACGCTAGCGCTAGCTTTCTCACAGCACAATTGATGATTAGACAGCTAGTCCGCTGAGATTCAGGTGAGACACAAGACATAGAGAGCGCTTTGGTGGCTGAGAGGCTAATACACACCTTCACATGGGTGTGCACAACACACACACACATGCACACACGTCCATCCACTGAGAGCAAGCTGGCAACAATTAAAAAGCCCAGCTGCTTGTCTAGCACTAGCAGCTCTTTAGGACATGACTGTCACTCCCTGAAGCTATCAGGTAAACAGAAAGGGATGAATCTTTGAATGAAAGAAGGAAGAATCACATGGTAACAAATGAACTGAGGCTTAACGTCAGTCTCTGTGTACAATGCGACTCAGACATAGGCCTATGAGAAAGCTAATTCACACAAGCTTAGCCTAGCATAATAGGACGTGACAGGAGCGCACAATGACATGCAGCGGATCAATTGAAAAAATTGCACATGCAGTGGCAGATCTTATTTTAGGACGCTGTCACCGCAGACAAAAGCATAAAAGCCTCCACAAAATTTCCGATTTTATTTACCGCTAAGTGTTTACTGACGAAGTAACGTCATACTTAGCACTTGTTTATATAGCACTCATCATGCATTGTGCTTAAAAAGCTGTAACAGCACATGGTATCCTATACTACTCTTTGATCACCACACCATAGCGGTCTAGGCATACAGTATAACAACTAATATTACGTACACTGAAGGCTATAGAAGGAAGCAGACATTGTCTGGCTTCTTCAGATAAGCCTATAGATAAACAGATGCAACAAGGCAAAACATCACAGAATACACACCACAGCTTCCTTCACTTGCAGATTTGGCCCACGACGTGCATCTCAAACAGTTTGGCTGAGGTATGATGAGCTGACTCTGAGCTGATGGTGGATGACTTCTAAAACCAACCTACTGTATTGAGAAGCACTCTAAAAACATCCATAGGGAGAGAAGTTCTAAACTATGGCACTTAATTACTACAGAGCACTCCTTGTACTAAGTGAAGAAACACATAGCATTTCAAAAGAAGTGCCCTGCATCTTCTATGAATACATCAAGGCTCAGCTTACAGTGAAAGTCCTTGTGCTTCGTGTAGGGCAGTGCAAACCCCATAAAATCATAGACCTTGATAACTCACAGACAATGTGGTGTGAGTGTGAGAGTGCAGAGGCACAAGACGAATCAATAGTCGCTCAATACATAAATAAGGGCATGGGGCTGAGTGTGTTTACAAAGGGAGCAGCAGGAGTCAAGAACAGGAGCGAGCTCTCTAGTCTTTGAGCCATGGCACATGTGTCATCCATATTGACAGTGTGTAAACTAGAGCGAGGAGGATCAGTCTTTGGCTTGGCCGAGATGTGTGTCCACAAGTCTCACAGGAACACAGAGCGAGGCTCAGAGCAGGGAGGAAAAAAAAAAACCTGCACACTGGGTGAATCAGTTCACAGATTCTATGCATAACTGAGATACAGCACTGTACTTTAAAGTTTGAGTGATTGATGGGTATGTGCAGGGTGATGCAACAAGGTGTAAATCAGAAACCAATGTCAATCACACTACCAACAATAACTCAAGCGAAACGAGCAATTGCCATCCAAAATAATGTACCTTGGAAAAATGGCTTGGAAGACAAATTTTACTGTAATCATAATCCTGCCTAATCACCTTGCTTTCCAGAAGACAGTGTTAATTGCCAAACACTGTAAAGACTGGCTCATTTGATGATACTCATACAGTATGGATAAGGGCTGACCAATATGTTGTCTGTTAACCCTTAAGGCCAAAGCAAAACATGGCTATTTTATCACCTCTTTCACACTAATAATGCTATATCTGAATTCTGTGGTTGTCTGTATTTAATAGCTGAACAACATGATGTAAGAAAACCAAAGACTTTGAGATTTTTACTCCAAAGTTTTGAACAAGAAAACACATGAACAGGAATATAAGTCATGCATAAGTCACACTTTATCATTGCTCTGATTAAACAAAATAATACTAAGTGCTTACTCATCTGAATCGCGTTCTGGCTAAGCCTGTGCAGAGCAAGGAAGGAAGCCTCATGCATACTTAACATCATGACAGAAAACACCTTAGCACATTAAAATTGATAAAACTGATAAAAAACAAAACTGATAAAAAGACTATACTGTTGATAACAAGGATGTGCATGCTGTGTAACTTCCTCTGGCGGCACATTGCTTTCTTTTGGCCTAGTAATGGCTTTTTGATCTGGTTAACTGTAACTGGCTTTTGTAATACTGAAATCAAAGAAATGTGTAATATGCAAATTAGCCTTTTAACCCATCACAATTATTTTTAACTGTTTGCTTGGTCATTTTGACCAATCTTGACCCATCATAGTTCCAGACGAGTGTTTCCATGAGTGTTTTGTTATCCAAAATCATTCTGGTCCAATGTCACTGATTCATCAATGCCTTTTTGATAGACTGCAATATGTAGCGATATACAATCACAATAGTTCACATTTCGTTTGAATTGTCGAAGATCTAGGATGAATCGTGTTCAACATCATCACTATTCACAAACATATGCTTCCACTCAAGCGTAAAATTTTTCACAAACTTCAGCTGTAAAGAGCCCTCCATGATTCTCAGGTGAAGAACGTTCTGTCCACTCCTTGGCCCAAGAGTGTCTGGCAATGGCAATGGTCGTCTAGGTGCACTGTCATTTGCAATTAGGTAGGGGTCAGAATGGCCCCATGTATGGCGAGATGCAGACATGACGGTGTTACCGTTAGCAGCTAATGCATGGGGTTACACTTTACTTGGGCCAGGCAGGCGGGCTGACCTTGCTAGCCTCACATTAGCTCTGCTATCTTGGGGGAGGGTGGTAGTAGAGATAGGCCTGGAGTGGGCAGTGGGTGCGGGGTGGAGCAGAAATAGATCACTTAGGGGAACAAAGTGTAATTAATGGGTGGATGGAGATAAGAGGGCCCTAGCTGCTATCTGGGAATGTGCTAATGGGGTTCACACACACTCAGCACAACCAGGGGACGAACCCTTACAGAGTGTGCTAATGTGTATGCATGGAGACAGGGCATATGTATGTTGATGTGACCTGCGTATGAGAGGAAATACCTGCACTGAGTACATCACGTTTCAATCACAATCACGTTTGCCATTCTTATGTTGCTGGGATGTTTATGGTGTTGATGATATTCACATTATGTGTAGGCTAGAATCTGCATTACCAACACTGAACAACAGAACAAACACAAATAAAACAAACACAAATCTCTGTTTAACAGAGCTTTCTTCTAAAATGATCTTGCCTCCAATCTAAGCAAAAAAAAGCCTGATTCATTCAGTTTTTTACATTCTTGATTAAATAATAACTGCTTAACAAGAGTCAGATTTATAGTTACTCTTTAGTAAGGTGGACAATAAAATATGTTATTGTTATTATGGAAAGTTCTGTCACAATTTTCTGAGTATACTAAGACATCATCAAATGCACTGAACAACTGTATGTAAAAAAGATCTAGACCAACTATAAAGAGCCTGTACACAACAGTGTACAGTAACTGCACACACTGTAACTTTATATGCCAGCCCATTGTCCCATTTTTTTGCCTTATCAATTGTTTGATTTTGACCTCTTGTTTTGTCTTAGATACTTCATATTTGAAAATGCTAAATAAAAAAGTAATATGTTAATAAAAGACGTTTAATTTAAAAAAAAAAGTTGTGTCAGTCTTTTTTTTTTTTTAAATGTGGAGCATTTCTGTTTCACTGGTATACTTTGTCAGGTCAAACTTCATAATCTATAATATTTGGATGCACATAGTGAAAAAGTACTGTGATTCTACTTTTTAGAAACACTGCCCACCCTTACTCTTTAGAAGGGCCAGTAGTGGTTTCTGTGAACTAGCCTGGAGACCCCTGGTCTACACCACGAAGAGGAAAAAAGGAAACAATCAGAAAACCCTATTACAGGCTCTTCTCTTCTTCACTGTACACCCTCAACCACATCACCAGATACACACGTTCACATACATTCTACCCTCACATCAAACCCATGAGTGATGTTATTACACTTGGCTCTGTGGCAGGGCTTCAAATGAAAGGGACGTTGTTGTTTACTCAGCAGTGGGCCAGAGGAAGCGCGGCGGTCAGCTGGAGGTCAGGCCGCGGTGACGGAGAGGACACTAATTGACAGGAACTTCCGAAATACCTCCTGTCTGCGTGGCTCCCTGCGTCAGGGTCCCGGCCAGGAGACGGCTGGGGAGCCTCAATGACGGGGCCTGGCCCCTCTGTACTGGGAGGTTGTTTAAGTTGGATTTCCCCTGTTTGTTTCAGGACAGACAGTGGAAGGAGGACACAAGGGCAAAGGTACGGGATTCCCCCAGCCCACAGGCAATGAGGAATTGGTGGGGCGAGGCAAACATCAACGCTGATAAGACAGAATTGTTCATTTGGGTTTGTGATAACAAATTAGGCTTTAAATCATACAGGCTTGACAGTTCAGGAAAGATTTTACTGATTGAAAACAACTACAATGCAACGATAGCAACTATAATAGTTGTATAATATAATAACATCTTTCTGCAAACCATTGGTGGTGGCCATTCTGCTGGCATATTGGGAATATCAGATATTTTTAATTAATCTAATCAAATTCTATATCCTCCCTCCTGAAACTCTGTTATTAGATTAACTAAGACACCGGCTTCTTTCTGTTGGTGAAATATTGCGTTGAGCTGCTAGTGAACAAATAGAACATAGAAACGAGGGGTGAGAACCCCCTATTGTAAAAAATCATATTGCTCCACAAAGATGGACGGACCAAAATAAATTGGGCAGCACTACTGCAACTTTTTTGTTTTCCAGATAATATCAAAAAGCATTTGAACACAACAAAATACCTTAAAAAAGGTTAACTTGCTTGCTCTACTAATATAGTTTACTTCCATACATGCATATCATACCCATTTCCATCAAAATATTATTTTTCATCAACATTATTGCACAGTTCCACTAAGTGACCCCCAAAATGGACAGAAATTATAGTTTATGGATAATGTGAAAAGAGGTTAATTACAAGCAGATTGTTAAAAAAGATAAATGTCTTATTAAGTTATAAATACAAACATTATAAATTATACAAAACAATAAATGCACTTATAACAAGATTTTTTTTCTATACATTGGTTCTGGTTGTTTGTCTATGACCTGCGTTTGAGCCCAAAAAAAGTCCAGCTGTGCTATGATAGCAGCATGGAGCAAAGATGAGCTTGCAATTTGTCAGGAGCTCTTGTGAGAGAGCTGAGAGATAGAGATGGAGAGTGAAGGTGAGAGCAAGTATCTTCAAAGGAGACAAAAGAAAACCCTCTGCAGTCCAAGCCTTCACATTGGCCTTAGACTGTCTGGACAGCATAACTAGAAGGAGTGTTGGTGAGAGAGAAAGAGAAAAAGAAGAAAAGATAGCTCTAAATAGCAAATTGGAAGAAAACAAGCTACCCAAAAGGTCTTACTATCACTCTTCCATCCTGTGCAAAGAAATTCCTCTTCAAGTATAACTGATGGCTTTGTGCACAATATACACAAATACACAATGACAAAAAAGACACCACAGAAAAAGCTGTAAAAAAATACAGCTGAAACTAGTAGTTACAAAAATCTTCCTATCCTGTATCCCTTGTTGGGCGTAAGATGAGACTCTATTCCACTATATGAGTGTGAAGAAGCTAAACAAAAAAAAGAAAGAAAAAAAAACAAAAAACAGAATGATTCATACAGAAAAGCAGCCAAAACTAACGGTTGCAGAAACTAGTGGACAGGTGGCCAGTTTCCGATCAATGCTAGAAACTTAGTCAAACATAATGAGCAAGGGGCGAAAAGTTCACCGCAAACAGCCCACCCAAACAAAGATGAGCAAACAAACAAACAACAAAAGCTGGCATCTGAAAGCGTCTCATTTGAAGCATAAACAAAGCGTAGGAAGAGTTAACCTCCTGATAGGCCACCTCAACCCCCAGCGTTATGCATTTTTCATGCCATGCGAGTCTGAGACAGAATAATTATCTCTCTATCTCTCTGCAGATGAGTAAAGAGGGCTGCAGCCGCTAACCTGTCTCCGCTCTCTATACTCATTTACCTCCACCAGGATGAACAGAGATGCGGGAACGGGAAAGGAGTGTGAACACAAGGAGCAAGGCTAATTTAGTGGAGTGACTTCCACTGCAAGGTCGCCTGTCTTTATGCTTCAGTTCCATGGCCACACTGACCTCAAAAAGAAGCACAATCTATCCTTGCTAGGGGCAAAAATACACACATACACACACACACACAGACACACATACGCACACACCACCTTGACCGATTCCACAGTCCTTTATCTGACAATGTGGCTGACATTCGACACATACACCCACACCCACATCCATGTAGGACACACAGATGTACCAACTCACCGTGACCATGGAGCCAGGTACAATTAATCAAAATTATATCAGAGATCTAGAGCTGAGCTAGGACAAGACTACGAGGATAGTATGTGTGTGAGTGAGGGGGTCAAAAGACTCTCTCAATCCTGCTCTATTGACTGCAGAGGTGAGAGCCAGTGAGGGGAGCGGCAAATAGAATAAAATGATCGATACATTCTCACCTGTCAGGAGGGAGGAGAGCGCTTAAAGAAGAGCAAACTTTCACCCCGCAGCATATCATATTGATCAAACGATGTAAAGCCAAGAGCTTTCACTGCTACCGACCTATATGAAACATGACTCAAAGATAACATTGTCTGAAGAGATCAAAACGGGTGCAAAGGTGTCTCTGATAGTGAGCGAGCGAGCGAGTGAGTGTGTAAGGGTGCATGTGAAAGACTTAAGACATAAAATTAAAGAGGTTCACTGTTTTATGTTCAATATGAAAAAATAAAACAAGACAAACATGATTTATCAACAGCCAGCATCACACAAATGTCAAGAAACCATCAGATATTCATTCAATTTGAAATGGCAGTTCAGTTCAGTATTATAAGTTCTCACAATCCAAACAATCCAATTATCTACTATCCCCAGAAATATCTCTTGAAAAAAGCACACCTTGTACTTTATGGCTGCTTTGACAAGAAATGAAATGAATATAGGGTGGTCTCTGACTTTTGCACAGTACTGTACAGGCTTTCACCAAAAGTAAACACAGCTGGGCAATGGCAGCTTCTATTAAGAAGATGAGTTCCACACAGGTGCACACGGGAAACATTTCTGTATCCAGTGTCACTACATCAGACAATTTAAGCAGCACTATATTTGAAAAACTCTGCACGAACCAAATCAGTTTATTTTTTACAGACTTAACAGGCAATAAAAAAAATCTGTTAAATATACATCCAAGTTTGCATGGCTTAGTAAGCAGAATGAATTGTTCTGGAAACCTTTTCATGCCACATTTGATAAACATGGCATGGCAAGTAAGGCTGTCACTATCGATTGTCTTAGTAATCGAATCATCTACTGGTTGTGTTGGCAATTAATCCTAGTCCAATTTGTCCAAAAATGGACTGAACTGAACAAAATATAGTCACTGGAAAAATATAAACTAGGCCTTTGGGAATTTTTTGGAATTACTTGTCACAATATTTGCTGTAAGTATTTTGCACAAGAACACTTGTAAACATTTATATGTACAGCTGAAACTGCTTTATATACGTTGATGTGTGTGTGTGTATTTATATGTGATTTCCTTTTTTTAACTGGGTTTAACTGTAGAATCGTGACAGTCCTAATGACAAGAACATGAGATTCCTCCTCTGTCTCTGTATGAGTGGCCAAACTGAAATGAACAATACAACTTTTATCAAGAAACATGAGAGAGAGAGTGAGAGAGGGTAACATGTGGGTAGGTGCAGAAAGATACCTCCCATCATAATTTCACTGCGTAAAAGTCCCTCTGCTCTGTTTACTGTGCGTAATTTATGCCTGAGAGTTCAAACACGGCTTTATCTGCACTCAGCTGCTAAGTGATACAATTTCATGTTTTATGGGTGCCGGTGCCCCCTCTCCACGCAAAAAGCGACTACTGCAATCCAGCAAGCGCTGTGGACTCACTTTCAACTAAAACCCCCCTCACACTAACACAACATCCCCCCACGTCTCTACCCAAGGCTTAAGTGCCTCGTTAATCCCTCCCTCTCCTCAATAGCACCTACAGCCATCAATCCTTCTCCAAAACGGCCCAATCGGCTCAAGTTTTATTACTGCGCGCCTTTGGTTATTGGGCTGCTGGCGCGGTTTAAATCCTTGTTACTCTCCACGTCATAACTGACGCATTGACCTCTGGAGCCCCAGCAACTCCAAACCTGGTCCCTCGTCTTGGATTGATGTTCTAAAATGTTATGATGGCGCTTTTGCCACAGCACCGGTTTATAGATGATATATTCCCTCACGTGGTTCTACAAGCTGAGGCTTTAGTAACTTGCCTAAGGGCAAAAACTATACAGGTTTGCGAACATTCTGGAGAAAACTTGGCCAACGAAGACACTACATTATGAAATGCTGTGTTTTTTGTTAGAGAAATCTTTATTTATTACTACAGAGATAAGATTACATTTTCCTATGTTCATGTGACATTTTCAGTCATTTATGCAGAAGGCCAGACTCACCCATGTTCTGCCCACAAATGCATTCTTTCATAGCTACTGCTTCTAAGAAAAGTGGCAGAATGTCCCATTAAACCAAATGTATTTAGATAAGAGTTTGATACATTTGCTACAAAATTAGCTAAATTTGCTACATTGAGTTTCCAGTTAAAAATCCCATGCTACCAAGCTAAACTATGTTTATGTAGCTAATTGAAACTACACAAGTAGGCTGCATTCATAATAATGCCACCATAAGAAAAACTACACAATCTAGCAATCTATCCTAACAGTGTGACCTTTCACACACATATAAAATAAATGTGATATATGTGAATAAAGCACTTTATTTCCATATTTTCACAAAAGTTGTGTGGGAAAATTTTTTATTATGTTGAATGGTACTTTTGCTAAAATTCTGTAATGCTTGTCCAGTCTTGCAACAGTTGCAACAAAATAATGCTTATGTGGGCAGAGCAAGGACAGATCAATTCCAGGGTTCATAAACTTTTTTCCTACATCTATATGTAATGTTTGAGACTGCCAGATTATAGCCATGAAAAGTTGCCCACATACTCAATGGTTCCTTTTCTTTGCATAGAAAGTGCTACATGGTTTGTTGTTAGAAAAGGGACATGACGTATTGTGATTCAACTCAAGTAACCTTGCCGTTTTGTCCCTGAGCACAGCTACAAGACTAACGGCTTGTAAAGAGGCTGATTAATGAAGTGGTCAAATGTCGTGCCTAAGGGATTTAGAACTAACAAAATATGAAAAGTTTCCCTCTGCTATTTTGATTTGACACTAGTTTATCAAGGCTTCTAAACGCCTTGAAAGAACTCAAGGTTCAGCTCCAATGTCAGATAAATTTGACAGTGTTTTATTACAAATGAGGTGATATTCCTGCTCTGAGGCTTCTCCTGTGTAAGGGTAACCCTGGTAAATTTTGATAAAAGTTCAACCAGTTATGCCAACCG
Organism: Pygocentrus nattereri; assembly: GCF_015220715.1. Taxonomy (NCBI): domain Eukaryota; kingdom Metazoa; phylum Chordata; class Actinopteri; order Characiformes; family Serrasalmidae; genus Pygocentrus; species Pygocentrus nattereri. The sequence goes on from NC_051230.1 coordinate 12,917,920, forward strand.
GTGTCATCCAACCTTTCTTCTATCCTCTATCCTCCGATAACCCCACTCATCTATTCCATTCTTTTTCACTTCATGCATTAATTCAATCCGCGCTCTTCCCACAAACTGTTTGCGCTTGCACATATTTCCACAGCTGTCTCGGAGGGGAGCAGTGATTTCTCTCTTCTATCAGCCTTGTCTTGTGTATTTTTTATCTGATGTGAATGCTTTCCTTCTCCCCTGAGCAGAAGTGAGCATGCCCAGAAGACTGAGAAAGGGTTACGATACTACAACCGGGATCTCTCTCTCCTTTTAATCCCCTCCTCTCTCTCCCGCTTGACTCTCTTTTCTTGTTCAAACTGCAGCTCTGCACTGAAGGTGCAAAAAAGCCATGCAAAATTTACCACTTTACATCTTCACTGCTCTGAAAGAATCTGGTTCTGGTGTGGCCAAAGCTTAGCAATACATTTTAATAGAACTCTGAAATGCAAAACGATCTATAACAACTCACATCAATGACTAAAACATAAAGTTAGAATGCCTAAGAATCAGAGGGCACTGTCGAATTAACTCAGTAGAAAAAGGCAGTTCATAATTTTCTGCTCTCTTACGTAAGCTATAACAATCAATGGAACGACATCATGGCACAATTAGTGAATAACCCTTTCAAACATCCATCAGGATGAAATAGCTCCAAAAAATGTGCTTCACATAATGGCTTTGAGTACTTTTACCTATTGTCTCCTTCTATTATTACCACTGTCCAATGGCAATACAGTGGAGCGTGCAGGATATCACTCTACTTAGTGAAACACTAGGCCAGGTGAGCTTGAGATGATCTTCTGTACTTTTCTTTTTGATTTATAGAGAGCACTTTACCCTCCCTGTCATAACTAAGGGAGAGACGGAGTCATCTAATAGCAGGTGGGAGAAGAATAAAAGCTAAATAAAAGTTTATAAATGTTAGCTTGTAATAGAAAAGTATTGATTTCTTCTGTCTTCTTTATGGAGCTCTGGATTGGGCTTGATGGTAGGAGAAAGCGAGAGTGAATTTTTAGATATAATGGTAGGATGAGGCTTTTATAGGAAAGTGCGTATGTGCTCATGTGTGTACAGAGCTTTTGTATGTAGGATGTGTGAAAGCCTTACAAGAACATTAAAAATGATCCAGTCACTGTTACTCATGCAGAGATATGGGGAAGACAGACATATTCAATAAACAGTCAGTGGATCTAATAATCTTTTATTCATCATCTATCTACCTGATCTGAATTATAAAGATATATAACTATGTAAAGGTCTAAATTTATTTCAACCACTTTGAAAGTTTACCAGTGTCAGTAATTTAAAAGAAATACTACAAGAATCAGTGAATTTAGAGGGCCTACAATACTACTTGTCCAATAAGGTGGGATGTATTTACAGTACTGCATTTATGTCCTCAAAACAGTCATTATTATTATTATTATTTTGCCAACTTAAAAATTCCAGTTATCCTCTGCCTTGTGCTAAAATTTCATGACGAATGAACCAATATAAATGGTCCAAAATTAGTTGCTACATAAACTATTCTTTCCAAGTTAAAAACAAGTTAAAAAGTTGTTACAACGGTGATGATTTATCAATGACCACTGTTTTGCCCTGAATTGCGCTTCATTCAAAAAGCAACCTGAACTGAAAAACTCCTTATAACTTCAGCATGAATGGGTGTGGCTAAACAGCAGTTGGCTGAATAGGTAGCTAAATATGAATGTGTTATTGTTTTTGTAAGCAGACTGTATGCACTGGGAAATGAACAATGCATTTTTAAACTTTAACAATGTTTACAGACTACATCAAACTCCTATTTCAAGTGACATTTGTATACCCATGATAATGGAACCTTTAAAAAAGTATACAACAAAGCAAATCCATATTTTCTGAAAAAGTACAATAAAAGGGTCAATTCTACACGCTGATGAGAGACTATGAGTGAAATGTTCATGACCTTTCCAATGGGCTTTAGTGCACTTGCTAATTACAGATACTTGGCTGTGCAATGCCAATGCTTGTAAAAGTGAGGGAGGGAGAGGGGAGAGAGAGAGAGGGAAAGGCAGGGGGGGTGGGATTAGCTGGGAGAATATAAATCCACTTAATATCTACTCTGTGTCTGTATTTTTTTGCTGTCGCTCCATGAAAGTGAGCAGGCTTACGATAAACCTAATTTAAATGTTTAAATATTGTTTTTGGCTGCCCGATCTGGCCACATCCGTCTGTCATGTTCTCATGCTGACAAATCTCCCACCAACCGTTCCCAAAGAATGACTGAGAGAGAGAGAGAGAGAGAGAGAGAGAGAGAGGGACAGACAGACAGAAACAAAGAGAGATAGTGCAAACAAGAGAGATGAGGCAGAGAAAAGTAAGCAAAGAACATGATTCTAGCGAGAAGTCTGAAATCTGACAGAGCAACATGCAAACAAAAGAATAACCTGACATGTGCAGGTAACCTAATCATACACCCCTGCGCGCAACCATGTGTGTGTCCTCATATGTGGTTCAGCACATGCAAAAGGTGTCTGGGCGTCTGTAGGGTAGCCACAACATGTTGTCTGCCTGAGCCGAAACAGTGGACCCCCCTCCCTACTCTGTTTTCAGCAATGGTGGAACTCTAGCTTGTCTGTGTCCCGAGGCCATGAGCACACAGGTGTTTAATGAGTGCACCTGTGCACTGACGCATGTGGAAGAGCTGTCAAAAGCGGCCCGACCCAAACTGACCCGAGAGCGGCACGACCGCACCTGTGCCATTCAAACCCGGCCCGCCGTCATGGAGCTGGACGGCTCAGGCCGATACAACACGGCCCAGTCGTACAGGGTTCTCTAAAGTACAGTGGTAGAAAAAAAAAAAGGCCAACAAGAGTTGAGAGAAGCAAGGGTATTTCAACAATCTTTGCTATTTAAATATTTGCTTGTTAGGAGAATTTAAATATCACATGAATAAAGTATTTTATACTGTAAGATTTAAAAATCAGAAAAGGGAACAGGAAGTTTAACATTTGATTAATATGTACAGTTAATATAAGGGGTGATCCATAATTGACCACAAGGCTGTTTTCACATGCACCAGCGTGTGAGTGTTTGAAACTGTACCTTTTCATTTTGCTTCAGTTTCACATTGCAATGCACCAAATTACATGTGACTTGTTTGTTGACAGAATCACTCTTTCACTTTTCACATTGCTCACATATATTATCCTTTTTTCTACTGACATACAGTAATCATGGCAATAAGAATACACCTCATCTGATCTCTTCTGATTAAGATTGAATGGTTTGAATTTAATCAATCAGGTCACTAACACCTGGCCAAAAATGCATTCTGCCATCTATGTGTCAAAATCAAACCACTGCTTTGCTATTACTTAACTGCATGTCTACTGATATTAGCAGTAGTTCAAGCTGCTAATCATGAGCATAAAGAGTAAAATGTTGACTAGGTAAAATGGCTGGAATATGTACAGTTCAGATGTGTTGCTAGAAGAATTGAAAGGCATGCTCTGATGCTGATTTCCCCTGTTTGGTTTGGACCATTGTAAAAATGCATTTCCACCAGCAGTAAACTTAACCAGGGATCACTGGAAGCAGACCGAGACCAGTGATTTTGGTAGACCATGGTTCATTTGTTTAGTGCATGCTTGAGTGTTTAAACCTTTCAAAATGGACCGAACTAAAGAAAAAGGGTGATTGGCCTAGTAAGTGTGAAAGCACTCCTGGTAATTTACCTTTGCGCTGTAGGCAAAGGTGAATCATTGTTATGAACGGAAAATTAAATCACGGAACAATTTATACTCATTTATGGGCAACTAGCCCAAGAGGTGGTCCGTACATGACTGTTCAGGTGATTTGTATTTGTTGGTGATAAGCATGTGATTTATTGTACTACTAGATAACAAACAGAATGATAAATAGGGCTCCACTGTACAAATGTTACTTTGCATAACAGAAGCAGTGTGTAATAATACATTTATTTTTATTCCATTTATACATTTTTATTCCAAACTTTACAAGCCTTACCCAAATGCTTTAAAAACACTAAGGTACTAAGAGTTTGGATATCCGTATATATTAATCACTACATTAATCCATAGTGCTTGGGACTGAGGAACGAGGAAAGAGAGAGGGAGAGAGAGAGGAGGGAGAGAAAGAAAGGCTTGAGAGAGAAAGCTAAGTCTTGGGCAGCTTTGCACCAGGCTGCACGGATAGCAGATTTGCTCCACATGCTCGCCTGAGCAATTATCAAAGCCAATCACTGCCACACATGGGAACCTGGAAGCCGTCCTGAGCAGAGTGCAGAAAAGGGGGAAGGCCAGGCAGGAGTCTAATACACATCTGATGCATCTATATTAGGCTATGATAGTTACATGTATGAGTGACTATGACTACAATGACATGACTGCAAAATGTTTGTATTTATAGCTGGGAAAGACCGGCCCTCCTTGTTCATACCTGAGCGTCCACTGCCACCCAGCGCTTCTTTACTGTCCTGGCACCCAACTAAGAGCCCAGCCCAATTTGCCCCAGCCGGCCGGCCTGCTTGCTCCACTGCATTGCCCTCGACCCCGTGAACGCTGGCACAACCCTGCCGGTTGGGGCTAAAAAAAGGCCCCGGTGAGAGGAACAGACACAGAGTCTGCATTACCCAGCTAATCCCATTAAATCAGTGGCTGTGCCAAGAGCCAGGGTCAGCCAGAGTGCCACGTCACTCACCCGCACCTTTGGCACTAGCTGGGACCTGGGACCCAGGGCCTATGAGCTGCAGAAAAGAGGGACCGTCTGACTCCCAGCCAAGGTCAGAGTGCAACGAAAGCTGGGCCACCTCCGTCATGTGCTGAGTCTGGGGTTGGTTGATGGGTAGGGAGGGGCTGTGGGAGTGGGGAGGGGACCGCTGGACTGCAATGCCTGAGATATGATAGAGGCTAGCTAAGCTGTTTGCCCTTACTCTGTGCGAAGGGGATTGGTTTAATGTGTTTACAGTGGATTGCATCAGCACGCCAGCGGTTATAAACGACCTCCTGGTCTGCTAGGGTCAGTTATAGTGTGAAAGGACACCAAAAGTGGCTGCACGTCAGTCAACAAAGCCGGGTAAGAGATACGCACACAATCAATTAGCAAGTACATTTAAGACATATGCTCTGTTTACGCTACTCACCAATTACAACTGGTTACAAAACTGATGCCACAGACAGAGCACTTTAAAAATACATTTTTTAATTTGTTGACTATAAGTTGGTCCTTCCTATGTAGTGCCAAGTGCATTTCAGTGAAATAAAAAACTGGGTAACGCCATCTCAGCAGAACAGCCTTTCTTTAACTCAACCTCCTGTGACAGGCACTGTAGCGCATAACTGTCCATCCTTACAAGTGTGACTTCAGGACAGGATATTGTCTGGGCAACAACCACAGCCCCTCATGTAAGGAATCGGCCAAGCACAAGTAATTGCATTAGTAAGGCAGGTAACATATACCCCTCTTCCAGGGCAAGGGGCCCTCTATCTGATAGGCCTCATCCTCAATTGCCCCTTAATCAGAGACAGCCCTTAACTGAAGTGCCTTACACTAGACCACTCCATCAAAATGTTGAGGCAATTATCAGTCCAGAAGAAATGATGTTCACTTTTGCGTAGCTTTACGGTTAATCTCAATCTCCAGCATATACAGTTGTGTTCGGGCATGGTGATATTACTAGCCTGCTAGCAGATCTGGAAGGTGTGAGAAGAAGTTAAGGTGCAGCTAAAGGAGACTCAACTTTCTCTGCCTATCTTTATTGCAACTGCACTATCTTTGACTTTTGCACTTACATGCAGTAGCTGTCAAATATTGTTAAGAACTTGAAAAGGGACACCATGTGAAGCACATTACTCTTAGGTATGTGGGAACAGACTCTCCAAATGTGAGTGTTGAAGTCTACTAGAGACATCAGATAACAGATGATCTGGCACTCTGAGTTGGATGACGTATACTGCATGCTAAAATAAGAAAGCAATATGGCTTGTACTGAGTGTGCTGTTCTAACGTACAAAACCGGTTGTGACCCAACCAGCTCTTTCATTTTCTTTTTTCTTGTGCTTTGCAAGTGTCCCAAAAGAGGTCGTGCTCGCAGCGCTACATTGGCCGACACGTCCGTGAGCCAGATGGTCTGTGTCTTAGCGCGTGGATGCTTCGCCAGTTTTGGAGCTTCTTCTGATCCTACTTCTGGATGCTGCTATTACCTCAGTGATAATTTTGGATGAAACCATGACATGATTTATTCCTCAAATAAATTTCTATAGTAAACCCTCTACAATACTGGTTTATTGTATCCATTACAAGGATTTGTTAACAAATGTCCTCAAAGCAAAAATTACACATTATTGCTGCCTGACCAAAGCTTTTTTTTTTTTTTTTTTACAGAAATGTCAGATGTCCTTTACAATGTGTCAAAATTTCATGATAAACATTCCTAAATTACCTATAAAATGTTGTGTTAACTTTTTTCTTTCTCCTGTTAAGTTACCGTTTTTGGAAATACAAGTTTTTGTTGGCACTGGTTATACATAAGCATGATAATACTCAAGCAATAGAAAATTGAAGTGAACAGTTTTGGCACTGACAAGCATAAAGTGAGACAGCAAGGGAGTCATACATGTCACAGCAGAGATAAGCCAAAAGAAACAGAACCCTAAAACTACTCTGTGAATCAGATTCTCATCATGTTTCCAGGAACTCATTACGAAGGGAATCAATACACGACATTCATTTACATCAACCTGTTTACACACTGGACACATTCCTCCATTGCTAGATATGTGAGCTCACAATGAGATCTGATTGACGGACCAGTGAATTCAATCATGCATAAAAGAACAATGAGGCATAGGCCTACATATTCAAATGCACTGGTAAATAGACACACACATACACACAAGCATACACACTCACACATGTGCTTTTGTTCCATCTTCACTGAATTCCCTAATATGCAAATATTTGCCTCTAAAGCTGTAATAACCCCGGTCTGCAGTCCTGAGAGAATTTAGTGTTAAATAAGTAATACATATGAGGGGCGAAAGCAAAAGACAGGCCGATTGTAATCCACTTTCAGTGGAGTTCACACATGCCAGAGAGCCTGGTGCTTTGGCAGAGCAGATGAAGATATCAAAATGGGGGAGAGAGGCTCTGCATGCTGAGAGGGACTGAAAGAAAAAAAAAAAAAAAGAGAGCGAGAGAGAGAGAGAAAGAGAGAGAGAGAGATAATATGAGATAAAAGAGGGAGAATAAGAGAGCAAGAAATGGAGAGAGAGAGAGAGAGAGAGAGAGAGAGAGAGAAAACCATGTGACATGAGTGTGACATGAGTGTGACATGAGTGTGACAGAGAGTAAGAAAGAGAGAGAGTGCCAGAGTGAAAGATGAAAGAGACAAAAATGAAATATAGATAGAGTCAGATAATAATAAGAGAGGGAGAACTATTCCTGTATTACTCGGCTACATTGTAAATAAGGGTCTCCCTCAATGTATCCTGATTTTTGATCAATCAGTTTGATTGATTGATTGACTGATTGACGATTGAGTAAAACAGAAAGAGAGAATAACAAAGCGAGTGAAGAAGAGAGAAAATGAGAAAGTGAGTAAAGGAGAAAGACAGTGAGAGAAAGGCAGAGAAAAAGTGAAAAGAGAAAGAGTGTAGGGTAGAAAGAAAGGTGAGAGAGTGGTAGAGAAGTAGTAGAAGAAGTACATCGGAAGTAGTGTGAGCGAGAAAGACGGAGAAAAAGAATTAGAGTGAAGGTGAGAGCACAAAATAAAGAGATGTGAAAGTAAAACAAAGAGGGAGAGAGGCAGAGAAAAAGAAAGAGCAAAAGATCAGTGTGAAGGGTAGAGTGAGAGAAGATAAAGAATAAGACTAGTATAGAGAGAATATAGAGAAATGAGATCAAGTGAATGAAATAAATACCCAAGAAAGAGTAAAAGAGCGAGCGGCAGGGAGAAACAAAAAGTGAGAGAGAATAAAGGGATGAGAAAGAATGTAGAAAATGTTAACAAGAAGAGAGAGAAGAAAGTGTAAGGGAACAGGTGAGAATAGATTGAATGAGAGAGAAAAAGTAAAATAGAGAGATGAGAGAATGAATGAAAGTGAAAGAGAGAAGAACGAGAAAGAGGGGATAGAATTGAGAGAAAAGGAGCGAAAAGGAGAAAGCAAAAGAGCCTGAGAGAGAGAGCAGGAGGAGTCAGTCTCTGGATGCTCCTGCTGTCTTTCCCTGTGTAAACAATGCTGAGAAACAGGGCCTGGTTTAAAGCTCTCTCCACACGTCTGCACCCGGGGATTTCTCCCTCTCTGGCTCACTCTCACTTGCTCTTTCTGTCATTCCGGCAGGCCTGAAAGAACTTCTGCCTTTGCACTGCGCACACAAAGGGGACTCGCTGATAGTGCACAAGTCCAAAGTAGGCACAAATCCCGTCGCGATCTGATCAATTTTTAATTTCTCTCCTGGTTTTCATGTTTGTCAGTGCTGTCAGGAGCCAGGTCCGCTGGGGGAAGACAAGGTGAGAGCGGCCTAAGCCATCCTTTGCTTTTTTAACACACACATATATGCACAAACACAAAACACACAGACACCTCACAGCCTCCTACACAGTCCTACACAGACTCTCAAATGCATTAATGCTGCTATAACAAATCACACCCTGACACAGAAACACACCGGAAATATAACACATCACCTTTGGAGCAATCAGCATTAAGCTGCCAAGGGCACTGTCTACTTTGTGCCAGTGTGCATACAGTACTTCACAAAAGTCAGAGACCTCTCTTCATTTATATAGTTTCCAGTCAAAATGGACATTAAGTACAATGTATTTATTTATAGAAGACAATTTATATATGTATATCATATATTGTTGAGAAGATTAGATGTAAGATGAGAGTTTTTGATAAAATGGGAGTCCTAACAATTGTGCCAGACCTGGTAGACCTCCAAAACTGTCAGACATACAATACTTCAAGCTTTCAGAAAATCAAGCTCCACTCTTCCTTCAGATTTGAAAAAATCCACAGGTGTTTCTGTTCATCCTTTCACTGTGAGAAGACAACTCAAGACTATGGGCCTGAAAGAATGTGTAGCTGTCAAAAAGATGTTACTGTAAAAGAAAGACAAAAAAGAAGAATAAAGTCTGCACTTCAACACTGAAACTGCATCTGTTATGCTCAGGCCTGATAGATTTCACAGACTGATGAGCTTAAATTTGCAATTGGGATTAATTGGACCATGAGAAGCACAAAATGCAACCACTCTGAAGACTGAACTTTAAGGGCGTGGAAAAACATCCCTGTAGATTTCTTTGGAAAAAAATAAGTCTCTCAAAAGAACAGAAGCCATAATAATAGCAAGGCTGGACAAATTTAATGAAGAAAAATACTAAAAAAAAAAACAAGACAATATTTAGTTGGTGTTACTATAGAGATTTCTTTTTAATAAATGTTTTACACTTGTTTCACCTGATGCTGATAAATCAGGCCTTATAATTAAAAGGAAGTCTCTGACTTTTGCACAGCACTGGAGTTGTCTAAATACAGTATTTTGATGACGACAAAACAAGCTCCTAATCCAATCAAAATATTAGCACTGAGGTCAAAGTACATATACTGTGGAGTATTTAGGAATTTCCTGAGACTGGAGACAGACATAGCGGAAAGCCTCAGAGACAGGGCTGTTAACACGTTTAGTAAACCCTCACCCTCCACTTCCTCTGGACTGAAAAACCTCTTACTTTAATACATAAAATACTCAGAAATGACCATATAAACACACAGATGGCCAGTATGGGCCTACTTATCAGATCAGGTGGTGTGAAAAAAAAGGGACACATTGGTAAATCCAAGCTGCAGCCACCCCTAATGAGTTGCGACTTCCTGTCACGCCGTTCCCCCCTCCACCACTCTCTCTCTTTCTCCAGGAGAAGAGGCGTATTGCGGAAAGTCGATTTCCTGCGCGGCGGTGCTTGTCGTAATTGCGCTGGGTCCGCCGCCGGTGACATCGCTGGTGAAAACGAGCAGAAAATCTAAGTGTTCCATATCAAGGAATATTTTTACTCTGGCTAATGTGACTTAAATACCTTGTTCCACAGTCGAGTGGGCTGGCACCTGCTGCATGGGAACTGGCCAATTACCACACAGTCTCTCTAATTTTCTGATTCAATTAGCATGCTTCAGAGCTTTGCCGTCTAATTGCAAACTACTTCACAGTTACCTCTCTGATTAATCGCTGCCCATCTGCGAGCCATCGGAAAACTTGGTGGAACAAATTTGTGTATTTTAGATGCCGGGTGGCTGACGAATCAGAGCCCGCGAGGCTGCCTGAACCTTGCTCTCTGCAGCGCCCCTATCACCCTGTGCCATTGCACACCAGGGATGCTGATTGTCACTCAGTCCAATCATGTCACAGTGATGATGCAGCAATTAGAATGCATAAAAATTAGAATGCATAAAAATTAGAATGTACAAAGAATGCAGAAAAAACACATAGAAATGCCTTTCACACGAATGGATCCGCAGACGTGAACAAACAGTTCAAAGATTTAATTACAGTGAAAAATAATATAAAAATACACAAAAACACAATCAAAAAGTCTTTAAAGTAGTATTTAGTAGTATTTCTCCATAGTGCTAGCCAGAAGTCTGGACACACCTGACTGACTGGATTTTCATCACCTTAAAGACATGATCTAATGGCTCACACTTAAAGGAATAGATCAGACATGCTAAAATAGCTAACAATGAATTTAAGTTAGGGCACACCAATTAATAATTGCATTTGCATAATTCAAAATGGTGATGACTGCATTTCTGATTATACCTTGTTTAAAATGTTTAAATGTTTTTTTAGATAAATATAAATAGTGATGCTGATGTTAAGGAATTTATTTTCTCAACAAAAAATCTGTATGTAATTTTTTTGTCTTAAATGCCACCAAGCAAGCAATTTTCAGTAGTAAAAATACAGGAAAAACAATTAAAGGAAAATACTGAACCACCATCATTATATCATCTTAATTATTATGCCTTGTTAATAGTTAATTAGTGGAATATGTGCCCTCGTTAAGGCATTTCGGACAAACGGATGTGTTTTGAGGGATCCTTGGTCTAAATAGCCATATTTGATAGCCCTATTATAGCTTTGATTGCTTCAGTATTTCCGTAAAACAAAAAGTAGATATGTCTACACTTTTGACTGGCACAATATATTAGCATTCAAAAGTCTGGAATTACTTTTCATATATTTTCACAGGTCAGATAAAAACACCACCAAAGCACAGAAATGTTGGACGACAAGCACCTGACACTGCTCGTTATGAAATAATTTATGCAAAGTGTGCTTTTGTTTATTCACACAAAGCATGTATGATATTTAGTAATTTGTTAAAATGGGACAAAAAATACTTGGGTGGCTGTCAACATAGTGGGGCAGAAGGGTGCCATAGTATAGCCCATGTGTGGAAAACACTGTAATTATACTGTATTTTGCCAACAAAAAGATGTTATTTAAATAAAAGGAACATTCTTTAATGATCCATTTATCATTTTAAGTTATTTCCCCAGAGATATAATAAAAACTGTCTAAATTATTAATTATATATTTTATTATAACTTCAAACAGCACATTTAAAAATCATCTACAGCTTTGTTTATCATTATGGACAAAAAATTCTTCATTGTTTAGTTCACTTTCTACTTTTATTCATAATTGTAAAAACTTATGAAGTTGTACAGAACATGTATATTAGAATCATACATCTGCTTTTGTATTATTGAAACACTGAATCTAAACCTTTGAAAGCTAGTGTATAGAAAAAATAAAACTACACAGACAACACAGAAAGTGTAAAATCTTTAATCTTTAATCTTTAAACTCCCACTGAGATCAATATATGTCTGCTTGCTATAAAGAGCTCCTACTGAAGCTCTTTATGTAAGGTAACTGTAAGGGTTTAGCTAATATACTAGGACTAGTGATGACCAGCACATACACACTTTGGGGCAGCATCTAGACACTGTGACCCACCTTGCTTACACACACCTATTGACACTGACCTAAGGACAAGGACACTGAGATGTTTACATAGTCCTTACACTACATTACATCATCCTGCCCTCCCTAAGATGACTTGGCATCTGGTCTCACCCTCAGTGTGCAAAAGGTTTCCCACCTAACTGAGAGCCCAGTAAAACACTCGTTTTCATTCCATCCCTCACCCCATTCTTGCAGCTCTAACAAAAAACTACAGCGGGAAAACAACAGTAAGCATATTGCATACTGTTGCCGGTGGTCCGATAATGATGTATAAGCCAGGGGCTGTGGGAGAATATAATTCCAATATGTCAGATCTCTGATTTGGCCACAATTTGCATGGTTATAATAGCTTATCGACTGGCTCAAGGTTAAGGGAGGCCGCTGTGGCCAGCCTTAATGACTGCACGCTATGAGTTTATTTCAAGCTGCTGTGGTTCACTCACCCGAGCCCTTCCGTCAATACGCAATCTTGATAGCTCCATCTCCCTTTTAAAGTCCAGACCGATGGTGACCGCTATGATTCCCAGTCAAATTCTGCCCCCTCAAATAGCCTCCTCCCTTTAAATGACTCCTGTATCATACAAATATTTCCCATCAAGATCAATACAAGTGGCGCTGATTAACCCATGAAAATGTGCAAAGCCACATTCACATATTAGGTTCGATCAACACATCTGAATGCAATCAAACGTGAAATTTTTAGACTTGAAATGACAGCCAAGAATTTGCTCATGAATTAGCATAGTTTTCTTAAAATCTTTCAGAAATAGTTGTCAAACATTACTGCAACACTGTGGTACTATGAATCATATTCAAATGTAATAAACATTACTATGATGAGACACCCAAACTTTTTGTCTAAAGGACCAAATGTACAATGTTTGTGGGTGTGTCGAAGGCCAAGAAGACAAAACAACACACAAAACAAGACGTTTTCAGAGCTACTCTAAATATATACAAATACATTTTCTTACATTACAGTATATTTTGGTACTAAAATAACTGCACTAACTTCTACAATGTGATAGTAATAACTTTAAAAATAAGTTAGGTGCCCCGGTCAAGAGTGATTGAACATTTTATTTTTTTTCTAATATATTAGTCATGATCGGCTCATTATCATGACAAATAAAAGGGCAGCACACAGTGAATAAATAAAAAAAAAAAATTTGAATCAGAAATAAACTTAAGGTTCTGGTGCAAAAATCTCAAGGACAATAACCTAAAGACCACAATAACTCCAAAATAAACAAACAAACTGAAGCATAATGCCCAAAAGAACAAAAGAAAACTACCCAAGACACAAACCACAAAACAAAAGAGAAGCTCTCCTACAAGCACACCACACTGCATGGTTTACAGGTGTAAATAGTGTTACACTGCATGAAATGCCATACTTATGTTCTGTGAGACTGTGCGAACTTGTGTTCACTTAGAAAAATAACTTAATTTAACTTTTGCATACGATTGCATTTACTGCATATAAATATGTTTGTATTGGGTGAGTGGGTGGGGTTAGGATAGCTTTCTTATGTGTCAAATCAAATGTCCTGACAGGAGAACTTTGCACAGACTTGATCTGAACAGAAAGTATTTTAAGGCCTTAAATTTGTTCATTTAAATATGAAACTTCAGAATTCATGCTAGTAAACAGTAAATGGTAGACTGAGGCAAGCCAGACATTTTGCTGAAAACCACCTGCATGTCTGTTCTGCTGTTTTTTGGTCCCTCTGAGTGGGACCGAGAACAGCTCGTCTGCTTTTCCTCAGGTGTGTGTTTTTCTGTCTGCCTCTGATTAGGTTGGTAAACAAACATCGGCATGAGGCAAACAGTCAGTCACCTGTGTGTATCCTTCCCACAGCTCCTCTAATGGCTTAATGATGAAGCATGTGCAAGCCTCTCTTACTTTCACTCTCACTCGTACGCTGTGGCTGCTCCCAGGCTGCAGAGAGCGAGTCCTCTGCAGTGCCTGACCCCAGAAACCTATTACCAACATGCACATGCGCGCACGCACGCACACACACACATACACACACACACACACACACACATCTCCAGCCCAGCAGAAGAATTTACAGGGCAGGGGAGGAGGAGAGGGGAAGATGGGAGATACTGAAGCAAAACTTGACACAGCAAGGGGGCTCTTAACCTACACCCCCTCAACTAGTGTTGGCCAATATTGATAAAATCACATTTTCCAAATATGAAGTCTTAGGCATCAAAGAAAACTGTTTACAACAATTCATCTCAGCAACAAATGTATTTCTGCCAGAAAATACTATTTAACAATAAAATGAATAAAAAAAAGGAGTGGAGTTCCCCTTAAAATGTCTGTTTCCTGAAATGAATAACTTACTCAATGACTGTTTTGACTGAAAGTGAAACACATGAACAGTGGTCTCGGACCTTAGCACAGCACTGTATCCTGCATCAACATCACTAAAACTGAAAATCAATATTACAGTGGAATGCAGTGGAATCAGTCTACCAGTATAGGCAATGTATTACCCAGCACTAATCTAAACACAAATACACAGAGAGCCACTCATGCACCATTTCATGTTCACATATAATATGTCTGTCATTTATGAAGTATCAGGTTCAAACACAAAACATACAAGCTGAAGCTGTACATTCTGCTCGTCCCTCTCCACTTAAACTCCAGCTCCATCAGCAGATTGGCTTGTGCCTGCAGTTCAGTATACAGCAGGTTAAGATAAACACTGCTCATCCCTGACAGGAAACTGATCAATTCCGTAAGATGCAGTTAAAAAAAATAATTATTATCTGACCTTTTGACTATCTAACAAAACAATTCACATTATCAGTGCAGAGACTTGACCTTAGACTTCTTTAAATGGGAGAGTATTGATTGTCTGAGCAGTGCAGACAAACACCTCACCCAGCATGTCTGGGACAGCTCACAGAGACGAGACGGAGAGCTGGAGCCTCTGCAATTAAACACACACACACAAACCTGGGAGAAGTTCACTGCAGGAGCCAACAATGGACTGAACACGTCCCAGCGAATCAATCACAGCTGAACACTAGCGCAGTATGTGTGAGTGGGTGTGAATGTGTTTTGTGCCAAAACAGATACATCGCTGGGCTGAGGTAAGGGCCTTAGGGGACTTATCAGCTAAACATGTGTAGGTGCTCATACTGTATCATTACTGTTTAACAAAGTTGCTAACTGGATTCTGTGTCTATCACACTGCTCACATTTTGGAAGCCCACATTTTTTATTTCATGATCCTGTTTTGTCCCAAATCCCAAAAATCACTTCATAAAAACAATGTTTTCTTCCTTTCATTAAAGAAGAATTAAGGTTTTTCCAAAGTGTATAATTCCATCATTGAGATGTAAACAAAGCCATTCAAAATGGTTTGATGTGAAATGCTTCATTGGTGAGAAACTAAATTGACTCAGATTTACAACAGCAGTAGTGGGAACCAGGGACTGCTTTGTGTACAATGCAATTACAGCCATTTTATTTACTACCCAAAACCACCACTGGACCTAATGAGTGTTTATATATAATGTTGATAGCTTGATAACAAATTATTGGTAAAACAGAAAAAAAATGTTTGCTTTGGTGACTATTTGCTTTAAACCACAAAGCATGTAAATAATCATAAAAGAATGCATCAAGCAATGTATTCATAACCATTTCTATATGTTCTTTTAGTCACTAAAACCTTTGGATGTCTTGTACCAATACTGTGAACAATTCTGGTTAGCTTCTAATTCTAGTTATTTCATTATGAATTTCTCTATAACATTTATAAGTAATGATGTTTTATGGAAGTACTGTATTCTGAGTCTGTCTTGGTCTTGTACATTTCTACTGTAGGAATGCACCAATATAGAAAACTGTTGGCCAATGTCAATATCCATTATTTTATAGGAACATATCTGTTGATGCAGAAATTGGGACTATATGTACCTGAATTAGCATTATAAAGAAATACAACAATTGCTGAAAGGTTACAAATGCAGTAAAACAAATAAAAAGCAGAGCATTAGCTA
This sequence comes from Pygocentrus nattereri, assembly GCF_015220715.1. Taxonomy (NCBI): domain Eukaryota; kingdom Metazoa; phylum Chordata; class Actinopteri; order Characiformes; family Serrasalmidae; genus Pygocentrus; species Pygocentrus nattereri. Next base: position 12,934,006 of record NC_051230.1, read on the forward strand.
AACATACTGCTCTTCCAATATACAATAAATACAACACCAAATACTGATTTGAAATATTGATCAAATCTAAACATCTGCCCAATGTCTATAATTATATTAAAGTCAAATATCTGCTCATACTGACATGATTCCATCATAATCATGTATATATTATAATCATACACATTATGCATCCAAGAGACTGATAGGTCAAAAATTCCCTAGCAAACAGCATGACATAACACTGACAACAGCACAATTAAACACAACACAGTTCAAACAAACATACAGTCCCATACAAAGGTCTATACCACATAAGCAAACTGATCATAACTATTAATTTCATGGAATATTACACATCCTTAAAATAAATGCAAACAAACATTACCAATGTTATTTTCATTTATTCTAACAGTAGTTTGTGGTCTCATTTAACACAAAGTGTCTTTAATAACTGTAGTTACACATTAACAATATATGCAACAACAATATTGAACTGTTACAGATGTAATACAGTAGCACAGCTTAAATATTTACATAAGTGTAGCTCAATAGTAATAATAGTACATTTTCTCTTACATAATGTTTTTAAAAGAGTGATGGTAATTTGTTAATGTGATCTGTTTCTCTGATTATATCAGGAGGTGTACTTACCTACATTTGGACAGTATTTACATCTGCACAGGAAATACAAATGAACACTCTCTGACAGTTATTTAGCTGTTGTAGTATGCTTGTGTTTTAACAAATTCAACAATCTATATAAATGTATTTACACTGGTATACATTACCAATATTTACATTATTGGTGCATGTATTGTTAATGTGTAACTACACAGTTATTACAGACCCACAATCTAACGTGAGATCAGGTGTTTTTCTGAACATGCCCAAAAAAGCCTTTTTTCTCCAGAAAGGGTTAGACAAGTCTTATTTGTACAGTATTAAAGCCTCATATGGCTGGTTGTTGTGTGCTGTAATAGCCTACTTAACCTCTGTAGATATTTTATTTTATATTGTTTTATAGGCTGCTTAAGATTATGCAATGAGTTTACAATGTATTGTCAGAGTCTTGCATATTTTGTTGCTCACCATGACCAAGAAGCACCTATTTTGACAGGAAAGGGACATTTGACTAGCGTGCAAAATGACCAACACAAACTGTCAGGCCAAAATAGTGCTACAACAAAAACAGACTTGCACAAAAGTAGCATACAATGACTCATAATTCTAGTTGACAATGTCAGATTTTCACAGCAGTGAATTTTACTTATTTGTCTGGTAGGCTGAATCATGAAAACTTAAAAAAACAAATCTACAAACTGTAAAAAAGAGAGGAATGATATCAATGTGAATGACATGCTAAATTGCCACTAGGTGTGAGTGTGTGAGTGACTGACTGTGTCTGTCTGTCTGCCCTGCGATGGACTGGCAACCTGTCCAGGGTGTATCCTGCCTTTCGCCCGAAGACTGCTGGGATAGGCTCCAGCACCCCCCCACGACCCTGACAGAGAAGCGGCTTAGAAAATGGATGGATGGATGGATGGATGGATAGTAAAACTCTATTTTCTACTCTGCTAATCTGAGCTTCTAATGATTTCTCTTCACCCTCCTCCTCTGCAACTCTCTCTGGCCTTCATTTGACAAATTAATTCCAAAATGAAGTCTTATGAAGATATTAGGAGAGGGGGAGGGAAGGCAGGCCAAAGAAAAGAGAGAGAGAGAGAGAGAGAGAGAGAGAGAGAGAGAGAGACAGAAAGACAGAGAGAAGAATATCAAAGAAAGTCATGGGAATGAGGTAGGAGTGGCCCTGGGCCATGGGGTCAATCTAAAGCTGAAGCTGTTCAAGCCGCCGCAGGCACTGAGCTGGAACTAAGTGAGTCCAAGCAACCGTGGGCCTGGAAGCCAGCCAGAGCCTGGCGTTCCTCAGGGGGCCATATTGAGCCCCCTTACTTTCTCCTGCTCTCACACTAACGTTTTCATTAACACCAGAACACAGAGTCACAGAAGACGACGAGAGAGAGAGAGAGAGACAGAGACAGAGTGAGCGGTAGCCCCAAAATATCCCCACCACATATATACACATAGGCACCCACCCACAGACTGCAAGCGAGGGAAACAGAGACCCCTTTTCGTGATTGGACAACTTTGGCAGTTATGTTACTGCATACATTACACACATTTTAGTTGAACCACTTCGAAAGAGAGGGGGGTTAAATAGAGACACAATGGGCCCGAGAGCCGCCACTCCGGGGCGATGACTGAGAGACAAAGGAGGCCTGTCAGGCCGACCAGACAGCTGTGAGCTGGGTGTCAAACTGCCTCCTCAGACCACCATCTGCTGACACTGCCAGATGACACAGAAAATAGGATTACAGTAGCAGGGCAGAAGAGAGGCTGATGACCTAAACACTGTAATATCATTTTCTTGGAAAAAGACAGCTCGGGCCAGGTTAAAGAGCTAAGAGTTCAGAGAAGTTAGAAAATCTCTGATGAGGCTGCACACTACATTTAGATTGGGATTAAAAATGAGAGATCTAATGGGAATTTTTAAATCCTGCCCATAAATAGAGATGTAAACAAATATAATCAGCCTAAATGGAAAAGTAACACTGTCTCACAAACAAAAGTGCTAATGCATAAATACTAATGCACTTCATACTTATCTCACTTACATGTGTATGTGTGTGTATAGATAGATAGATATAGACAGATAGACAGATAGATAGACAGATAGATAGATAGATAGATAGATAGATAGATAGATAGATAGATAGATAGATAGATAGATAGATAGATAGATAGACAGACATATGCCTTTGAGAATTACCTTTTCTGTTAACTATTATAAACATCATAACCGAGAAAGATTTAAGCACTGCATAGGTCATGCCCAGGTCACACACATCACTGTGGATTTCATTTTTAAAATCTGCCTTTGTATTACTCTTTCAAGTCCTGCATAAACATCAAACCCTACGTCTCATAATACTTCCGGTCAAATGCCCTAATACCAGCGTTGTTGAAGGGGAGCAATAAAAATAGAAGAGTGACACAGTTTGGATGAACTCACAACTGTTTCAGGGACAGGCATGCACACCAGAGGATTCTGAACTTTCAATCAAGAACAGATTAGTGTTTGTAAGTAAAAGGGGAGATATTTTATTATGAATACAAGAAATATTTCACATATTTATCAAAACAAATGGAAAAAGGCCAGAAGTGCATATTTAAATCTGCTAATACTGAATGTGATTCAAATGTATAATTAATTGCATAATTCACTATGTAATTAAGTAGAATAAACAGTAAAAGTTCTCAGCTTTCGAGGGTTAGAGGCTGTAATAGATTAGGATGGGTGTGAGCTTCCATCCCTGGTCTCACAGTAGAGGGGTAAACTTGCCCCAACACTACTGTCCATCCCAAGTCCAACAGCAGGAGTCCTGCTGACATGTGACCAGGAACGACACCTCAAGGCCAAAGGTCAGTGCAGATCTCTGCAAATCTCCCTAGGCATGGCATCAGATTAAAGACAAGGGGGAGAGCTTGCCCTCCAACCTTAACCTGATAAGACCCTTGAAGTCTTCTGCTGACCTAGACTTGACTCCCTCATCTGCGGCGTTAGCTATATTAATTACTGGCTGATAGCCGTTCAGCGCAATTCGTTCCGATGGTTCCTCAGCTGCTGGAGTGGTGGCTGGCGCCAGGCTCACTTACGGCAGCCATGGGGTGAAGAGCACTTCAAGGAACCAAAAGGAGCTGGACCCGCAAAAGCCTTTGTCTCCCTGTTCCGCAGGTGGTTTGGGCGAAGAGGGGGTGCAGACCTTATCAACCGGGGCTCATGTCCACAGTATTTCTGGCACAGAGCCAAACAAAGGCAGATTAACATGGTGCCATGGATTTGGTATGATTAGTTCTTCTGCACCCTCCGTGATCAGATGAGACGAGTTGTCTCCTTCAAGACATGGGTCCTCTTTAGAAAGTGCAGGGGATGTCCTAGAGGGCACAATGGGGTCTGGTAAAGATCAACACATGCTTCTCATCGCAGTCTAAGGGCTATTAAATACAGGCTCCTCAGGTTTGACCTTAACCTGTTCTTACCCATTCACTGAAAAGTGCACTTGCCCAAAAGTGACATTTCCAGGAAATAAGACCTCCCAGACAAAATGCACACGTCTGCCAGGAGCAGCGAACACAGACCCAACTAGACAAGGCAGGAGGCCGAATGCTTGTGTGTGTGAGTGTGTGTGTGTGGGTGTGTGTTTATGTTTGTGTGTGTGTGTGTGTGTGTGTGTGTGTGTGTGTGCGCTGGGATGGACAGCAACCCCGCTTGCTGATTAGATAAGTCCTAAACCCACTCAGCCACACGCAGCGAAGGCCATGTTTCCCACTCGCTCCCTGTGTGCCGCTTGGAGGGAGAGGTGATAAGGTGGGCCGTTTAGGGGTCACCGCGATTAGACGACTAGAGAGAGTGCATTCCTGCCTGCTCTGGGTGGGATACTCTGGCATCAGCACGTCAAACACTCACAGGTATGAGTGAGCTTCACTGCCCAGTACTCAGGCTATAACTAAAGCCTATTTTTATAAGTGATCAACAACATGAGCCCGATGGGCCTGGTACAAGTCCAAAAAAAGAGAAAAAAAATGCAGTCAATTATTTAAATCTGCCACCAGAATTACATCTTGTGCACATCCCTGGTGACTAAAGTGAAATGATATTATCAATTTCAGAGTGTAAAATCTGAGCTTTCTGTGTGCTACCGTGTTTCCTATCACTATATAAAATATGCATGGAACGCCCTTTGAGGCTTTTCTCCTTGGACTTTATTGTTCATTATATCAACATAGGGCTGTACAGTATAACGAAACACTACTCAGGCTACTTCACCGGTAGAGCAATAAAAAATATAATTAATATTTTTTTTTGTGAGTAAGTGCTCTTCACCCACAGTTCAGAATGGTAAGAGTTTATTATCAATTTGTTTAAATGATAAACCTTGTCTGCCACGTGGCATTCAGAAAGTGCAGATAAATAAACAGAAACAGTCACTTTTAAGGGGTTCATCTGTAAACTATAATTCAATTAATCGAAACATTACGCCTTCTACTGTTTCCTTTCACTTTGTCCCTGATACAGCGGCAACATCATTCTAATGTCATTTAAAGTTGTTTGAAGTGATTTCTAATTTTATTGTGCAATGAAACAACAGAAGGTATATCACCCCCTACACTTCCACTCGGGAATGAACACGTACATCAAATAAACGTTATAGTGCTTTTTTGAGCCTTTCATTAAAAATGTATTGCTTTATGTTATCAATGTTGTTACCAATTAATCAACTTTAATTTATTGCAGCCCTACTTAGAGCTAAAGCATTCAGAAACATCTCTTCGTGTCAAAAACTGTTTTCAGCAAAAGCAACATCCATAAGGCTTGAAACTGGCCCCACCTCGACGTGCATTCTTTTTCACAATAGGGTGTGTGTGTGCGGAGGCAGGGATAATTAGCATTGCATATGTGTCGGATCAGGCCTCTCCACAATCAAGCCGTGCTGGCGCTCACTGGAGAGATAACCAAAGGGGCGAGGGTGGAGTGGAGGCACCTGGGTGGCAGCGGCCTTAGTGCGGGCCCGGGGTGTGGGAGGAAGAAGAGGGCCTGGGATTAGGAGTAATAGCATCATGGAGGGATCAGTGCAGCCTATCTCATTACAGCAAGGCACAATGGGCGCAACCCTCTCAAAGCAGTTTATAATTATGCCTTTCCAGGCCACAAACAAACCTCACTTATTACCCTTCTCCTCTGCGTTTTAGCTGTAGGAAATCAGACGCTAATTGCGATATTTCCCTAATATGCAGTGCACACGAGCAGCACAGCCTGTTCGCTACTCATCCTGTCAACGTGTAATAAAGTTTTTATCTGTCAGCCCAGCGAGTGGGAGATGAGCCAAGGTCACCAGCATGCTCCCCAACATGTGGGAGAATACATGCATATATATATATATATATATATATATATATATATATATATAGCACTACTCAACTTTGTTTACCTAATTATATAAATAATATCACGTTTTTCAGGCAAAAAGAGAAACAAATAAATATTTTAATTTCGAGGCTGATTATAAGCTCAAGGACCTTCAAGGATGTTTCCTTTCTAATCATCTACCGCAATTATGTACAATTCCTAATATATTCTCAAAGCAGTCCTGTTTATTCTTTTTTTGCCTTCTTCTGTTTTCTCTAACAATCATATTAAATGTGCATTTCATTAAATCCTAATTGTAAAAAAAAAAAAAAAAAAAAAAAAAAAAAAAAAAAAAAAACCTAACGAAGGGAGGGGGGCTGCTACAACGGCGCACACACACACAAAAATGTGTTTAAATTTAATGACTAACTGCTATCAGCCAGAAGAAAAAAATAAAATCACAACATAACACGGAATGACACATCAGGCCCTAATTAATTGATTAGTGTTCTCTAACGGAGTATTCTATTATGTGCATTACGGCTGCTTTGATAGTAATTATCATGACTCCCGCAGTTCTCCCAACCCTTGGCAGAAGCGGCAACTTCTCGCCCTCCCTTATCAAGAGCTGTCAAAGAAAAGCGCCCCATTAGTCTGCCAGTGTAATAAATTGGCTGCATGAAACACACTCATAGCCCACCTCTCGCGAGCATGTGAGAGAGAGAGAGAAAAGAGAGCCCTTGTAAGGGGGGTGGGGGTGAGAGAAGAGAGAAAATAAGGGAAATAATAATAGATAGTCTTCAGTCCTCAGATGAGGCCCTGTCAGAGCAGAGTGAGTATATGTTGACAGTTGTGTTGCTCTGCATGGCAAGATGCTCCTAAGTGAACCCTTTATTGGCACTGATAGGCGAAGAGGGATGCTGATGCCAGTCCACTCCCACACTGTGGCCTGCGTTACTGAGAGTGCTAACAGACCAGCTGCAAAGCAAGCCACTTGCTAATGCTAACAGCACCTGTCTGGCAAAGCTGCGTGTGATGAAGTGGGAACTGGACATGAGATTATGCGTTAGCAGCCTCTGACTAAACACTAACATCCAACAGACAGACGATTCGACAAAGAATGACAGATTTGGATGCTGTTTACTAGACATACTCAAACAAGCCAGAATATAGTGCAAAATGTTCCATTAAAAGTGTGTGAACAAAACTTGAACTCGAAGACTTAGGTCGGTCACTTCATTGAGCTTTATTTTATCTTTATTTATTTACTGTATTTATTATTTGCTTAGATTTTATACTGCTAATTCATATCACATTAACGTTCTGATCAATTCTAATTTAGCACATGCTTTGTAAAGCAAGGGCAAATGCAAGTTAACTCGGTTTGCATTTATTTATTTATTTTTTTTGCAATTCATAAGAATGCCAACCTACTGCTTTTACAGCAGTGCTGTAATGGCAATTCTTCACTTGCTTTATATATCAAATAAGTGCTGGTTATGTCTATTTGTGTGCATGTTTACTTTAAAATATTTCATTATATATTTATTTTTCTTACATTTAATTTTAGGGATGCACCAGAATTTTGGACACAGAAAACTGGAAACCGGCAGCCAAAAGTGGTCAAAAATGGTGAAAAATGACCTTCTTTTGGCCAAAAGAAAAAAAAAAATAACAGAAAAATTTGATTTGGTGGGGGCGGATGGATAAATAAATAGGTCTATAGTGAAGTGTCAAAATCAACCTGAATAACTATACATTTGTGTCTAATTTTATACATTTTAATGATAAAGAAACTAGAACTAGAAATTTAAAATCAAAATCACTGTTTGTTCACCTCTGTTTCCTGGACTACCAGGATAGATATGTCCAAATAGTGAAATTTCGGCCGTATGGAACCATTTCATAGTTTTTATGAGGGACAGTAGACAAGCAATTTAAAATCTGCTCATGCTGACTATCAAGAGGGGAACCTAACCTGCTGCTAACCAATTCCAGCTTCTAAGCAGCAGAGCAATACTATATTTGTTCACATGCTTTGTAAAGCAACACCAAATCAATGCTATGTTTGGCAGTGTTTATCTTAAGCACAACTTACGTTTAAAGCCCCTTTTCAAGTAGCACTGCTGCAGGGAATGCATATATGTGTAACAGTTTCATGTTCAGAGCTCCCTGCAAAGTCTAGACTCTAATCTTCACCCATAGGCCATAGCTTTTCAGCTAATGCTATCACTACTGTCTCACAGAACTTGGCAGTGATTTGGGCAAAGCCGAGGGAAAAACAGGGTAAACAATCTGATTACCCTACTCCAGATTAACCCTCAAGAGTTCAGACAAAGGCCAGTAGGCTACTGTTTTGTCACTATGCCTGAGCACTTTGCATAGAGGTACTGTTAGGACACACTGCAGGCACTGGAACTGATTGAAGGAAATCCTATGAAATTTTGGCATAATTTCTTCTGTTGAATGAAGTGTTAACCTATTAGGGTTAAGGTTCTGGGTTAAATTCACTACCACACTAATTCACTACCACACAAGCTACAGAGTGCACCATATGGCTCAAAGAGGTGCATGTTTCTGACCCTTAATCTGCCCCTGACCTTAATGTGACTGCATGGTGACGCAGGTCCAGAGGATATTCGCAGGGTTAGTAACAGGCTTGGGCTTGGCATGCAAAGGCCCTTTGGGAATTTCACTGCTTGATGGTCACCCATTGGCCATCACGTGAACTGCATTAAGTGCTCTGAGGATGGTTAAGTGTTGCATGCAGCAGTAAGGGAAAAGTGTGGGGGCATCAATGTTGAGCAGGGTGAGGAGGAGGACATCCACGTTCATGTGATGTGTATCTTACAAAATGCAGAAATAATTATTAATCAGATATTTGATGATGTATTTATTTTACTCCAGAACTGCATAAAGTTTAGGTGATGTTGGGCTATGGTGTGAATTTTTTTGTATTTTATTAGTATTACTGAATTTGTAATACTAAATAAATGTTATATTTCTCTGTAATACTAATCCAAGTAAATGTAGACCCAATTTCTACACTTAATAAATGTGTATGGATTGCCACTTGTCAATATGTACATAAGAATACTGGCTATTAAATATATTAATATGTACATAAAAACATTGGTCCACAATTCCCATATTGGTACATCCCTACTACAGAATCAACATGGCAAAAATGGGCATTATCTCTACACAACAAAAGGAAGGACACATTAGTGTAAGGACAAACTGTCAAACACTTGACAAACTGTCAAACACAGACAAGCCTGGCACTTTTATAATGAGATTATAAAATCCACTGAAATCTGTGAAATCCACTGAGGGACTATTTTGCTGGACTGTCCTTCGCTCACACAAAGCTCATTTCCTCTCTTTATTATATGATGAGTAAAGATTTCTATGACTTGCTTTTCTATCATCTGTCGAGATTACATCATCGGGTCATTCGGCTGTTTTGCAGAGGGGAGGAACTCCATGACTGGAATACACCATCATGGACAGGGACATACTGATGAACATTAGAAAAATCAGGAGATATTCATTTTCCAATTCAATGCTGAATCTCAGTCGAACCTGGATGACAACTGAACCCGGTCATCAATTTACACTAGACATGGCCAGAAATAGGTGAGTTCTCAAACCTTGAAAAAAAATGCATAAGCTTCACCTGACCTTCTATGTTGCTTAGCAACTAGTTTCCATTTAAAAATTGTAATACAAAAGTGAAAAAAGCTGGGGTGAGATTACCAGTAGGGATGTTATGAGGTGGGAAAAAAGGCCTGGCGATAAGATGAGATCGCTAGAATCAACAAAAGTGCAACATAAATGCACACCTGGGGCCACTCTGGCATTCAACAAGGTAAAATGAGCTGGGTCCATAGGCTCATCATGACTGTATGGAACAATATAGAATATACACTCCTCATTCTCTATGCATGCAGGCACAGAGACAGTGTATATTGATTTTTTTTCTGCCATAAAAGGAGAACAAATAGCCTATTCACGGCTTATAGTTGATACCTCTAGCTTCCTCCTTCTTTTGAATGGAAATAACAGAGCTGTATATGGATGTCTGTCTGTAATGAACTGATGAGGATGGCTGGGGGGGGGGATCACAGCCATTGATGCCAGAGCTAGTGGTCAATGCGACTGGTCTGTGATCTTGTCTTGACCAAGGCCAGGGAATGACAAGGGACATGAAGCTCAGAGGGGAACAAGGAGAGCTATGGGGTTGTATGTAATTAAATGTGATTGAGTGATCAAAGCGCGGAACCTTGAGATGCCAGACATGTATCTTAGAGAACTCTAAACGGAGCGGAGGAAAGAAGTGAGCAGAGAAAGATCAAATGTGCCTTTGTATGCTAACCTGGATTAGCAACATGCAGCTACAGACTTGGGTCATTGGGGTAAGTGGGATCTCTCTTAACTGTAGATCTTTTTCAATATAATGCTGTGGAGAAGGTCATATTCTTCACTGATCATACTCGAGTTCACCACAAATGGCAGAGGCTTGTTTTGTGGCCTGCTAAGTAGAAAACAAAACAAAGACTTCAAAAGATAGCATTCCCCTACCCACCTCCTAAAAGAGTAAGAGAAATAAAAAGAAAAAGTGAAAAAAAAAAGAAGAAAAAAAACCTTGCATAACCCAAGTATCAGTGGGGCTTCACAAATCTCTTCCTTTCCTGCCCACCAATCACAATCTCTAAGTTATTTTTCTCCCCATGCCTTGAATTTGACCCCATCAGAAGTATGACACGAATCAGAGGGGAGTGGAGAAAGGAGGCGAGTGAAAGAGCAAGATAGAGAAATCAGAGAGAGTTTGAGAGAGAAAGAGAGGAAACATAACACGGAAAGCAAAAGATAGATATGACACAAAATTCCTTATGCAGCACAATGTTCCTGTACAGAGCTTCTTAAACGGAGGGCTTCATTACATAAAGCTGAGTGCCAAGTGGGTCAGGGCCCGCCACTCATCCTGAGCAGACAGATAAAAGATGTTTAGGCCCCATCTCTCTCTCTCTCTCTCTCTCTTTTTTTTTAAAGAGGAATAGAAAATGAAGGCCGTGTCTTCTGATCCTCAGGAAGGCAGAGAAGGCAGAGAGAAATTACAGCTGCCTGCGCAAAAACTCCATCAAACTTTCATTCGCCACCACCCATGGGACTTGTATAAAGAGTGCGAAATTGGGGAATAAAAATAACACAAGGAAGTTGCACTGTGATACAAAGTCAATATGTATATTTATGACAACTAGAGCCTTCCCTTGTGAGCGCTCTGGTAAAATAGATAGAGAAGAAAGGTAACACAGCAGTAGGGAGTCTGAGGGAGGGACTCCATCTTCTTTTGAGTCAGCCACTGCCAAATGGCTGAAGTGCTTCTGCAGTGAATTAGGCAAGCTAGTGAGCAGTGCTCGGAATCATTTGTTTTGAAAAGAATCATATTCATCAACTGTTAAGGCATAACTAAATGTATAATAATCATATCTGTCCCTCTTTAAACAAATGCTTAAACGATCTCAGACTGACTTCTTTTGACTCATAATATCATAATTAACTGACCACTGCTTTCATAATAAATGTGTCCTTTCACGGCAAACGTGTTTCAAAACGCTGGCTAAAATCTCATCTAAATCTCATTTAATCTCTTATATAACCTAATTCATTTAGGCTAGAGTTTAAACTCTAAAGAAAACTGAATTGTCAGCTTAGAGTGCTACAATTCCAAGCTACACTACCGACATTTTTTCACTGCACATTCACACAAACTGATTGAAATGTGGAGCAGTGGAACCCAGTTCAAGTTCTACACTCTTACAAAAGATGGTTCTTTAAAGGCTTTTTAGTAACAAAAATCTTTATATAGAGAATCATGAACACTCAAAGGACACTTTGTGTGATTAAAGGCTTCTTTGCATCATGAAAGGGCTCTTCAGATTGATGTTGCATGTGCTGCAGATGGTTCTAAATAGTACCTTTTCAAAAAAGGTTCTATATAGCACCAAAAAGAGATTGACTATTATTTCAAGTTTGAAATCAAACTCTTTCATGATGCAAATAACCCTTTTAGCATGCAAAATGTTCTTTGAGTATACATGGTTCTATATAGAATTATTTTCTTCACAAAACAAATTTTTAAATTTTTTTTTAAGTGTGTTCATTTTCCCCTTGTGTGAAAGACATCTGGAATTCTCATTTTAACCATGATTAACACTTTGTCTTTTTGCCACTGTAAAGTGTCACATTTGGTTAATTAGCTACTTTGCTTGCTAGCTACTCATTTCTTGGCTAATACAAAGTAATATACTGCACCTATCCATGCTCACATGACTATAAAATGTCTACATTGACACAGAATTGTGTGTAGAATAAAATAAAGCTTTTATTTTACTCTGTCAAGTGCAAAAATATGAGAAAAAATTGTGTTCTATGGAAGCTAGCATAAAGAATTTGCTGAAGAACAAAGAAATTGCTAAATTGCTGATTTAGTTCCTGGACCAATTGTCAGTGGCATTGCAAAAATTCCAAAACGAAAAGTATGTTATTAGTTCAAATTCAGGAATAATACTTTGCATTTGTTCTTCCTTATTCAACTATGCCAGTGTGTTTCACAATATACTGTGACAGCAGGGCACAAACTGGGGAGGTGCTGCTGGTGCTCTAATCCACCTCTGTCTTAGCAGTGCTACCACATATTTCTAACATAATCACAGGAAAAAGCCTCTGCTGTTTAGCAAAGAAGAAAAGGGTAAAACTGAGTCAGCCAATCGTATGAGATCTTATAAGTTGCAAGCCAATCATTTCAGACCTGAAGGAGGGTTTCTGGTTCTACTCACTCTGCACACCATTGGCAACCACTGAAACTGTGACAGGATTTTAGAAAAAAGCATATTAAAATAAAGATTAGGCCTTATTCAGCATATAACATGCAATCTGAATCAGTATATAGCTACAGAGTGAAGATATCTACCAACAACATGTATCTGTGTAGACTGTGGTCAATACAGCTGGCTATTGAGTTTTTAGCCAGTTGTTCGTTAGCTAGATAACTTTTTAGGTTCATGAGAGGTAAAGAAAAAGGGATAGGCCATATAGCATGAATATTAGCTAAATGAAAAGCCAACTATTTTAGTAATTTTAAGAAATTTTTATATTATTTGTATTTTGAAGCATTTCAATACAATCACACCAGTATTGACGATACAGTGTTTTTACTATATGATGCTTGTAACTGTGGTACTACTGGTAATACTGGTGTTGTGTAGACCATAGCAGTTTTATACGGCATCTCATGAATGAGAGTACACCCCTCACATTTTTGCAAATATTTTATATCTTTTCATGGGACAACACTATAGAAATGAAACTTGGATATAACAAAGTACATTTACATTTACGTCATTTGGCTGACGCTCTTATCCAGAGCGACTTACAGTTTGATCATTTTACACAGGTAGGCGAAGGTGGTGTTAGGAGTCTTGCCCAAGGACTCTTATTGGTGTAATGTAGGGTGTTTCACCCAGGTGGGGATTGAACCCCAGTCTACAGCGTAGAAGGCAGAGGTGTTACCCACTACACTAACCAACCAGTGTACAGCTTGTATAGCAGTGTAGACTTACTGTTCTCTGAAAATAATGCAACACACAGCGATTAGCTGGCAACACAAGTGAGAACATGACCACCATTATTGTCTAGCACTGCCTTAACTCTCTTGGGTATGGAATTCACCAGATCTGCACAGGTTGCTACTGGAATCCTCTTCCACTCTTCCATGATGACATAACGGAGCTGGTGGATGTTAGACACCTTGCGCTCCTCCTCCTTCCGCTTGAGGATGCCCCACAGGTGCTCAATTGGGTTTAGTTCTGGAGACATACTTGGCCAGTCCATCACCTTTACCTTCAGCAAGGCAGTTGTCATCTTGGAGGTGTGTTTGGGGTCATTATCAAGCTTGAGGTGCCGTTTCCGAAGGGAGGGGGTCATGCTCTGTTCAGAATGTCATAGTTCATGTTGGAATTCATGTTTCCCTCAATGAACCGCAGATCACCAGTGCAAGCAGCACTCATGCAGCTCCAGATCATGATGTTCCCACCCCCTGCTTGACTGTAGGCAAGAGAAAGTTGTCTTTGTACTCCTCACCAGGGCGCCACCACACATGCTGGACACCATCTGAGCCAAACAAGTTTATGTTGGTCTCGTCAGACCACAGGACATGGTTCCAGTAATCCATATTCTTGGACTGCTTGTCTTCAGCAGTTTCCAGGCTTTTTTGTGCATCAGCATCAGAAAAGGCTTCTTTCTGGGACGACGGCCATGTAGACCAAGTTGATGCATTGTGCGGCATATGGTCTGAGGATTGACAGGTTGACTTCCCACATCTTCAACCTCTGCAGCATTGCTAGCAACACTTTTCAATCTAACCTCTGGATATGATGCTGAACATGTAGATTCAACTTCTTTGGTCGACCCTGGCGAAGCCTGTTCCAAGTGGAACCTGTCCTGGAAAACTGTTTTATGACACTAGACACTGTGCTATAGCTCAGTTTCAGGGTGTAAGCAATCTTCTTATAGCCTAGGCCATCTTTGTAGAGAGCAACAGTTCTATGTGTCACACCCTGAGAGAGTTCTTTGCCATGAGGTGCCATGTTGAATATCCAGTGGCCAGTACGAGTGAATTGTACCCAAATGTGTTTCCATTCACACCTGGAATCTTGTAACTCTAATGAGTCACGTGACACCAGGAAGGGCAACAACACAATTTGACACTATTTGGACATGTTCACTGTGAGGTGTACTCACTTGTTTTGCGAACTATTCAGAGGACAGTAAATCTATACTGCAGACTACTTTGTCATATCCAAGTTTCATTTCTGTAGTGTTGTCCCATGAAAAGACATAATAAAATATTTGCAGAAATGTGAGGGGTGTACTCACTTTTGTGAGATACTGTATCTGTAGATGGTAAGAGGTATCAGCTCCGTAGAAGTCGAATCAGGTAAGATTTCTGCCAGTCCAAACAAAAGCTTTCAGTTAAAATTAATATTAGGTTTGTATAAATGTTACTCCTTTATTATTTATTCCTTATTTCTGAGACAGAAAATTGAGAAAATTAAAAATAATTTTGAAAATATCAAAAATAATTGAGAAAATATAATTCTTGTGCTGTCAAATGTCACTATGACTACGTCTCTGAGACTATTATATATAAGCTCAATTACAGAACAAAGTCTCACACTATCTGGCTGCTCAAACTGAGACTGTAATCAATCAGTAATTTATGTATTTGAATAACATGTTTAGGACCTGCAGCTTATCTAAGAGAAAGAAGATTGCATTGTTTGACTTTAATACCTTTGCTGGATCTGTGTAAATGGACAGATACAGTATTTATGTCTTAAAAACTCTGTGCTTAACACAACATGATGAACAGACATTTTGAGGACATTAAAAAAACATCCTCAGGATGAAGCATACCCCTGACCCCCTTAGTAAAGGCATAGATAGCCCCCATATCCAAAAATCTCTAGTGATGCTCCTGTGAATCATCAATGGACAGAATACAATTCCAGTTTTTGGTGAAAAAAGTTTGGTATTTTGTGCAGTGAAAAAACAGCCTATGGTGTTGGAGATTTCTGAAACTATACCTGATCTGTCATAATAGTGCAGCCTTTCAAATAATGAGCTGTGCACAATTTTTCATTAGGTCATTCTGTAAATTGTGTTTGTCCAAATAATAAAAAAACAAACAAACAAAAAACACTTAAGTGAAGATGTCAGGTTGAAGGGTACAGTCTTGTATTTTGTTTTCCAACACAACAAAGCACACTGTTCTGAATGAGCTGAACCCACAAATGACAAAAAATCTTCTGATTTACATTATTTCTCTCAGTTTTTATTTGCCTTAAGCGCTTACTGTATGAACTGTAGATACCCTTGTGTGTTTCATCAGCCTTTTGATACCATGATCTCATGCTTGATCACGGTTGAGACCAAACACATTGTTCCAGGCTGGTCACGAGGTATGGCTCAGTTCACTATGGAAACGCATGGAGATAACCTCCCCCAACGTCCTGCTGAACTTTGCCATGGTAACACAGGGTGGCACATCCAGTTGGAAAAGAGTGATATTTCCTTTGATCTTACAGCTAAGCTTGTGATTTTGAGAAGTGAAAAACAGGGTGGAAAAATAAAAAAGGTCACAAAGTTGAGCCAGTCTGCATTTCCTGGGGAAATGTGACTGAGGGCACCGACATCCATCAGGTGCACCTGAATCCTGGGAGTAGAGGAATAAGCGAAGGTATGTCACGGTCAGTCAACCAGTAGCTTTTAATAGAGTCAGTGGTACATGGACAGGGCAGTCAATAGCACGTGGAGCAACTCAGTTGGTAAAATATGGTAATGGAACTCTATTGAGTCAGCAGTACATGGACCAATGATTTTCCATTGTGCGCAAAACATGGCCCAATGGAGTTCTATGCAGTCACTGACATGGACCAATGAAGTTACACAAGTGCTCCTGAAGCCATTGTACGCGGCCGTTTTTCATCAAACATGTCTCTATTAGGGCCTTCATGGCAAGCCGTGTCATAGTTAGTATCAAAATTCAGGGCTAAAATCACTGTGATACTATTAATATTCTCTACTTTTTTGAGCCAAATGATAAAAATGACATCTTTCTATTTAGAAGACTTTTTCATAAGCTTGAAACAGAGCCAATTCAAAAAGAATCCACTTTTAACCACCAAAGGCTGAGAAAAAAAAAAAAAAAGATGAATAATAAATCAGCTGACAAAAATCTTGCTTTAGATCAAAGCTCTTTTTTCTTAAGTTCTCCGCTCTGTTCTTCTCATTGTAAATAAAATTAGGGTTAATTACTTGTCTGTGTTCAGATCCTTGTAGTGGTGCGAGACAGATAATTACAGTTCAGGTACACATTAACTTACTTTTGTTAACAATTAATCACTGTTTACGTTCAGGGCGCTCTTCTCTTTGTAATTAATAATCTAGTCCAGCAATGAGTAATAATCGCAGTTCAGGTACAGAAAACAGAGGACTGAATAAGAGGCTCATCCCTCTACATTAAAAGACAGCAGAAAGGCACGAAGCAAAGTAGTCACAGGGTGTATGTCCATGTGGGATAAAGTGAGAAAAACGAAAGAGCTGAGGTGTAGGTACATGTGTGAGGAGTATGTGTGATTTTAATGTGTGAAGATGTTCAGGGCTTGCTATAGGTAGAGGTGGAAAGCGGAAGAGCATTTTAGAGGGAGGGAGTTTATATGAAAAGTAGAGAGTATTATGTGGGACAGCTTTATGATTCATTCTTTAGAGCTAGTTTACAGCTCCTACTAGATGCATAAAGTGCTCCATGTCTTGTTTTCATTAGCTGCTGCATTTTGTAGATTTTGAAGTTTTAAGGTAAGCCCACTAAAGAGTGCATTACAGTACTTAATTCTGCTTGTAACAAATGAAGTTGTAGGTTCAACTGAATCTCATTTGGAATGTCAGAATTGTAATCAATTCTAATAATATTCAATATGCATTCATTTACAAGTAACTATGCATTTGTTACAAACAGAATTAAGAACTGTAATGCACTCTTTAGTACACTACCACCTGTGTACTTCACCAATGTACTAAGCCTTCTCTGCGAATTTGGATGCATTGGGCGCACTGTGACGTGTCTGTTAAACTGGAATGCAAGCCTAAACAAGCAATTTATAGGCTGTGTGCTTGGTTTAACAAAAAAACGTTATCTTCCTCATGCATATGCATTTGAGGGAGGGCTGAAAAAAACATGGGAGGATTGTTCAAAAAAGTAAGTGCACCTGATTACAAATTCTGCTTAATTCACTAGTTTGAGTAACTCAAAGCAGCCAGTTTGTATAAATGTTGCTTGTCTTTCTAAAACCAGCTGCAAATTGCGTTACAGTCTCAAAAGACGACAGCAGACAAGCAGAGCCTAGAACACGTGCTGAAAGAACGTTTACCATCAGAATAACACTGCGTAAACTCTTGGGAGCAGATGTACATGACTGAGAATAATATGCTGAAAAATATGGCTAGATGCTGCCACAATATGTATGTGCAGTCCATGCTATGATTTCAGAAACTCTATGTTCTTAGCCTGAAGAAAATTACACCACTGTAGAATGCTTTGTTGGAATAGAACTTCAATAACGCTGCTGAACTTTCATTTTCTGTTTTGTCTCAAATTGTTGAGGGGACCGTTATTTCACTGTGGCTTTTAAACTATGCACTTTTTAATCCCTGCACACAGTTGTCATGAACAGTAAATGAATGTCAACTGCAGAAACATTTTGAGCCACTGCTGTTGCAATTAAGGCACTTTAATACTTCGCAGTGTCTATTTCCAAAACATGATTGTAGTTCTGGAGATACTGACCTTCTGCGAATACTCTGTGTACATTATTGTCTGATATTATCATTCAAACTGTGCAAGTCTTAATTTATGGTTTAACTTTACCTTGTTATTTCTGTTATTTTACTATATTATAATTTATTACTATTTTTATGTCATGTTTATGCTTTTATGTTTTTAAACTCACTGTTTTATTGTAAAACCACTACATATATGAACAGTAGGGGAGCAAAGTGTACAGCAAAGTGTAACATGATGACCCTTAAACACCATAATCTTGAAACACAATATGCATCATGATGTTTAGGTTTTCTGAAGTTTGATACATTTAAACAGACAAAAACATTTATTTATTAAAAACAATAAACAAAATTATTTTATTCAGTGTTTCACAGACTGTGCTGAACTACATTTAAAACAGGCCTAATTATACTTTATCGTTGTAATGAAATATGCAGTTGGCCAAATACTGGTATCTTGATGTCTACGATATGCTCAGAGAAGCAAATTGTGACAATCAAATATATTGTTTTGTTGTCTATATTTCACTGCTGCATAAAAAATTACTCCAGTCACATTTGAGTATTTGTTGTGATTTTAAAAACAAAGAATTTTGAACTGTACTACAAAAATCTAATCAAATCATGTTGAAATTTTAAAATGTGTTGTTCCCCTGCCACCAGACTCTAAAACAGGAAAATACACACACACACGCACACACACTCCACAGCAACCCTCATCTGGCACTGCGGTTATTTGTATATCATCCAGTAAAGCAGGCCAGGCCTCCTCCATAGCTACGCTTGCAGGTTTGTGTAGGCTGCTGGCTATCTGTACTGGACTGTGTTGCAGGTCAGTCTGGGAGGTAGACTCAGTCACTGCAGCGCTGCCAGGCCAGGGGGCTTTTCAGCACATTTGTTCTGGTTTATCTGCATATTTCGGATGGCTTCAGTGTGCTCCTAACTGATAAAATTCTGCCAGTCTTTTCCAGCTTCGCCAGAGCTGAGGCACACTGACCTTCTCCTGAAGACTCCTTTTTCAATAGAAGGGAGGCTTAGAAAAGAAAAGGAAAACAGGAAAAATGCTAGCCAGGCAGGTGGGGAAAGGGTCCAAGTTTTATCATGTAAGAAACATAAAAAACCGAGATGTCAGAATATGACAGACATATACACACACACACACACACACACACACACACACACACACACACACACACAGAGACCCACATTGTATGCTGGTACGAACATAGCTTCACAGATGATTTAAGTGCAACAGACAGGCTCATCTCCACCCTGCTATGCTGTACAGGTCCAGGTCCAACCAGCATAAAAAATGCTACCATCAGAAACACCACACACATCGTAATAGGTGTGTGAAAAAACACTACCCGACTGCCCACATATACAGTCTGACCACAGTCCATCTACCCATCCTTTCAAACAATCTGGAGGATCACAGATCAACTATTTTCACAATCGTTAAATTTTGGCATTGACCTTTTTTTTTGTTTCTGGTCAAGTGCTCAATCACATCTCAGTGTGAGGCCTTGTAGCATAAAGGGCTAAATAGGAAATGGTCAAAACTACAAGACAGATCTTTAAACAGACATAAAACCTTGGTCCAATCCCCAGCTCAAGAACTTTCTTTCCAATTCTGATTCAGCCCTAGGCACATCATCAAGTTTTGATTCCGAACCCAACTCAAACCTGACAAAGTTTTGTCTGGCCCCCGACCTGACCTGGTCCAGTAAAATTCTGTCCGAAAATAACCCAAACCAGCCCACTGTTGCCAAAAAGGCCATAATAATTTCTACCATATTTAAAACATATATAATACATGAAAATGTTTAGGTTCAAATAAATATAAAAGGTTTTGGACTGGACTAAATTTTACTTTCATGAACCAATTCGCTGTTTTATTTTCCACTCATCCATTTTCTCACTAGTGTGGGCCTCACGCACCAATTTGGCACAATCAAATTCTGTCAACAACACGAGTGTACGACTCCAGAATATTCAGCTTATAAATGTTTCAGGGTAATTAAAGTACACAGAAAGAATAAAGCAAGAACAACTAAAAGATTGTGAAATGAGTGTAAAATTTGTTCAAAGTGTGTTCAAACACAGGCCCTGAGACCCAACTCTAACCAACACGTGCTTGAGAAATGACATTTAAAACTGACTAAATGTTTAAAACACATTTACACAGCAGTTTGCAAGACAAAACATTTTTGAAATACCTTTTAAAAATACATGCATGTCCACTTAAGTTCTATGTCTAACACGCTAAATAAAACACAACCTAACATAATTTCTGGAAAAGCATGGAAGATGTTTCCAGGAAGAAAAGAAAAGAAAAAAATAAAATAAATAATTATATATATATATATATATATATATAATCTGTAGAATTTTGCTCTTTACCCCATCACCTCATTTAGTATTAGAAATAATATACTAACGTAATGTACTGTATTTACTGTATTATTTGAGCTTAAGAAATACGATAATTGAGAACTGTCAATCATATCTGACAATTTATAGTTGGGACATCAGGGACATTACTCTAAAATTACTGGACTATTTTTAAGTTCCTTATAATCACTACTGTTACAATGTTAGAAATGTTATATTTTTTTATTTTTATATTTTATATTTATTATTTATTATTACTAACTTATTTTATATATATTTTATACTTTGAAGAGACTGCCTAGTACTTTTTTTTCAAACAGTACAATCATAATATTGTTGTTATTTATCGCTAAATCAGCAGTGGAAGAAACATTCTGTTGAAAGAACTGACCTCTGATCAGCTTGGTTGCTGCTTCCCATATAAACAGCAACGTTGGTAAAGCTGTAAGTGAGGGACAAGAGCACAGAGCCCAGAGGAAAGAATGACATCACCCGGTTTCTGCAATGCTTCAGTGTAAACACAAATGTACACGGGTATGAAGCTTTCAGCTGAGGTCACGAAGAACGAAAAAGTTGACATAGTTCTGCACCGGCACAGGCAGATTATCTCTGGCCCACCCACAACACAGGAGAGGGCCCCAAATCCTGATTATGCTGTGATAATATCAATAGCTCAGCACAAGTTAAAAAGGTGAAGCGATGTTTAACTCTTATGATAGGCCGTGCAGGGAGCATGAAGGCAAGCAGAGTGGCAGGGCATAAAGCCCTCATCTGTCAGAGTGGGGAAGAGGGACAGGGCAGTCTAATGACCTCCAACTGCTACCACCCTGCTCCGGATTACACACTACAGCTGTAATCCTGAATTGTTGACATGCTCGCTGGATTCACTACATAAAACAAAGGAGGCCAAGTGAGGCCAGTGTACTTATTTACAAAAAAAAAAAAAAACAGACTGTAACATGAAGTAGGAAGAATTTAAGAGATATTAAAGACTAAATTTTGCAACACTGCACATTCACTGTTCAATAAATCAATATAATCCAACAAATGTGATGCCCTCATTGTTTTACTGAACATCTAAATCACATATTTGTGGGGAACTGAGGGCCAGGGGGTTTGGTTACTCCCTACTATAATATACCAAGTAGACCTACTGAGTTGAGTCAGGTGTGTTTGACTAGGAAAATCCCAAAACTGTGCTGGAATCTGGACCTCCAACCTTAATCTAGAGCATGTGTGCCACATGATAAATGATGGGGAAATGTGAAGAGTGAAGTCCAGGGATGCCTTGATCCAGTCTGAGAGTTTTGCTATTTGAGAATTTTAATTAACTGATATTGGTTACATTGTGTGTTAAAGCTCTTCACCTCAGTTACTAAATATCCATCCATCCATCCATTTTCTAAGCCGCTTCTCCGCCAGGGTCGCGGGGGGGTGCTGGAGCCTATCCAAATAATTGTCCTAAATAGACAGTATCCACAGGGCAGTGTAGTGCTTTTTCAAAAGTTAATAAGTGGTTTAAATATCTGCAGTGTAGAGGTCAGTATTTCAACTGTGGTTAAGATAGCTGCCAGTTGCAATGTTGAGGCAATCAAAAAAGCAATTATAAATTACTATACTTTTCCCGTTTACTTAATGTAATGGCATTACTTAGTACTTCTTCGATTACTTTACGTTTATATTATTCCGTAAAAGCTGTTCAAATGCTACCTGGACTTACAGTACTACGTGGAAAGTACAAGCCATGAAACAATACAACAAAAACAAAAAAATTTGTAATGTGTTCAGAAAAATGTCATATTACAGTAAACAAGTAAAAGGCATGTGATGGTTATGCTTGATTAAAATTTAGCTGACACTTCGAAAACCCAAAAACTAGTCAGTAGAAAAGAAACAGTTCAAACATAGCTGCTTCAGAATATAATCTTCAAGAGTTCTTTTTTAAAGAACATTATTATTTCTGAGCAAAGCATATAATTCAATTTTAATTAAGTCCGTAACTGGAAGTGATTAAAATGAATTAAACTCATTTGTTAATCATTTGTTACACTATTCTGTTACAGGAAAATGTACAAGTATTACTGCAAAGCAGCACGTTGTACCATGTAACTCCTAACACTGCCCAATTTTCAAAACATGGTTGAATTAGGCACATGTAAAATGTGAATGTACAGTTAACTGCACACGTTTAGTTAAATAGCAAAGTGATTTTATTATAGCATTTTGACATAATAGGGAGTTATTTGTGAAAATGCACATTTAAGATTGGGATTTGGTACCCAGAAGCTACTCAATAGCACAGGATTGAGATTTAGAGCAAAATCCTTAATCGAGACATGATTAGAGAACACACATACCTGCTGAAAGGCGAAGGCAGTCAGGGAGCATTGGATCCACCGGTGTGTCTAGGGGCTCTGAGCTCGACACCCAGTTACAGCAGCGCTACAAGGGTAGGAAATATAGACAGAGAAAAAGAAACAAAAGAAGAAGCAATTAGGATACTTTGCAACATTGTGACAGTTGTGCGTTCCTTGGCCAGGAGCTCCTGGACACGCCTCTGCTGCTGCTTCAAAATTTGAGTGATCGTGGCAGTGACCTCAGAGACCCCTGCGCTCACCATCAACCCTGTTACTGAGACACAGCCACTTTCGTTCTCTATCTCTCTTCATTAAAGGCCTTTTGCCCACAGACACAGCAAGCCTAATTAGGCGAGCAACTCATATCGTGGACTGGGGTAATGGAATTACCGCACATTCTGACTTTATTTATGCTATGTTTTTTAAATAAGAGTTCTAGTCCTAAAAGTTATGTATGCACATCCCTTTAAGTGCAAAAAGTGCAACAGGATCTACTAACTTGTTACTAACTTTTACATTTTCATCCATGTGAAGGAAAGGGTGGTTAGAGTGATATTTATTTAGTTAACATGAACCTCCTCCATCTGTATGGAAATCAGTATAATAGACAAATGCATCCCACACTTGCTTGAGCATGTCGGGTGTCATGGTACTCTTGGCTTTTTTAATTTTGGAAATCATCCAGCATTGTTAGGAGTGGTGGCACAAAAAAAAAAAAAAAAAAAACGTCACATGGTGTAAGATCTGGTGATGGTGGTGACATTTTTCTTGGAACTGTTGGTACCAACAAGGAATGCTCTGAGCTGCTGGAGGTTCACTGCCATACTGACCATCAGAAACTCCTTCTTTCAATTAGTATGTGATTGGCTCCTAGATGCCTCACGGTTGTAAAAATATAATCAGATTAATCTTTTGAATCAGCTTGTATAATAAAACATGGACTATAATACCACAATAGACAATGCACAATATTTATTATAATATTTTGTTTTCCTGAGGATTGATACACAATATTAAACTGGAACAGGCACATGAGCAAAACTGTAGAGACACATATTAAAAACGCTACTATTTAATGTTTCACACACTACTACCCACATCAATTTAAACATAATTATGTTCTCACATAATCTAAACCTGTTATCTCCTGACATAAGGCAACACCTTAGAAGTCGGATGCACAAAGCTGATGGCTGGCCGCTGGATGTTCTCTGGCTGTTGGTGTCAGTGACTGACTGACCATAGTTTGCGCCCTGCACTGTTAGCCCTGGTCGGTTCTCACCAGCACTTTTCTGGCTGATTGAGCATGTTGGATTGGCAAAGGCAGTCAGCCATAAGAGAGGGCTATGAATCAGTGCACGAGAAGAGAAACAAAAGAAAGCAAACAGAACTCTTGCGAGGGCGCACTCACCAGTGCAATTAGCACAGCTTTAGCACCACTGACTGGCTTTTCCATTAGCTTTGCTATTCGAAATTCCCACATCTAATTTTTTTAAAGAACAATATTTGAATATGATATTTCTAACATATTTAATATTGTTATGAAGAAATGGAGACACACAAGAGTTCCAAAGGTGCTCTGATAACAATTCATCAAGTAATTATGAAAGTGTCAACATGCTATTTTACTACATCATATACAACCATTTATTTTTAATTACCTAGCTCTGAGGCAACTTTACATTCTGAGGTACTTTCACCTTAATTCTCGTTTAGATCAAACATGTACACTTGAAGCTTGTAAGGCATTTAATTAATATAATGTTTACTTTATATGTTGCAGTTTCACAGTATAGCACATCACATAAACCAGGTAATTAACCAAAGAGTTGAATCAGGTGTGGTCGAGCAGTAAAATCCCCAAACCGTGCAAGAATCGGCCCTCCAAGACTGGAGCTCCCCACCCGTGCTATAGAGACCTGTTCCCTTTAACGCAGTAACGATAATTATAAGTCAGCTAGTTGTCAGCTATAGACTTTGCGGTGTGTTTGAGTGCCAATTTTCACAAGAGGTGATTGTGAACTGATGAAAGGCAGCCCACCAGTCGGCCTTATTGATGTTAAGTTCTCTCTCAATGGTTTGGTGTGTCTAGTCTCTTAGACCTGCTTTTAATAAAACCTGTAGTTGGTCAATTGCCCTGCATTGGACTGTTGACCTGTCCAGGATGTATCCTGCCTTCCACCCAATGACTGCTGGGACAGGCTCCAGCTCCACCCATGACCCAGAAGTATAACCATCTTAGAAAATGTGTGTATGTAGGTCGTGAATGCTCTTTAAATAGTGACTAAACCCAAAATATGCTCAGAATAGCTCACCATAATATCATATTGTCACATAAAAAGCCCATGCTCAAATAGGTCATAGACATTTACTTACATCTGTATCCATTGTTTGTATTAGGTATATTCGTATACTGCGGGAAAATGAAGACATAAAAATATGCAAGCACACACCTGAAAACCACATTGTAATTATGGAATAAACTTTGTAATTAAGCAAGAAGGAAACAGGACCATTCAAGAAACACAAAGACAGCATCCATATTATGGACAGTATGGCAACTGTGTTTCTGTTTAGATAGGATACAGCATTGAAGAAAAAGAGGTTCCAAAGGAATGCATGGAAACGAAGGTTCTGGAGATAAGATAAAAAAGAAAGTTCAATAGAAGACAGAAATGTAAACGAGATTAGCGTGTTGCAGCTGGTGGCCTTGGTGAAGCGCCGCTTATCTGAGCTTGTTTACTTTTGCAGACACTGCTCTGTCAGCCATTACAACCCCCCCAACCCCCCCAACCCCACCCGACTGAGCTGTGACCCGGCCTCACCATGACTCTGATTCACACACACACACGCGCAAAGCACTATCTAACCCGACGACCCCCCAGCCTTTACTCCCAAAACTAGCCTCCCGTGACAAAGAAAGACCAGTCCCATCGCCCTGGACACCCCAAACACACATCCTCTCTCACACTCACTCACGCACATGCCCCTTTGGACACATGACAGAACCCCAGGTCACATCACACCTCAGCCTGTCAACCTCACTCACCCCTTGAGCCCTGTGCCACCCAAGGGGTCATCAGACACTACACCACAGCATAGTCTCCACTCACCCAGGACCAGCGTCATCCCAGTGCACGTGAGAGAGATAGCGTGTATATGTGTGTATAAGTGCAAGGTGGCCAAAGTGGGGCTATACCCTGGCAAGGTTCTTTTGTTTCTTTTAGACTTGCTGTCCTTGCCTTTCACCCAGTCACTGACATAACCACCAGCACATATATGACAATGTTGATAAGCTAATGTTAATTGATGATACAAATCCATAGTATGTCATTAGTGTGCAGAAAGAAAGAACCTGCCGAAGTTTTGTGAGATATTAACTCAAAAGGATCGGGTGCATGACGAGAGGGTCAAACATTAGCTATTGAACCAGTACTCCGTTACGAAAACAAACAGACAAAATCTAATTGCACACAACACACAGTACACATGGGTTCCCAACTTTTACAGCTTGTATCTGTTTTAGTATCACCTGACTCATCCATGCTCTGCCAAAAAAAAAGACAAAAAAACAAAAAAACAACACTCTTTTGTAGCAACTGCAGCAAACTTGGACAAGGTTTACAGAATGTTGGTAAAAACTCCATTCAACCTGATAAAACCCATACATTTGGTACCCACTGTTTAGGCCACATACATTTGTGTACACATTTTCACACTATAAATAATATTAAAATCTGGAGAGCTAGCTCAACATTTAAAAAAAAAAATTATGACCTTGTGAGAAGGAAAAAGACCATCCAACAAACAGATAGAGGCAGAATTTGCATGTTATGGACCATATGGGAGCTGTCTTCCTGTTTCTATTTGTGAACAAATGTAATCTTTCATAGCAACTGAGGTTGTTTCAGAACATCAGCATTCAAATGAATTAGAAATGAATTTATAAAAAAAATTCTAGCACAGATAATCAGTTTTTTTATATAATTCTCTAAATTAAGAGAATGTTATATCAAATGACATTTTGAATATCTGTGAGGTCACACTGTTACAATACCCTGCTAAGCTACTACCCTGAAATAAGTAAACAGCTTTTAAAACTGAAATGTTCACTGAACTTCCAATAAAAAGTTAAAAAATTATTGCAAATTATCACACATATTTTGTTAATATTAAAGTTCAATTAACTCAATATTTCAGTTTAACTAAGTTTAAAAGATGCATCATTTTTTACAGCTTACAAAAGAATTTTGAGGGCAGAGCATGGACGGGTCAATTATGCTACAGGAATAAACTGTAATGAAACCTCTTTTCAGCAGTTTTACATGCTACATGACACTAGTAGCGCAAGAAAGCTCCTTCATATTCTTCCCGCCACAGCTCCATTCCTATTCTTCTCCTGCTCATTCTTCTCCTCTAATCCTGTCAATCGTCTCCATGCCAGGCTTGGGGAGGGGGTGAAGTTGCCTGCCACTGGAATAAACAAGCATGCATTGTGTATTTTTAGAATTCCTGCTGCCCTAGTTGTGCACCATGGAGCCCAGCCACCAAACTGAACGCTCCTTGACTGCTACATCAAGTGTCTCATTGTATATCCTTAATTCATGCCGTCTGGAAGAAGATGTCAGCTGGGATGGAGGCAAGGGAAGGAATTTCAAAGCCTCAGGTCCAGGCCAGAAAGAGAGCGGTGATGGTGGGGGGTGATGAAGAAGGAGCTTCAATAGATTTGTCAAAGCAGACCTACTGCGTTGGGACCAGTTTAAGGCCAGCGGCGAGGGGGCTGAGGCCACTGGGTGAGACTGCAGATGGGGAGATCAGAAAAGATGACAAAGCTTTTACTAGGAGGGGATGCATAAGCGTTTAAACAGGGGAGATCATGAGAGGCTATGAATGACAGTCCAGGGGATTCGTTCACGTAATGGCGTCCCAAAGGAAGCACAAGGAGTCTGGAGACAGTGGTTAAACTCAGAAATATGTCTATATTATACTTTTACAACTGTCAAACTTATATAAGTGTGTGAGTATAGATGCACGATCAGTTTAATGAGACGTTATGAGATGCTTGTTAACTCATTTGTTAACCACCAAGCACTGATATAACCAACTCACAGCGACTCACTTGAATCACTCTAAAGTAGTTATTCACATATTATTTTTATAACAGTCACAATCTAAATTTCATCCTATTGCAGTGGACAAAGGCTGTTTTCTGTTCATTAATATTGCCTTTAACAGCCTCTCTATTATCATTTAAAATGCCAGGCATTTTTGGATATAACAGTTGATCAGACAACTTAATAAGCCTACTCTCCTGATGTTTAGAAGCCTTCATTTTATCTGAAACCAAGAAAAAGTTATGTACAAAATAAAACTTCTGTAATGGCACAAGGCATTTATTTAGCACTTTCAACTATTAGTTAAAGATTGTACACATCATGGAAAACGAAAAAATCTCATCTTTTTTAAATAAAGTTATTTAAAGTAATATTTATACATGATTTAAACTAAGTTTCATGATGCACCATTCACTACTCAGTCCATGTATTCCAGATTTGCTGCAAAAACAGCCCTTCTTGAATTTACTGTTTCTATGATTTATCTTGTCTTTAACAAAAACAGTCTGTTTATTTCTACAGGCTAAAGAGGGATTGAATAATAGTCATGTAAAAATGAACTATGGAATTTTTGTTACATAAAACCACACAAATATTAGAAGTGGACCTCAAAGGAATAAAAATCACGTGAAAAAGATACGGACCCTTTAAGGCTATCATAAAAAAGGGTGAATATTTAAATTTTTGAATGGCGTCCGAGAGCATGACTAGCATATGTCTTGGGCACCAAAACGTCCATGTGCACAGATTTGCAAACTACTCCTCTAAAGCAAACATCATCTCATTTCCAGCACGTCTGAACATCTTCTTGTACCGAAGCAGGCCGGGATGAAAAACGAGGACCGGCCCCAAATGAGCGATAATGGTCCTGTGCTAGGCCCATCAGCATTAATCAGGGCCAGATGGTGGCGGCGTCCCAGGATCCTCTGGGCCGCGAGACAGGGAGCTGGAGCATGGTGGGACACTAAGCACTCTCCTAATGGCCCAGTTAGAGAAGGTAAACTGCAGACAGGTGTTGGCTCCCACAGAGAGCGCTCGAACTGACCTGCACGCCGCCATTAAGCTCCCTGTGCCTCGCCTCAGATCAAATACTTGCTGTAGAGCTGCAGCTATGGGCCGCTTGCTTCTTACCATACTGCTACGCAACCTCATGAATAGTTTGTGGAAGATGGGGCACAATGAGAACAAGTACAGGAGGTCATGTCGCTTTTCCAAGTGTGAGTAGAATTCCTTTGTATTTAGTTTATGGAGAGTATTTAACAAAACTAGACTCCTGCCCAGACATTTTGTAACGTTAAGATAGTTAAAATATATAAATATAGATAAAACATATATAATACACATATATATAGAATATGCAGATGTTCATACAAGGAAATGATATTAAGTAATTTCACAATAACCTACAGTTCTCAAAAGCCACAGTTAAAGCTGTGTTTTCTATCTAAATAAAAGTAAATAACAATTTAATAAACAAGTACAAAGTGCGCTCCATGAAAAACCTGCCACTTTCCAAAAACGGAACAATGCATTTTTTTAAAAAAATCCTTGTGGTGTAAATTGGGGTGCCCGAATCTTGTGCAAAGTTTGTGTAAGAAATACAGTCACCATTCAGGCTGAACACTTCTTGTCCCTTCCATGCAGCTTTGACAAAACTACTTGGTCCCCGACACTCTCAGTTTAAGACAGAGAAACCTGGTAAGGAAATTTAACAACCCAGCAAAAGCTAAACTAGAACGCACAACTGTCTGTCAGTCATCCATTCATTCAGAAGTCCATTCATTTGTCCAGCTGGCCATGCTAAAATGCCCTGGATGTGCATCCAGCTTCTTTAACTGATATGGCCATGTAAAAGCTAGATAATGGTTTTTAGCGATGAGGGATGTCAACACACATACTAATTAGAATATTATGACCACACCCAGACAGTTCTCAGATAGGTCTGTTCAGTTTTTTATTATTTTTTTTAAGTCATGTTTAATTATATTTCAATCTTGTTTTTTTCATTCAAGCTGTGTTGCCAGAGACTCTCCAGTTTAGATAGTAGCTTGACCCCATGGCCTTGTCAGTATTCACCTCAATAGTTGATCATGGATCATTCATCTCAGATATGCAATCCGGTCTGTAATTCTGATCCAGAACTAAATACAGTCCAACATAACTTACAACACGACTGTTAAATTACCTTTGCCAGGATGTTATCTTGCAGCTGTACAACAGCTGTAATCAGATCACTAATTAACTACAGAAACAACAAAAATTAATCTATAGTGAATATTGTGAAGACCACTGAGCGTACAGCAGACAACTTACTGAGTCAAGGGGTCACCTATACACTACATAATATAAGGCACCTCTTGCTTACAGTATGTAGTGTACAAATTAGAAAAATATTGTATGGCTTTAAATGTGTGAATGGTGATGAATACAGACTTCAGCTGTGATTATAGTCATTTTCTTTTAAACCTGTACTGTGTGCTGTACTGTATGTATGACTTAACATAGACTACCTCTGATTATTCTGTACATCTATCCACCAATACACCATATATAGTGTACAGTATCGTACACATTTATTCTTATACCAGACCTTCTCTCCACCCCCCATCTCTCTTTTCTAAGCAGAGGGGAGGGGGTTTTCTAAACAAAGGGAGTTCACCTACAGTATATTCTTCTTTTCTATATATCTCTGCTACCCTAGGGATTCCAATTCTGAGAGCAGCTCTGTTTATATCTAATTCTTCAGTACTTGCCCTTCCCCCTCAGTTTCTCTCTCTCTCTCTCTCTCTCTCTCTCTCTCTGCTGGTCCTGCTGCATGACGTCACACGGCCTCCATCTGACCCATTATCTTCGTATCACCTCTCCCACTGTGGGCTGATCTCCAAATCCCTCCACCTCTCTGCACTCATCCCTCTATCCCTCCATCCCTCAGGAGGACAAGGGGAATTACCACCTACATGAGGAAAAAGAAGGCCTCGGGACATGTTAGTGAAGGAAAGGAGTGCACCATAGGCAGTCTCAGTCCCCAGATCCCCACCTGTGCAGCCTAACCTCCACATCCACCTGCTGACCACCGCAGGCAGGAAGACGGCAATGGATGAGGAAGAGTCATGGCACTGTTTAAAGGCTGACCTGAACTCATCTAATACACCATCTGACAAAAGCATAGGAAAGGCCTACTATTTGAGGATTAAACTACTAAATGAACAATAATGAAGGAAAGAATGTTTTCAACAACAAAACAGGCGATTTGGTTATTGAGTCTTCAAGGCTGATATATGTAAATGATCTATATGAACTGGAGAGTAAAGGTTTTTACAAGCTTTAGCAATGTTTACATGCATCATCAAAATAGTTTATAAAATAATTGATTTTAAGAAGTGACAAAAAGTTTTCCATGATATGAGCCTATTAAACATGACTTAGTTTACTGTTCAAAATGACTAAGTATTCTTGTACACCTTAGCTTTGTTCACCATCAATGTTCTGACCAAGTCATAATGATGTGTTCCTTGTACACATGGAATAATGTATTTGTAGGCATTTGTATGAGTGAGTTAAAAAAAATAAAATAAAAAAATCAATAACTAATGCTTTTATCTGTTATCAGGGTCTAGGCAGCTCAGGGTAATGACAATTATGAAAATGAAAGGGTTAATGAAACAGATTGAAAGAGATCGTGGCCTCTCTTTTAAACAGGGTTAGATTTAGAAGGTTATTAGGGATTTTATTGTACAGGGTAATCATCACAAATAGATATCACTTAACATTCCAATTACACGACCACGGTTTCTCCAATGAATCAGAAATAGTACAACAAGTACAAGAAACATCACAACACTGAAGCTGCATTCTACTGCCTGGAGATGTGAGAGAGAGAGGGAGAGAAAGATAAACCAACAGAAAACAACAAAGGAAAGGAGAGAAAGAAATACAGAAAGCAAGAGCAAAAGAAGAAGAGAGAACGATAGCTAGAGAGAGAAAGTGAGCAGATGTGAGAGAGAGACAGAGAGAGAGAGAGAGAGACAGAGACTGCAGGAGAGAAAGAAAACAATAGACAGAAAAAAGAGAAAAAAAATAGACAGACAGACAGACTGATTGATTGATAGACTGATTGATTGATTGACAGATGAACTGAAAGAAAAAAGTAACAAACAAAGAGAAGCAGAAGAAGAGAGAAAGAAATAAGAATAAGTAAACGACAGAAAGACAGACAGAATGAACAAACGAACGAACAAATGCAAAACTGAGAGAAGCACGAGGGGAGAGAAGAAAGCAGAGAAAAAGGGTAAAAAAATGGAAAGAGAAAGAAATATGGTAAGTAATAATAGTGTGTGTGTGTGTGTGTGTGTGTGTGTGTGTGTGTGTGTTCAGCATTTGCATCTCTGGCTCTCTTTTAGGTCTCACTGGGCATCCGCCTACTCCAATGTATGTGCATACTGAGGTTCCCAGGTGTTGTCTGTGGACTTTAGGTCAGCAGCTAAATAAAGCTAGCACGCTAACAGAGTGAGCAGCGGCCTCTGGCTTTGATTTCTCATTGACATCTGACCAAACAGACAAACAAGAGCGTGGCATTAAAAACAGACTGGTGTCTCGTGACTCCGGCAGCGGAGTGAATCTGTGCGCTGAGCGAAATGCCACTGTTTGAATTGATACATGCAGTCAATATAAACACAAGTGTTTGTTTCTCAGGGGTTAGCCAGGCGTTCTGTGGCCACTGGGGTGGGAATTGGATGGAGACTGAGGGAGATGGCACAGTTTACCTCTTTGAGCCATTCCTGGATGGACCTGTTGGCTTCCTGGTGCCACACATTGTGGACAGAGTCCGTCATGGCCACCGCACTCACATGCGACTTCACTTCATCTTCCCTCTGGATCAACTGAGAGAGAGTGAGAGAGACAGAGAGAGAGAGAGAGAGAGAGAGAGAGAGAGAGAGAGAGAACAAAAGATTGTTTTAAAAATGTTAAATAAATAAATAAATAGATAGATAAATAAATAAATAAACATCTAAGAAATATCAGTCCCATTTTGCATTTTCTTGTCAAATGTGTCAGTACAACTCCCTCAAATAGCTACAGTTGTCGAACTCTATGCCTGTAACGTGCTAGTCATGACAGAACTCACAACTTTGCCACAACAAAGTATGAAGCTGTTTTAGCTAGAAGATAGTCACCACATTAGCTTAGTTAATTACAGTAGCCATAAATACTACTTGGTCGTGATAAATGAAAGTCACATACCATTAAGAGAAAATTTATGGTGTACCTTTTTCTCAGTATTCCCACAATAATGACACAAGCTTACTACCATTAACAATGTGAAGAACTGTTCAAAAGTCAAAGAATCTTCATTTATATAATTTCCCATCAAAACAGCCATTATGTACAAGGTATTCAACAAAAAAAAAAAAAAAAAGCATACAACATTCACAAAAACTGTACAAAAGCCCCAGCGACTAAATGAATATCGCATTTTTGGTATTTAGTTTCTCCAAAACTTGCCTTTATTACAGCTTACTGTACTTTCCTTTCAGGAGACTATTTTCTACACCTCCATAGTTCAGTGTTAGAAGACTGTTGCACTTTCTCCTTCTGACATTCCAAGTAAGCCCAAATACATGCGAGGATCTTGAGGTTTGGACTCACTGTGGCCAGTTTGTTATTCTGAGAACACAAGCAGTTACACTTTCTTTTTTGCTATTTCTTTTCTTCAGTAACAGGTTCTTGACAGCCACACATGCTTTTAGATTCACAGCTTTAAGTTGTCTTCTCACAGTGGAAGAATATACAGAAAGACCTGTGGATTTTTTTCAGATCTGAAGCAAGAGTGGAGCTTGATTTTCTCCACTCACTTAAATATGAAAGCTTTAAGTACTGTTTATCTGATGGTTTTGGTGGTGTACCAGGTCCAATTTTTTTGTACCTTGTAATACATTTCTGAGCTCCTGTTTTATAAACTTTTTTTTAAACTTTCACCTTCCTTTTGAAACTGAAATATCTTATATGTAAAAGCCTCATGAATATCATCTGATAATACTGAAATAAATTCAACCTAAATTATTAAGATTGTACTTCAAGTCTGCTTAGACAGACAATACTTCTACTACTACTACTACTACTACTACTAATAATAATAATAATAACAATAATAATAATAGTTTTGTTATTATTGTTTTAAATTTTTAGATGGCTTCTGACTTTTGCTGAATTTTGTTGAAGGTTCATAAAAAATACATGTGATTATAAAAATCAGCCCAGTAGGTTGAGGGTGTCCAATCATATCCAGAAAGGGTCCATGTGGCTGTGGGTTTTCAAGACTGTAGCCAATGCTGTTGAAGACTCAGACTATGTTATTAAGCAAGTGTAATCAGGTGTGTTACAGCTTGTTTTGAATGAAAACCTGCAGGCACACTGGCCCCTCATGGATAAGACTGCACACTCCTGCAGTAGGTAGAAGGCAGCACTCACTCAAATATAAAGTTAAGCACAGACTGCTATTTTCAAAGTCATTGTGTCATATGCCATTGCTTGTCACTGATGGGTGTAAAACTGCTTGACTTAATAGAGCTCCTCTTTGTAACTTCTTGACTCTCAGATTATGTGTCAACACATCTTTATATGAGTTTATGGAAATCATCTAACATTGATATTTTCTTTTGTCCTGATGAGGGCCAACCAGGCAGACATACACACACACACACACACACACACACACACACACAAACACACACACGCACATATATATATATATGTATGTCTGCCCAATCAATAGCTCACTGATGAATAAAATTCAGAAAATATTCCCTGAAATGAGGTGAATCAGCCAAGACATAATTGTGGTACCTGAATTTGCTTTTTCACTTTCACACTTTGGAGCTACAAAGCATGGCCAACTAAAAGAAGCTGTGAACAATGAAGATAGTGGGTGACACAAACTTTGATTACTTTTTAGCTACACCAGCCTCATAGCTCAAGTGTAAAACTACAGAAGCTTTAGACACCAAAAATGTCTTGGTTAAATTAAACAGAATTTTAGAGTACCAAAGTCCTTTGCCTGCTAGGTGACGAAGGTGTGGTTGTGCCTGCTGTAAAACTATAATGTAGACCACTGTTCTATAATGCAGTCCAACAAATGGCAAAGGAAAATGTTACTAAATGTACTTTTCACCCACAACATTACCTATTGTGCTCAGGCCATGGAAGTTAGCCTAAAACGCTAACTGCTGCCAGTAAGATAAAAGAGCTGGAGAAGGAGACAGGTCTGACAACAATAGGTTAACAATCACTTCACTTGATACATTTTATAGGGACCATGGCTGGGCTGGGTGCTACATCAAAGTGTCTGTGGCCATTTGAATACAGTGCATTCCCCAAGCTCAGTTAAATTAAAGGGGGTGTAGAGAGATAAATGGAATCTATTAAGGCACTAAGGACTAATATATCACTCTGTTGATAAGGTACTCTCAGGAGCATCCTCATAAAGAAAAGGAGAGGAAGCAGGTAACACACACATACACACACGCTCTCTCTCTCTCTCTCTCTCTCTCTCTCTCTCTCTGTCAGGGACAGTGTGCACAGCTAAAATACCTCCCTCAGTCTCAACAGTGCCCGAGGGAGCAGCAAACTCAAGCCTTTAAAACCCTTCGAAGTGTCACTCAAGCCAGAACATAATGCTGCATAAATGTAACCGAGCCCCAAAGATGGTCTAGACACCAAAGTCCCAGACAAAGACTATAAAATAACCCACCCAGCAAAGACAACAAGCATGCCATCACCAACACGAAAACACCCTTCAAAGACCTATATAACTGGTCCAAGCTTTCTTATGGCAATAGTGCAACACAAATGGTATGTAATATCATAAATATGCTCATGTCATGACAAACAGCTTGGGATCATGTAAACAAAACCTCAGAGTAAACATGGCAGTTGGTTAAGAGGGAAGAAACCACAGAGGAAATCTGCTGTCTGTTTCCCATTGGGAACACAGCCACATGTGCATCAGACTTCTGTGTCTGATTGATGTCCTTCAGCGAGTGCCAGAGTGCTCGGAGCGCACACGCGCATTCAGTAACTCGCACACAAACATAAATACAGTGCACAGAGCCACTTCTGTCTGAGTCTACCTTTGTTGAGTCAAAATATGCCATAAACAAATGTAAAACAAACTACTACTGAAATGAATGAATGCAAAGGAGTTAAAGAGTGCAAGCAGATGCAGACAAGTTGACAAATGGGTAAGCGGCTAAATAAATGGATACATGAGTGAACGGGTTCATACACTTTGCAATTGGAAGACATTTCCATGACACTAAATGATCACAAACTTACTTTGATTTTTTGTTCTGGCTGAGGAGATTTTTGAAGATGACTTTTCACATTCAACTTGCTAGCTAATTAGAGTACAGGCTATTAAAAGTACAATTCAATGATAAATTTACATGTTTTCCTTACATTGTCAATCAGCCAAGACATATTTGGTGTCTGATGTTTCCTTTTTTTACTTTTACACTGGAGCTACAAAGAACTGCAAAGTAACAGAAACCTGTGAGTAATCATTTTGGGGTTTCCACTAGTTTATGAGCCTCATATTTCTGGTGCAAAAGTACACAAGCTAACTTCAGACACCAAACATATCTTGCTTGATTGGTTACATTTGGGAAAAACAGCTTCAACCTGACTTTTAAGGGAAGCAAAACCCTTTCATTTTTTTTAGATGACATAACATTGTTTCCACTATCAACATTTAATAGACATACAATATAGAAGCTTCAATTTAAAAATAAATTATTATTAATAAATAAATAAATAAAATAATAATAATACAAAAAAAATCTTCCACAAAGTTTGCAGCAAACATGTCCTGCAGGCTCCCCTTGAGAATATAACTCTCTGTCATGCTCATAAAACATTGGTGCAAAACACAGACCGACCTAACAGAGAAATCTTTCATATTTTCAACATTTTGTTGCTGTTTTTGTTCAATTTAATTTCACATTCATTTCACATCATAAGAGTGCAATGACAAAATGCACAGACATAATGAAATGGCTCAAGATCAAGATCTGACTAATAACACAGTTTTGATTATTCCTTTGATAAGATAAAGGTACGTTTTAATTTCTTCATCAATCCACTGGCACCAGCTGCTTTCCAACATGTTTCCTAGCTATAGCTGGGCATACAGAGTCACCTCATCAGTAATTCCTCTTTGTTCTATTCTTCAACCATGACATTACATGCTGTAATCCTTTTTTTAATCAGCAAAAAAGTTTATCAACTTCAAATGAGCATAAAAACGTTTAAGAAAAGTTTGGAGATTTGATTAGATATGTGCTGTTACCAGCAAGGCTTCATTATTCAATATGTCAAAATATGCATCAAAATATGTGGATAGAATCCTGACTACTGCATGGGGGAATATGAGTTAAAGCCATATTACCAAATTCTAAGCATTTCCTAATAGCTAACCCCCTTTCACCAAAATAAAGAATTATAGACAAATTTGTAAATGAATAACATAAATATAAAAACTTGCACCCTAAATATTAGCTTACATTTGTGCTATGACTTCCAAATGGTTTCCAAACTATAATTTATTTGTAAAATAAAAAGAAAAGAAGTACATACATAAATAAAGGCATAAATAAATGCAATTAGACAAATGACAATGTTAATCAACTAAAAATGCAGTGACTGATTAGCCAGCTACTTGATTTAGAGAGGACAGCCCTACTATTTCCATGACTTGTACAGGGATTCCATGCCTGTATAGATCTTGTAGACGAGTTTTTGAATGAACTAATGTTAGTGGAATAAATGGATAAATTATGAAAGAAAAAAATGTCAGAAGGAATGAATGCCATTCCCACATGCAGTGCAAGTCTCTCAGCCTGTCAGGATTAGCAGTTAGCAGCCTCGTGTAGAGTGGCTGAGAAAAGGCACTGGGCAGCTGCTGCTCATCCATCTCCAGCCCTGAAACAGCACAGCAATGCAAACATGTGCAAATACTTGTTGCGCATTGAAAAACCAACAGAGACAGATGTTGAAACATTTGCTCTCTTGCTCCTACTCTTCTCTCTTCTGCACTTGAGCATCTGGCCTGAGGAGGAGTATAAAGAGTGGCCTAAACAGACATAAGCATGTCAGAGACAGAGAGAAGATGAGGTCTGTACAGTAAACAGAAACTATGGGAGAGAAGGACTTAATATGGCTAAATATCTGACAGCTGAGTTAAGTGGACTTGAATCTCACTGGACTTGTTCTTCTCTATTCCCAGTAAATCAAACATGCATAACTGATGATATCTTGTGTGTATAAATGATGTAATTGATACACATTATATTATTAATTAATCTATCTACGCTCCTCCCCCAAAAACTTTCTGTTGTAGCAACTTTTGTGAGA
The DNA here is from genome assembly GCF_015220715.1 of Pygocentrus nattereri. Taxonomy (NCBI): domain Eukaryota; kingdom Metazoa; phylum Chordata; class Actinopteri; order Characiformes; family Serrasalmidae; genus Pygocentrus; species Pygocentrus nattereri. The sequence goes on from NC_051230.1 coordinate 12,972,630, forward strand.
CTGAACAAGGTTTACAGTGGCAAAAAATCTTACTTAGCCTATATCTACACTATTAAAAAAAGGGTGCAGGTACACTTTTCAGACCATCAAGGTTAAGATTAGATAGAATTGAAACTAGAGAGAGATTTGCCACCACACCATTTTCGGCATTTTAGCATTTTAGACTGGAGACTCTACAATTTGTACTCACTCGAGGCAAACTGTGATACATTTTCTCCGTAAGTTGAAAGAGATTTCTGCCAGTGTCCTGTAAAACTTCCAACAGTTGCTATAAATGACTGCATTTGTGAGTAAAGCATGGACACATTTAGTACAACAGGTCTTTCATTGTGGAGTATTCTATACTATTTTTCAGAAAATACTGAGACCTCCAGCAGAAAACACGTTTTAACAAAACCTCTCCACAAAAAAATGCTCCAGCAACCCCCCACACTCCACATCCCTGCTGTCTCTGTCTATCTGTCTTTTTCAGTTTGACCTCCTATGTGACCTCTACCGTAAAATAAGCATTTAGTACTTTAAGCTGTCTCACATTACATTGCATGCTAATTGCTTTACTTCTGGCATTTGAAATCGCATTTTCTCTGACGAAGATGCCATTTATTTAGTTATTTTCCTTAGCATACCTGACAGCACACAGTGTGAAGCACATTGCACAAATACACACACATGCACGTGTGCACACACACACACACACACACACAGAAAGAAACAGAAGAGTTCAACAATAAGACTGAAATAGCGAGGAGACGTCTTTCTTGTGGGGAGATAAATACTGTGCCATTTCAGCCTTGGCAGCAACAAAGGCAAAGGCTCTCCACAAGGCTTACATCTAAACACACAGGCAATAAGACAATTATTTAGAGCTTTGATAATTACGTGTCAAAGGCAGCGCAAGTCACCAGATAATTAGGTGAGAACTGAATGGTAATCCACAATGGTGTCCCTGGGGGCAGGGGGGAAAGAAAAAAAAAAAGCTCAACACATCTCTGAACACAGGCAGAATAAAGTAGCAAATAAATAAATAAATAAATAACACCCGCTTTTAAAGGGGGCTTGCTAAGCAGCGGAAAGCAGCGCAAAATAAGCCATAACGTGAAGACACAGCACACACACTTACACACACACACGAATCCAGATGCAGGCTGATTCAGGAAGCCATGCTGTTAGCATCGTTGCTGAGCGCAGCCTAATGCACCCAAACTGCTGCCATAATCCGGACGACCCACTGTGTGGTAAAATGAAGCTTAAATATTTGATTGATTAACTGTCCAATTATGGCCTGCGAGAGCAGCATCCACCACATATGCTCTCACAAACACTCTGAGGAGTTTTTGTGTGGTTCCATTTAAAGCTTGTGGTGCTACAATGCCTGGACAACAATAATCACTTTCCATTTTATGCTAACAACAGTGGAAAGCATACAGATTAAAAAAAAAAAACTCAAGATAGCCCACTAACACTATACTGCTACCTTAAGGGTCTAAGTTTTGCATCATGTTTTTAGTTATGTAGTTACTAAGCTTTATGAAGACACAAGCCACATTTAGCTAGTTATCACTTAAGATATGTTGTTATCTTGACTAAAATCAACATAATCAACTAGTCCTATGCAACTATAGTGTAAAATCAGGCAATTGACAATGTAATTAACCATCCAACCCACTACCTCAAGGTTTTAAGCTGCATAATGCATTTAATTATGTGACAATAACCTTTTTTGAAGGCAAATTTATGCAGCATATGTACCTAGCCTTGTTACTTAAAAAGACACAACATCTAAAACACAACATATGCTGTTTTTACTTGTGACTAGCTATGCTGGTCTAAGTTTTAAAAGTTTATGCTCCACATCATGCATTTACTTGTGCCATGCACAATACAACCCTGTTTCCAAAAAAAGGTAAGATGATGTGCAAAATGTAAATTAAAACAGAATGCAATTATGTGCAAATCATTTGAGACCTATATTTAACTGAAAACAGCACAAAGACAATGTTTCAACTGTTAAAACTGGTAGACTTAAAATCCAATCAATTCATGTTTGTCACATTGCATTTACACAGGTGTGAAGGTGAGTGAAACTTAAAACAGTAAAGAACCTGAGGAGTTCATCCCTGTACGCAAGGGGCAAGGCCAAAAACTAATATTGGCTCATCATGATCTTTGGTCCCTCAGGTGGCACTGCTTTAAAAACAGAAATGATTGTGTGGTGGAAATCACTGCATGGGCTCAGCAACACTTACAAAAACCACTCTCTGTGAACACAGTTCATCTCTATGTCCACAAATGCAAGTTAAAACTCTACCATGCAATGAACAAGCTACATATAAACAGGATCCAGAACTACCGCCACCTTCTCTGAGCCCAAACTCATTTAAAATGGACTGAGGCAAGCTGGAAAAGTGTCCACTGAATCAAAATTTTAAATACATTTGGAAATCATAGCCCCTGCTTTCTCCGGGCTAAAGACTTGGCTTGTTATCAGAGACAGTTTCAAAGCTAGCTGATGGTATGGGGGTGCAATAGTGCACATGGCATGGGTGACTTGCATACCTGTGAAGGCACCATTAATCCTGAATGATATACACAGGTTTTGGGAACATATGCTGCCATCCAGATGACATCTTTTTCAGGAAAGAGCTTACTTAGTTAAGTAAGACGATGCCAAAACCACATTCTGCATGTATTACAACAACATGGCTCTACAGTGAACAAGTTCAGGTGCCAAACTGGCCTGCTTGCAGCCCAGATCTATCGCCACTGAAAACATCTGGCGCATTATACAATGAAAAACATGATAAAGGACAGTTGAGCCGAAACCTTATATCAAGCAGGAATGGGGAATAATTTAACTTCCAAAACTACTGCACTTGGTCCCCCTCAGTTCCCAAACATTTACAGAGTGTTGTTAAAAGAAGAGGTAATGCAACACAGTGGTTAACAAGCCCCTATCACAACTTTTTTAAAACGTGCTACTGGTATTAAATTCAAAATTCAAAATTCAAATATGTTTTTCAAAAAACAATTAAATGTTTCAGGTTTACTATTTAATATGCTCACTTTGTATTGTTTTCAATTAAATACATTGTTTACACAATTTGCAGATCATTACATTCTATTGTATTCGCATTTTACACAGCATCTCAACTCTTTTGGGAAAAGGGTGGTAAAATAAAACCTCAGGCAGTATAGCCAGAACAAGCTACAACATTAAAGTTTTTAAGCTCCACATCATGCAATTAGTTATGCAACACCAAATGTAGCTAGTCTTGTCTATTAAGGGATGTTGTTATGCTAGCTAAATGACAATAATCAACCGGTCATGCACGACTATTCAGGATGTAATAAAATCCAAAGTAGCCCACAAGTTAAAGGGTTTAAGCTCAATATCATGCATTTAGTTATGCCACAATAATATTTGCGCCTATCGCTCTAAGCCCACCTGACCTCTGGTTATGGTGATAGTGGAAAGCTGAGGCCTGGGGGCTTTCACTGGCTCTAGAGGGCACAGGGCAGCCCTCAGCCCTGGCCTATGGCCCTCAGCTTGGGCTGGAAAAACAGCAGCAGCTGCCCCTGGGGGTCTGCAACACCCTCCACAGGAAGAGACAACACTCGCGCTTTCCCCTGCTTTGAAGCCCAGGGCCTCGAGGCCCGGCCATTCTTTGTCTTCAAGGCAGGAAGGAAAGCCTAAGCACCAGGATGCTATGAGGCCCCAGGGAGCCGCTGCACAAGTGAGAGTGTGCTTGATTGTGTTTATGTGTGTGTGAGCATAAGGTGATTCGTCTAACCTGTATTTGTCCAGATTGCAAGCGAATATAATGTAATTGTGTGCCTAAGGTCACATGCATTTGGAAGCGATTTAGCACCGAGCAGCAGCCAGATTTTGATTAATGAAAGTCAGGGAGAGCAGACGCTGCAGCGACAACTTCCTCCTCCACTTCCTGTCGCTGAATAGGCTGCCACGTGCAAGCGGGATGCCAGCGTCCACCGTGTGCACAGCCATCTGTGTGTGTGGGGCAGGCAGGTGTGGGTTGATGAACATGAGAAGGATATCAGTGAACCCCGGTGAGTGGCAGGCCGGGGACAAGGCATGAGGGCGACACACACTCATACACACATACCAACACACGTCAGCAAGGGCAGTCGAGGAAAAGGAAGTTGGGTAAATATTTACTGACACAGCACAAGCGACGAGCGCTCGACACCTACTGGAAACAAAAGCAGGAGGAGAAGGAGCGGCATGCCAGGAAAGAGCCCCAAACAGGAGGAAAGAGGGAAGCACGCGGGGGACAACTGAAAGAAGGGGGGTGGAGGGGGATGAGGAGTGTCAATCAAAAGCCAACCAGAGATCACAAAAATGTATTGTTTACAGACAGAAAAAAAATTAATACCCCAACACAGTAACTTTATGTGAAATGGTTAAAAAATCTTAATTTCTATGTTAATGTAACTTGTTAGAGTTGCATGATGACATCGGAATTATTTCGGTATCAGCAGATAATTGCTTAACTGAGAACTATTGGCATCAGACAGATTATCTTATATCTGATCAGATTTAGATTTACACTTAAAAAAAAGTTCAGACCAGTGGCTCTCAAACTAGTCCTCAGGGATCCCACATGGCTCTCTGAGGACTGGTTTAAGAAGTGCCCGTTTAACTGATGCTGGGCTGGTACTAAAACAACTGTATTTTATTCAATTTGCAGTGTTTGCAACAGATTTAATGCTATGTATCTCTATAATGATAATTTGGCAGATGTAGTCTCAATTTCAACGGCTGAAAACCAATAGGTTTATCTAGTGTAGTACGTAACACCACTGCCTCGCACGCTGCACACTGATGTTCGATCCTCTGCCTGAGCAAGCATCCTACACTATATACTGATACATGATACATGAACAATCACTTGAGATGTTTATGTCCACACAATACTAAAGGACTAAATTAAAACAAAAAACATTTTTTACACAAGAGATTTTTGGTGTTTTATTAGACAATAACAGGTCAACATACCTATTTAAATAAAGCTTAGTTAAATGAACATGAAAACCTTTTAAAAAAAAAAAAGAAAACAGCAAGTGTTTTTATTAACAACAAAAGAACTTTCCTGCAATTATTTTTTTATTGTACCGTTATATTCCAAAACTAATCACACATTCATCGCAATAAAAAAAAAAAAAAAAAAAAAAAATATATATATATATATATATATATATATATATATATATAATATATATATATATAATGCCTTATTATAATTATAATCACTATAGAAAAATGGGATTTATTTGTAAAAAAATCTTTTGTTAAAGTACTTATAAAAGTGGTGTAATGGCTGATTGCAAACTGAATAAATTTTTTAAAACATCTCTATTTTGTTGACTTTTGACCAACCTTTTATAAGTCAAGAGTAGAAAGTTCTAAGCAATAAACTTCTACATAGCCTGGTGTCAAATGCACACATTAAACAATCTTCTACAAAGTGAGGCATACAGTATACAACCATGAAGCCATGACTATAGCTAGACAGAGAATAAAGCAGGTGAGGCCAGGCTATCTGTGTATGTAACAGAGACAGAGAGACCCTAAGCAGCTGAGATTGGCACATGGGCAGGGAGGCCCTGGTTTGGAGTATAAAGGCCTGCTGCTGGGGCCTTTCACTTTGGACCCTTCATCTATTGATCCTGTGGTGCCTCCGCCCATGAAGAGAGAGAGAGAGAGAGAGAGAGAGAGAGAGAGAGAAAGAGAGAGAAAGAGAGAGAGAGAGAGAGAGAGAGAGAGAGAGAGAGAAATAAACAGAGAGAGAGAGAGATAGAGATAGAGAGAGAGAGAGAAAGAGAGAAAGAGAGAGAGAGAAAGAGAGAAAGAGAGAGAGAGAGAGAGAGAGAGGAGCCTGCATGCCTTACATACACAAAGTGTGTGTGTGGCCCGTCAGTGTGCATTAAAGTGCCATTGTACATGTGTACATTGTACAATATAGCAAAATATATATGCTGTTGTTTTTCTGTTACTTTACAGTTACAATACAAGACTGCACTGTTTTACTACACAAGCCAAAAGCTAAAAACAAAAACTTAATGTACAATAAATAAAGTATAACGAATGAATAAAATATAAGGCTATTTGAAAATGGAAACAAATTAGGAGAAATGAAACTTTAATCAGCTCTCTAACTGAGAGGACAATACTTATCTAATTGCGCAGCAGGTATCTGAACAAGCACAGGAACATGTACATGGGAATTTAATTTAATTAGTTATGAGCAGGTTAATGGGCATATTGTAAGCTCCTTGTTCAACAGACTGAATAATCCAAACCATGATAAACCACTAAATTAGAATCTAAAAACATCTCTGATAATTCAATATTTTCCTTTTGCCATAACGTGGCATAAGAGCATATTTCCAAACTGAAACATTGTTTCTTAACACACCTTAATGTTTACGAACAGTCCACAGCAATTAAAGAATGACGCCTTACGTTAATTTGCAGTTAGGACTGTAATCTTTTCACAAAGTGAAATTTCAGGCTGGCTGCTAATTAAAGTTTGCATTAATTAGGGGGGATTTTACTTAAGAAACGTAGTACAAGGTGTTAGAACGGCAATGTCTTTGTCACCTCCTAAAAGTGACAAGCTGGCAGCACTGGTCAACACACCGATACTTTAACATAGTCATTTCTGGCATGGATGGCCCAGGCTTGTCCCGTCTATGTCTCTCCCTCAGCTTTTGAAGCTGTGGCGTAAAAAATAGAAAAGCTAACCTCAATATTTCCCCTCTCGCCGTGATGGGACTTGCTGGCCCATTAAACTCCCCTCTCCCATGTGTCGTCCTGCACATTTCCTCCACGAAAACTTGCGTATAATTAAACTTTCTTAATGATTTATAAGCTATAATAATAGCCATAAGTATTTCAGAGCAGGTTAAACTGACACCCTTTAAGTGCACGCGCGGGGCTGACCCTGTTTTAACAGAGTTTTGGATCATTGATTCGGGAGATGGGGGCGAGAGAGGGAGAGAGAGAGGGAGAGAAGAATGGAGCGGAGAGGGAGATGCAGGGCTGTCATAACTCAGACACTGGCTGACACACACAGGCTGGGTCCGGTCGGGGAGGGGGTGTGGGGGGGTGAAGCTTTGGCTGAGCTGGGGGTCAGGCCGCCTGAGGTGTTTACAGCAGAGCTTCACTTGCAGACAAACTAGCCCAGCAGAGTGCCCGTCTGACAGAAATATAGCCGCGCTGAGTACACATTACCATTATCAACAGATATTTAGGGCTAGCAGCATGTACACACTGCTTAAGTACTAATGCCACAGCCTTTTTAGGGTGCAAATATCAATAAAGTCTGCTTTACATGGTATTCACCAAGTCAAACTGAGATATTAAACGATACACATAGAGCAAAACAAAGTCAGAGGGAGTGTTGGGGGGAGGGAGTCAGATATTTAGATGTGTATGTGACGTGGAGACATCATACAGACATAATAACATGGCTTTACAGTTACAAATCAATCTATAAAGGGGATAAACAAAAAAGAGAATAAACTATCACATATATGAGCAATCAAGCAGTTTAACAACTATTTTCACCATTAATATAGTCAGAGCTTTTGAAAAAAGAGCAAATAAAAAAAATGCACTGCACAATATCAAACTATGTATAACATTTCAAAGAGTCCAAAATATTACAAAAAGATAAACTAGGATGGGAAATATATATACACACACACACATTTATACACACACACACAGTATATATATATATATATATATATATATATATATATATATATATATATATATAATTATATTATAACATAATAATATGTATATATACACACACATATGTGTATATATATGTATGTATGTATGTATGTATGTGTATATATATATATATATATATATATATATATACACACACATATATACACACACACACACACACGCACACATATATATATATATATATATATATATATATATATATATATATAATTCTATTTTTATCTGTTATAATCAAGTTTATGAGGAATGAGGAATCGTGACAGTCTAAAAGAGAAAAAAAAATTAAGAAAAGGTTTAAGGCTTAATTCACTGCAAGACAATGTGCCATACAGCTTGGTTAAGATAATTAAAGGAAAGAAATGAAATATTAAAAGTTAAATTCTAGTGAGAAGTTAGTGAGCAGTTGTCACATAATTAGATGCTTCACAACTGCAAACCAATGTACAAAGTGAGATAAAAATAAACAAAAGAGAGAAAAAAAAGTAAAAAGTGAACAATAAAAAGCTTCACCATTGTGATCACTAACCATACAAGCCAGGGACAAAAGAAGAGAACGATATTAGATATTAATTCGAGATTAAGTGAGAGTTAGTGAGAAGAAATTAGATAGTTTTGTGCTTGTGTGATGTGTAGACATTATACACACATTACAACAGAGCTTCACAATTACAAACCAATCTACAAAGAGTAAAAAAGCTTAATTTACTGTTAGGCAGTGTAGTGCTCCGCAAGAACTGAGTGAAAGAAAAAAACAAATATGTGAGATATTAAATGACACGCACAGTGCAACAAGCTAAATAATATTAGAAACATCAAAGACATTCACAAAGCACAGCAAGCTCAGTGGGCTAACAGGACAAAGTTGGATATTCTGGTGTGAACATGTAGAAATAAAGCAGATATAACAACATGGCTTCACAACTACAAACCAATCAACAAGAAAAAATATAAAAAGACCTTAATTTACTGAAAAAATACATTCTAGGGATATTAAATTATACACGCACATCATAACAAACTATAGAATATAAATAATAGAAATATTACATGCACAGCACAGAGAGCCATGCAGTTTAGTGGGAAAAGATATTTAGATGTGTAGGCAATGTGTAAATGTAAAAACAGACATAACAAGATGGCTTCACAACTACAAACCACTCAAGAAAGGTAAGCAAAAGAAACCAAACAAAGAGAAAAAGTCAGAAATTGAGGATAAATAGAACAAAAAGGTTAGCACAGCCAGGATTGGGAAGATAAAAGAAATTAAATACATTAAACATGTTAAATGATTCGTGCACACAGCGCAGTGGGCTAGAAGGGAAAAGTCAGATATTTAGATGTGTAGGCATGTGTAGAGGAAATAGAGACATAACATAGCTTCACAATTATAAACCAACCTACACAGGAAAGCAAAAGAAACCAAATAAGAGCAATAAAAAGGAAAAAAGTGAAGAGAAAAAGAAGAAAAAGCTTCATTTACTGCGAGAATACAACGAGGGTCGAGATGATAAAAGAAAAGAGAAAAGAAAAGAAAAACCCTCCCTAAAGCCTTGAGGGAGTTTCCTCGCTTGGCCTGGAGTGCACGGGCAGGTCAGGTGTGTGAGTGTGCGAGTGTGTGGGTAGCTGAATACGTGTGACTGTTTATTGTCTGTGTGTGATCGTGAATGTGTGGGCGTACAGCGAAAGGTGCTTTTGATAGAGCGTTTGTGTGTGTGTTTTCATTCGGACGCCAGCGTCAGGTCAGCCCTCCACCTCCTCCTCCTCCTCCTTCTTCTCCTCCTTCTCGGCCAGACTAGCTGCAGGGCTTTTCTCAGATGAGTTCTTGGAGCAGACGTTTTGTTTAAACTTTCTGAGACACTCTCATTGCCATGTTTTTCGAGTCACAACTTCAGCTCATGAGAGAGAGGTACAGGAAAAGAAAAGAAGGAAAAAAAAACAAAAAACGGTAGGACCAACAGTTAATGAACGTGACAAAAACCTCTCTCGCCTATCAGCTATCTGTCTCTAATGCTCCGTCTCTGCAGCCGAGGGGGAAAGAACTCCTGAGCCCCCCAAAAAATGAGCCTCTGATACCCCTGTTCTCAAAGGCAACCGGGCACAAGGCTCCCGAAATTAATGGAAATATATAACAATCTGAAATTAACTTCTTATAGCCACCAGCTACGTTTTAACCAGGAGCCAAGAAGGAGAGGGGGAGAGTGTGAAGGAAGGCAAGAAAAAGAGAGAAAAAGCCATTATGTCTGCGTACGCACACACACATACACAGACACGCACAGGTGAAAAAAGTGCCAGAAAACTGTCTGAACAAAACATATTCTAACATAGCACTTGATCAAAACATCACATCTCCATATTTCATTATATTATTACTTTTTTTTTTACATTTGAAAATGCCAGATGTCTTCATGTATTATATAAATGTTTCATAAAGAATGAACCAATAGAAACGCAGCAAAATGACGACAATCACACTACATAAGCATATTTTAAAAGTTCTCTGGTAAAGTTACTAGCAGTGGTGAAAAAGCACAAAGAAACTACACTCAAGGATAAATACTACACAAAAACGGAAACTTTGACTTGACTGAAAGATACAAAGTTAAACTTAAACATACTCAAGTATCAAAAAAGTAAAAGCTAAACCTTTTAACAAAACAGTTTTCTTTCTTTGCTGGAGTGATGTAAATAATGTGCAACACTAGTCCATGCACAAAGACAGATTAACAGTTGGGATGTTGTGATATGAATTTGGTTGCATGTTTTAAGAAAAATCAATAAGTGTTAGGATTAATTATGATTTGTAACAAGTACTTTCAACGTCTAACTGACAGTGTAAAAATTAAAAATATTTTTTCAAATGTTTCAGAATATGTAAGCATTTAATTTCAATAAGCCTAAGGCACAAATATTCCAAAAATAATACTGATGAACAACGACAAAGTATTTTGCACCTCAGTTATAACTTTGGAGAGGAGCGGTGGACGATGTTTCTATATATTGCTGGAATTCATTGTTTTAACTACCTTTATTATTGCCTGATGCCCAGGCAACAGTGCAACCAGTTATAAAGATTAATTACAAAGATAAGCAGACAACAGACAGGAGACATGCATGACACCACACAGACAATGTCAGTTTATGCTTAAAAACATAAAATAAAGTGTCATGAAGCCATTTCTATTTTAAACGCAGTACAAAACAAGAAAAGACAAAACATATTTTCAATGACACAATTACTGCCTTTTGCACTCACTATATATTGATGCATTAATTCCAGACTTGTTTATAAAGCATCAGTGTTTTTAAATCTAGTACAAAAGAGTGAAAACTTGTTAGATATTATATCACTGTAATAAAAGTTATGCTCCTACTACGTATAATACACACACACACATAATATATATATATATATATATATATATATATATATATATATATATATATATAAATCATAAATCTACAGACACAGAACAAAGAAAGAAAAATAAAATAACACCACCATTTAACCCAGTCAACACTTAAGTTCAACAGATGTTTCCACGCAATAGAAATTAAGAACAAAAAACCCTCCCATCATTAAAACCACAGATAGGACACCGCAATGATAGACTAATTGATGTTATTCACAGACAAACACATATAGGCAGCTCAATAATAATTAGCATCCAAAGCATAAAAAAGTAACGCTGTTGTGCAATCCGTTTATTGATGGTTGTCAGGTTGATGCGTATTAGTATCTTTTACTTTCTGATTAGCACAATGTCCATTATTATCCTTCATTACTGGGATATTATTACAGAGAAAGCCCGTGTCACTCAAACACAAAGAGACTAAGTCTGGAATTTTCGAGAAAAAGGAGTCAGCCCACTAAATACACCCAGAGTGACCTTTCCTCCCGAAAACCCCCTTAAAGCAGAATTATCTTTTTAACTATTAAATTGCTGTCAGCGATTTGTCAGAGCGTAGTCATTACGAGCCCGGCTAAGGACGTCTGAAAGGAAAACATTTTATTTATTTAGTTTCAGAATCACGAAAGACATTTTTGCGGTGATAAAGGTAAGTTTGAATGCAGTGATTATCTTGTCATTTGGGACGTTTCTTTTTTTTCCCCCTCCTCACTCTTCTTTTATTTTTCTCTTTATGATAATCGTGAGTGGGGGACTGGTGTCGATTTTCGCCATCTTCTTTGTTCTATGGCATGTTTGACACCTCCAGACAATGCGCTAGATGACGCTCGTATTTGAGAGCTCCATCAAGATGTGGGATGCAGAAATCAAAAAATATTCTTTTTTTTTTCTTTCAGAAAACAATAGTTCAGAACTGTGACATCCAAATGAAGGAAACATTCTTTTTCAGTTTTTGTAAGAGAAAAGGACGAGGTTGGGGATGAATGCGTGCAATGCACCAGCACTGTAACTACTAACAAGTGAAACTCTGAAACTTTGACTGTGTGACCACATTGAAGAGTAACATTTAGTCGCTTTAAACTTTTTAGAATAAACTTATCAATTTTTCTAGGGGGGAATGTGTGTGTAAATGTAAGTTTTCTGACCTGAGAGAGAGAAGAAGGCAGACATAAATGTAAGGCAAACAGCACAAAACATTAAAGTCAATGTGAAGATACCTGGAGCTGAATAAGTCTGTATACTTGGGAAGAAAATGAGACTGCCACAGACAGACAGAGCAAGACACAGAAATACAGTGGGACAGAGAAAGACCGACAGGGAGGGGGGGGAGAGAGAGAGAGAGAGAGAGAGAGAGAGAGAGAGAGAGAGAGAGAGAGAGAGAGAGAGAGAAATAGATAGCAATGAACTGTCCAGCACCATCATGATCATAAATTACACAAATAAGGGAAATAAGCAAAGAAATCCCTTCTCTCTTCACACGCCGCCACATTTCTACCATGTTTTCTATGCAAAGGCCGAAACAAAGGATAGGCAGTGCCCCCTAGTGTTTTCATCAATGAGAATGAGTCCAATCAAGAATATCTCTCCCAAAACAGGGGGAGAGAGAGAGAGAGAGAGAGAGAGGTTGAGTCACTGGGGAGATGGCATCACATATGAACAGCCTGAAGAGGCAGGGCTGGCAGGAGAGCAAGGGAGGAGGGAAAAAAACGGAGGAGAAAAAAAGACGGGGGAGAGTAGGGTAAGAGGTTGTGCGAAGGGGGATGGGTGTGTGCGGTGTGGGATATTAGAAGAATTCTGACATCACCAAGATGTTTTTAATGTTCCAGGGAAAGCAGAGAGCGAGAGAGAGAGCGAGAGAGAGAGAGAGAGAGAGAGAGAGAGGGAGAGAGGGGGAGAGAGAGAGAGAGAGAGAGAGAGAGAGAGAGAGAGAGAGAGAGAGAGAGAGAGAGAGAGAGAGAGAGAGTGTTCATGATAACAGGCCATGCATGAAAGTGAATGTCAGGCAGACCAGAGGAATCATGCAGTGTGAAGGCGTCTATTAGAAGGAGTGGAACACATAAGGAGCAGATACGCTGAGACTGGCCTTGAATGACTAACAGCACTGAGTTCACACCCCCAGATAAGCCTGGTGGACTTTCAAATCATTATCTGACCAAAAATCAGATGGACACAGTTTTCTCCTTAGCCCAAATATAGTCCATCAGGTAACACACATTTGGTGTCTGAAGCTTCTAAAGTCATGTTAAGAATTAGCAGAAAGTGACACTGGAAAATAAAGAATTAATAGATAAAGGAATGGACAGACAGATGGAAGGATAGATGGACAGATAGATGGATTGAGGTACAGACAAATTTTTGAGCAAATGGATGGATGGATGGATAGCTTCTTTAGTTTTGCCTAATGTAGGTTACAGGTAATGGATGCTTACAGCCAACTAACAATTCATATCGTGAAAACTATGACTAAATCATCACATAGTGACCTCAGACAACACATAGTTGTTAAGTCTCAAATAGACATGCTCATGTCATCATTTACCATGCAATTACTTATAAGCAGGCTACAAGCTACTACTACTGTTTTTAGCTGTGGTATGTACTTAAGCTCAGCACTGCTTTTTCACTGTGATTGAAAGCAACTGTTAACCAAATTTAACCAAACTGTCTCCCTAAACTAAATGTAGTTGATCAGTGAGGACATGTTTGGGGTTTGAAGCTTGCTTTTTTTAGTTTTGCACTGGAGCTGAGATGCTAATGTAGCTAACAGGTAAATGAAGCTTATCAACACCAATAAACAGTACATTACATTCTTAAAACATTAAATATTTCACTCAAACCCTACTGAGATGTTAAGCAAAGTCAAATAGACTTGATTATGAGGTTGCTGACATACTGTTAGCTATCGACCTGCATAGCAGTACAGATACCACCTTGAATCCTTGGAGACACTCTTCGGGGTCATGATAGTCTGGTCTGCATTATCTTCATCCAACGTATCAAGCTCTCATACATCTTTGCGATTGTGTGTGTGTGTGTGTGTGTGTGTTCATGTTTTCCTGGTCAGTACGTTCCCTCAGAGACCAACAGTTGAGCACGACCCCACACCTCACACAGCCAATATCAAAAGCACTCAACACTACGAGCCACAGACGCCCGGCTTTTCTTTTTTTTCCCTCCACCTGCCATTCCTCTCTCTCTCTCTCTCTCTCTCTCTCTCTCCTCTCTGACCAATATTTCACTGGGCGCGTCATAATTCACAGCACATAAAACCTTAAAATGGCACATAAAACAGTTCATCTCTTTTCAGTGTTGGCTTCCTGGGCTTAAAAATTAAATATGTTTTACCGCAGGTACATAACTAAAACACAGAGTTTTAAAAAACGGCCTCATAAAGAAGCGGGCCGGGGGATTAGGCTAGCCTGCTGACTCACCCGGAGAGAAACAGTGAGAGAGAGAGAAAAAAAAAAAAGAATGACCAAGTAGGACAAGGCAGCCTCTCATCCCTGAAATGACAGATACACATATGCAGTTTACATATTATAACTCATCAGTACCAAAGAGACATAGGGTGAGGCAGAGAGACAGAGATTTGAATGGTTGAACACATTCTGGAGTAGGAGTCATAAAACTCTCCGACATTCAATCAAGTTTTAAAACGCAGAGGGTGGAAAAGGGAAGAATGCCGAATGGAGCAGAGAGAACAAGGAAAGAGGAAGTTAAAGAGATAAAGGACAAAACATGACTGAAAGAAAAACAGAAAGAGGCAGAGAGAGACAGAAAGAGAGAAAGATCTGATGTCCTCCAAAGTTGCAGAGTTCAGTGACATTTGTAAAACATGACAGCAGCCCCTCCCTTTTTCAGCAGATGCCTCTTCCAGGTACTTCTCTCCTCCTGGAGTTACATGGACATTTTCTTCCAGAAATATGGCATGCCTCTCACACTCCACTCCATGCTCCACAGGAATACTAACGTTACACTGCTGAAAAGTTTCTCCAGGAAGCATAGTCACAAACACATGTGACAACTTCACCTGTAAAATCCATTATGGAGCTTGTTTGCTTGGCTATTAGTGCTTTGACATCTTTTGAAGCAGGGCCACATTAAGCATTAATTGAAAGTAAAACTGGAAAATAGTGAGACGGACGGACGGATAAGTTGATAAGTTTACACACTGTGTTATAAACTTTGTGATTGTGTCTTTTGTGCATTTATTTGTTGTGTTTTTTATTTCTATTCAGTTCTTTCCATTTTTGCCTGCACCACTTCAACCAAGAAAAATCTAATTTGTGCAAATGTATAGTACTTGGACAATACAAACACAGATTCTGATTCAGAAGAACTGAAGGACGGATGACCAAATGGAGATAATACACTGTGGACATGAATATTTTGTGATACTCATTGTGGCTTTTACAGATGCATGAAGATACTGGAATAATATCAGTATAGGCAGAAAACTGCTTAAAAATGGTTGTCATTGGACAGATACATTTGGGCTGATAGACTGACATTTGAAAATGCATGTATTGTACTCTGGTGAGCAGACATTCTTTGCATTTTATTCATTTTACTCCTTTTGTAACTCTATAGACAGATACATGTTTTTCCATAAGGTTATTCCAGGTGAACATAGTTCGATTTTCTACATTTTATAATGCATGTTATGGATGTTTATGATAGGCATTGGCAGATATGATGTACATTAAACACGTATTTGTGGATCTTGTGTGGCTATGTCTTAGTATGTATTTTGATTATGCATTTAACTATTTGCATGTACTCTTATCTATGCACCAGCTCTGCGCAGACAAATTCGCAGCACTTGCGAGTGCACGTCTAAAAAATGTATGTTGATGAATGTAGGGATTGATGGACGGATGGACGGCCATGAGCGAATAAAGCTTTGAGGCTGTGGATTGTGGAGACAAGACAAAGAGTAGATGAAGAGCATCAAACAAAGGAGAGAGAGACAGAGAGAGAGACCTAAAGAAAGAGATGGAGACTCTCCTCCCCTAGCAGACAGAAATGGCAGACCCCATGCCCTAGGCTCAGTGGGAGTGAGAGAGCGAGCGAGAGACAGTGTGTGTGTGAGAGAGCCATAGAGAAAGCAAGCGAGGACTACTTCTTTTGTGCTGGAGGTCAGGGGCGTCCCTCCATGTCTCCATATCCCACAAATTTAGCAGAAAGGAAAAGAGTATGAGGCTAACACAGTCCCTTCTACGAGCTTACACAACACACATGTAGCGCACACACACGCACACTCAGGGGAGTTCTGCTCAGTTTAAGACATCTGCAACCTGCCAATCCAGTCAGACACAGAATGGCTGGAAGCACATTCACTGACACTGAGTAGGGGAGAGAGAAGTGTGTGTGTGTGTATAACTGGATCTACATTATGACAATGAATACATAACTAGCAAAGCAAAGACTATCAGATACACACAGTGTTTATGGGTGTGTGGGTGTGTGTGTCTTTATGTCTGGGAAACTGTCAAACTGTGTTTGAGTGTGTTGTGATATCTAGTGGACACTTTAATTTTTCATTTATTTAATTTCCAGTCAAAACAACCATTAAGTACAGGTTGCTCATTTGTAATCACACAGAACCCTCAACAACTGTAATACAGTATAACTGTTTTAGTATTTAATATTGTCACCCTCTACCTTTATTACAGCTTTCATGCATTTCAGGAGACTCACTTTTAGTTTTTTAATTAAATCTGCAGGAATTTTTCTAGACTTCCAAAGCTCAGTTGTAGAAGTTGTTTGCACTTTCTGCTCCTCATGATCTTAGCTCCTCATGATCTCAAACACAGTCAGTGATGCTGAGGTCTGGACTCTGGTTTGGTCACAGTTCACTGTTCTGAGAACACCAAAAGTTAATTTATTTGATTGCAACCTTTCTGAACATCCTTTCTGACTCATAGTGTTGAGTTGTGTTCTCATAGTGGAAGGATGGACAGAAAGATTTTTTTCAGATCTAGAGCCAGAGTGGAGCTTGATTTTCTCTCAGAGGTACAAGCTTTAAATACAGTTTATATGATGGTTTTTTGTGGTCTACCGGGTCTAGCATGGTAGTAAGGAGTCCTAATTTTCTCTATTGCTTTTAATCATTTTTTGAACGTCAGGTTTGGCAGCTCCTTTTCCTTTGTCTTCATATATCTTATATCTAATCTCCTCAGAACAATTTTCTGAAAAATTTATAACCTGAAGTTAATGGACAATGGTACTAATGAATGTAAATAAATGGCTCTCTTTTTGAGAATTTTTGCATAGTGTCTTTTAACATGCATATTTCTGTGAAGATACACTACTTGCACATGGATACAGCACACAAAAAAACAACCCACACACGAGAACTTGACTGATACTATCTTGATGTTAAAATTGTCTGATATTACAGTTCTATGGAGTGAATAGCCCATACATAACAAGCACACAACTCTATTTTGAAAAGAACCACTCACGGCTGAGATCTGTAACAGTTTCATGCTCTTATTACATTCTACAGATGCTTAATGGACAATCAGAAGTTGTTTACTTTTATGGTGGCAGTACAGGCTGAATCGGTACATTCAAACACCACCGGATTTAAAACAACAAAAAATATTACAATAACTGAAACAAGTATGTTATTGCACATAACCATAGGAAGTTACAGAAAAAAACAATGACCCAGCTAAGAAACCAACAAACCAACAACAAAACCACTATGAATACTGGAACTTTCTGCTCCCAGCACATGATTTACACTAGCCTTCAAAAGGTTAGAATCGTTGTGTAAATATTTGGAACCAATATTCTCCAAAACCAATTTGGCTACAGTGTATAAAGTGTATAAAATTACACTATCTACTCAACTTCATAGGCTTTAAATAATAAGTAGGACACAAGAGATTTGTTAAAAAACATGAAGTAATGTTAGATGTGTTCAAAATGGTAAACAGAGCCACAGATGATTAAAAAGATGTGTAAAAAAGATCTTGTTAACACACACACACACACATATATATATGTGTGATTATGAATGTTTAAATGCTAGCATTATTATAGTTATTAGTGAGTTTCTTCTATTTATTTGAGTTTGAGAATCAGTAAGAATCAGTGAAGCAATGTGTAATAAAATACAGGTGTTTCATACAAATTACTACTGGTTGATAATATTGCTCCTTAGAATTTTTTACCTACTTAACATCGGTATCAGCCACAAAATGTTCATATCAGTAAGACCTCAGTACACACATACAGTAAACACACACACACTGACCCTGGCTGTTTGCAGGCTACTGCAGCAAAACAGGAAAGACTTAAGATATTGGCGCCAAAGTTTTCACTTGCTGCTCTGCCTTCCTTCCCTTCTCTCTCTTCATTTCTCTCTTTCTCGCCATGCTTCACGCTCACCCTCTGTAGGTTGCAGGGGGGTGGGGGGTGGGGGGTGTTTGAGATGAACTCGGTGTAACACTGTCTCGGGGAAAAACAAAGTGATCAATGAAGGAAGGCAAGGCGAGGCTCCCTAGGACAGGGCCAATCAATGCTGGAGAGAAACCTTGCCGAGGGCCCTTATGGAAATGGGAGCACGTCCGGTAACCTCGGGAGCCAACATGCGCATTAGATCAATGGAGCTCCGGCAGAAAAACCTTACAGCTATATCAGACTGCAGCCCCGTAAATATGCAATGATGAATCCCATAAGACTCACTGTGAACTCTTAAACTAGTAAAAGAGCGGGAGAGGGAGAGAGAGAGAGAGAGAGAGAGAGAGAGAGAGAGAGAGAGAGAGAACGGTTGTAGGTAAGGACATGATGTTTTTGTCATTCAAAGACAGTAGAGAGAGGGCAGAGAGAGTAGAGAGAGGAGAGAAAGAGAGAGTGAGAGTAAAGAGCAAAAGGAAGAGAGCAGAGGGACAGGAAGAGTAGAGGGAGGCAGAGTAGAGCGTACACAGAGAGAGTAGAGAGAGGGCAGAGAGTAGAGAGAGGAGAGAGAGAGAGAGAGAGAGAGAGAGAGAGAGAGAGGGGGGGGGGGGGGGGACAAAAAGCAGTGAAATGAGAAGAAACAATAGTTGTTTGAGCCATAATGATTTTCAATTACGTTGTCATGGAAGCGTTGGTGTGTTGTGAAGGGTGAAAGGGTGTGCGAAAGACAGAATTTTTGGTCTGCACCTAGTAATATTAGACCACGTGATGGAGAGTGAACTGGACACACTTTAGCAACTATACACACATCATACTATTCACACACACCTGCAGCCTTCATTAACTCTTAGAAGTTGCAGTTACTGCACGACTTGCTAATTATTTCTCACTTAAAGTTCTGTGACACAATCAGAGAAATTTAATAGAGAATGAGAATTCTTAACTTTATCAATATTGTGTTTTTCTAGAAGAAAAGGTATTTTATTTATTGTGATTTAATTTGTTTAAAAGTTATTTTGGTTTGGGAAAAATCATTGAATGGACAGGGCTGTAGGCTTATGTTTAAGGTTTTGATTGAAAAACAAAAATTGAGCAGCATGCAGAAGAACACATTCAAAAACATGTTTTATTATTCATAATAATACTGGATAAGTAACACAGGCTGCCTCTCTAGATGAACTGACAGATATAATATTGGATGCTAATGAGTACCCTTAGTCTTCTACACGAGGCCTTTTCTCCTCAGTAGACAATGTGCCAACACATTAGTTTGTCAGAGAAATAAATTTTCATTGTTTTTGGATCTAGCTATATAAACTAGAGTAGTTAGCCTAGTTGGCAAAATAGTCACAGCAGTGCCAGCAACGCTATCTCTGCTTTATCAGCCATGTTCTTTACAAAATGTCTCCGTGAACTTGTGTTAAAGCACTAGTATTTCATTGTAGAAATGTGCAACACCCTTACAATCCTTTGCAAAGGTTTGGGTGCCCCTGGTCAAATTGCATGTGTTACTGATTTTCTATGTAAAAGTCAGCACATCCTCTACAAACAACACTTCTGCACATCTTAATTCACAATGTTTATGTTTATTCAATATTTGCTGAATTTAATATATTGGAGAAACAATATTTTTTTATAAATGTTATGAGTTTGTTGTTGTAAATATAAGGAAGTGTTAACCTATTTCCACTTAGAAAAGCAACAAAATATTATCTGATCAGGATATGTTCAAACCTACATACTTCAAATACAAGCAAAACAATCACATTGTGCAGTCCTGTTAGAGCATAAAATCACTGTTTCATTAAAAATAAAACTTTGGATTTTCTCTGTCATCCCATAATAAAACATAATAAACACCATAATAACATCTTTAGTATTTCACCGGCACCTAAAACAGTTAACTGAGTATTTAAGTGCCCACACATCTTTACTTTGTAGTAGAGCAAAACAAAGTCATAACTACTGCTTTAAGTGAATCAGCTAGAGAAAATAATAAAATGCCCACATATGATTATTTAAAAGAATCAGAGAATTGTCAACTGTAACGTAAAAATGTTCTAAGACAAATTGAAGCTGGAGACAAAGTAGTTTAAATCAATCTCACATGAGTAGAAGCATTCTTAAAAAATATATATATATTTAAAAAAAGTTTTAATTTCTATTTGACAAAATGTCAGTGCACATCAACATTTAATAGAGGCCTGATGCATATTGTATAAAGCAGATGTATACTGATATACATTCACATGCAAATGATCTGCAGCCATATGAACTGCACAGGACATGACAGACAATAAGCAGCCATAACAAACTTGTCTATGTCAGCATGCAGGCATGCGCGCACACACACACACGCCAAAGCTGTAAACACACATCTCAGACACACGTCAAATGAAAGTCTCCTCTTGCTTTAATGTGTATTGGAACACAAATGCACGAGCACATGCGTGCGCGCACACACACACACACACACACACACACACACACACACACACACACACACACACACACACAAACTTTGAGTGTACCTTATCACCAAAGAGAAGATAGGCCACTCCAAACAGACGTTTGCTGATAGTTTATTTATAGAAAGTGAGGAGCGGTGTGATTTCTCTTATCTATGCACTCGTTTCAGAGCGCATTCATCCTCTCAGCCCTGTTTATGCACTAAACTCTCTCAGCCTGTTAACAAGCAACAGCTAATTAAGTATGAATCAGAGAGTGGGGGGGTGCATAGAGAGATACAGAGAGCAGAAGAGAGTGAGAGAGAAAGAAAGCGTGAGGACAAGCTGGGTGGGGGCGAGAAAGACAGAGAGAGACAGAGACAAAGAGAGAGAGAGATGAACAGAGAGAGAGAGAGACAGAGAGTGACGGAGAGGCCCAGAGAGAGGGAGAGAGAGTGAGAGAGAGACAGAGAAAGAGTGACAGAGCGCAAGTAAGAGAGAAAGAAAGAGGGTGGGGGAGAGAAAGAAAAAGCTAGAGAGAGCAAGAGAGAGAAAGAGAGACAGAAACCAACATCCAGAGAAAGAAACAGACGGAGAAGACAGAGATAGAGAGACCCGCACAGAGAGAGAGAGAGTGAGAGAAAGAAAGAGAGACAGTGAGTGAGTGGGAAAGAGCACAAGAGTGACAGAGAGAGAGAGAAAGACAAAGAATGACAGTAAACTACATTAAACAGTATTTACTGCTTTAACATATTGGAATAAAATAAAACTGAACATACTAAATTTGCCATAACTTTTGCACAGGCCGCATTTTATGGAACCCCCCCCCACCAATATCTTACATTCAGAAAATATGAATTGTGCATTATAATGTACACGTGTGTTCTCTGTAGAGGATGTGTTAACATATTTTCACTTAGTAAACCAATATAAAATGTATTTGGACCAGGGGTGCCTAAACTTTCACATATGACTGGACCTATATTTGCGTTAGAAGCAAACTTAAGACACCAAGCATGTCTTGGTTGATTGACCACATTTGAGGTAAGGGGACACTTCTGCAAATCTGACTTTTTGCCAAACTATCACTTTGACCAGATTTGCCTCTATGTTTCTTCTGTTCCTCAACAAATCTGAAACAAACGACTTACCTTTACTTAAACAGCAAAATTACCCAAAACCTAAACTGACGTTGGCAGCATACAGCAAACTTAAATTCACAGCCAATCTGAACGTAATATGCAAAGATTATGCCTAATTGTAACATTCTGCAAAAATAACTCCAGTATGCTGGGTTTTGTTTGAGGTACACCGGTGTATATATACACACAGGCAGACAGAAAGCTAATTACCCTCTATATGCTCCCCCACCCTCTCTCATTTGTGTGTTGTTAGAATCTGTCTAGACATTTCTCTGGCGTAATGCACCTTGACGGCAAATTGAAATCAATTAAAAAGCTCGCATGGACAGCCCTCCATTCTCCGACAACAAGCTGCCTGCTCTCGATTGCCCGCCATCTCTCAGAAACAAACAAAAATTAATGACAAAACGAGACTAGAAATATATAAATAAAAGCTGCTGCTGACAAGCTCTCAGCTTTCTCTCTCATGGATCCTTCTCAGCAGAGGTCCAGGAGGGAGGAATTGGGTTTGAAGAGCCCCTTCATAAATCAAATAAATAAATAAATAAATAAATAACAAAAAATGGCACAAACATGAAAAGAAAGGAAACAATGATGATGGTGGAAAAAATGAAAAAGAATAAATAAATGTGATCTACTGGGGGGGGGGGGGGGGGGGGTTCTTTTACAATAGCCAATTGTTAGGATCCCTTTTCAGGAGACCAAAAATGAGTAATTTCTGACGTTATTCATCACACACATGCACACAAAGGTAGAAGCCCTGGAACGGGAATCTGAAGCCTGTTTTTCATATTCAAGAGGCCAGACAGAAGAAGGCAATTGCTCCACATTGCGGAATACTGAAGAAAGGTCTTAGTCTGTTACTGTACTTTATAAAGGGTATTTCAAACAAGCAAATCAATTCAAATCCAATCATATTCTCAGGCTGGCTGGTTCAATGACAGTGTGTATATTCTTGTGTGGAAAGAGCCAGCACTTCACTCTACTGTATGAGCACACATACAAGGACATAGAAAGGGAGAAAAGTGCTTTGATGCTTATTAAAACCCAGATGTTTTCCTGGTGTACAGTTTTGTACGTTTACTGCAGCTCTTTCTTCAAAGTGGATACAGAACACAACTACACTTCCACACCTTAACCTTCACGGACATACATGCAACTTCCCAAAACACTACAAATGAAAAAAATAAAACTGCTATTCAACGCTGATAGAACATAATGGGTTAAAATTCAGGAGTTATGACTGTTCTATATTTCATGTGAAAGAATGCCTGCAGTTCAGCATATGAAACAGCCAAGAGTGGAAAGTCAGAACTCTGCTACTGTAGTGATAACTCTCTTGAACACAAACTGAAGTATTAAAAAAACAGCTAAGAGCAATAAGTTGCTTAAAGAAAACTACTCAGGAAATTACTTTCCGTAACTTTAAGATTATTCAACTTACAAGAAGAAGGTTTAAGGTTTCGTTAGATATATTAGCTAGTTATGCAAAGACACTGGCCAACCTTTAAAGTTAGCTTACATTAACTCAGTATCTAATAGACACTCAATTTTAAAAAGTGTTTAATAAAAAACAATGATCAGACAAACATGAAAAAACACAAACATTTGGTTGGTGGTCCACACTTGCTTTGTTTTTTGTTTTTTTTTGGTCTTAGGTGGTCAGTATATCAAAGGTCAACCTGGATGGGCCTGGTTCTACATAGATCAATCACAGGCCTACCTAATCAAATGGGAAAAGAATATTCACAATCAACATTTTTTGAATGACCAATTTAATTTGTTTTCTGTGAATGCAGTCATTGTATTACGATCAATAAAAATTATTACACTCTGTGCATCATTCCTGAATGTGTGAGGTATAGACTAATCGACCAATCCTAAGCTTCATCTAATTTTCTAAGCTCTCCATTCATTGCTTAGCAACTGTTGCTACCTGTCTTTGACTCAATCCTTCGGTTCTTTATCAGTTCTTGAATCTGAGGCTCCAGCTTTAGTAAAAAAGATGTAATTGTGGGATCTGTAAAATATTTTTTTACCCATTTCCAAGGCAAAACTAAGTAACAAAATAAAAAACATTTTTGTCATGAGTAGTCTTGATTTAGTACTTAGTACTAGTTCCACTTCACTTGAATTAGTTGCTAAGTGACCCCGTTCTGTCCAACCATACTTGTCATCAATATTAGCTTTAATAAGCCATTATTAATTAACTGCTGGATGAAACTGTATCAGTACAGAGCACTGTGAACCAGAGTTTCCACTTTCAATGACTTCATATTGGACTAACGAAAACACAACACTACTCTGTGCTTCGCTGAGAATAAGGAG
This sequence comes from Pygocentrus nattereri, assembly GCF_015220715.1. Lineage (NCBI taxonomy): Eukaryota > Metazoa > Chordata > Actinopteri > Characiformes > Serrasalmidae > Pygocentrus > Pygocentrus nattereri. The sequence continues at coordinate 12,997,150 of NC_051230.1, forward strand.
GCTCTACTGAGTGAGCCAACATACAGCTTCTGCATGCTCTACTTTTAAGGCAACTTAAGATCCTGACTTTGTTTAGCCAGTGTTGCTGTCAGACATGGATACAACTCAATGAACATCTTTCTACTGGCTGAGAGTTCAAACCATATCTGGTAGCGTAAATGAATTAGCCATTTGATTAGTAAAGTGAGCAAGATGCCAATTACTGGGGTTTCAAAGAAATCCACTAACTGCTTTTATAGGCAAGATAGAATCTATTAACTTTAATGAACAGATTCATTAAAAAAATAGACAAGTTTTAAAAGTTAAAGGATATTTTTGTCAAACACATGGTTTCTGAACTATTTTTACAATAAAGGAAAATACATCTGTTGTACATTTCAGAGAGAATGAAATATGTACTTAAATAATTAACTCCTCCTGCATTTGACTGTTTCCGACACATATGGTGCATATCCATTTAATAGAAATGACTGTACAAGTTGAATTTGCATTGTAACAGCCTTGCACACTAGTTGTCCATGAACAGCCTTAATAAAATTCCTACACAGTGTAACAGGAGATATAGGCTTATACACAACATAACAAATATGACTATACACCGGAATATGATGTTCGTAAACAACTTCAGCAATCTCTCCTATCCATTCTGCCTTGATTGCTCCATTTGTGACAGAAGACTAAACCACCAGCTGACTGGTTTTATTAAACAAACAAAGCATGAAGCAAATAACACCAGACAAAAGAAACTGAAACATATTGAGCTACTTATATCAAAGACAAGAACAGAAACCACCTGGACAGGAGGAGACATGAGAGGGTGAAGCTAAAAACACAGTAATCTGACATCACATTAGATTAAGGGCTGCAAAAATAAGTCATTTTGATTAAATAATGGTACATAACTCTAAATACTTTAGACATTGATGATTAGCCATCTTTGAAGTAACAGCTAAAAGATATCATTGTGGAAGTTACTTTATGTTTAATATAAGAACTATCCCAGCTCACATGCAATCTGGCCTGTCGATTACAGGCAGTGGTGGACAGTAACTAAGTAAATGCAATTAGTTACTGTACTTAAGTAGTTTTTTCATGTAACTGTAATTTAATTAAGTATTTTATTTTGGGTGACGTTTTACTTTCACTCCTCTACATTTCAAAGTCAAATATCTTAATTTTTACTCCACTACATTATTCAAAATCTGTCTTTCCTTTTGTTTTTTGTGTGTATAAAAACGTAACGTCAAAACAAAAGAACCGCAAAGCAAGAACACCAATCAGGGCACAGCGGTCACTTTGTTCTGAGCTTGTTTTGACTTGCTGGTCATACCAACCCAGTGCAACCACATGGTTCAATGTAAAAATACATACGTCTACCAAAATGATGGAACTAACCTAACTTTGTGTAAACAGACCACAACAGAGAAATATGTACACATATGCAGTCGTGACTGAGATGTTTCTTTTTTTCTGAATTCATACAAACACTTTCATTTTATAGTAAATTTTTGTTTAAAGTTTCGGTTAGTTTATATTTATGAACAGAGACCTACAGATCAATACAGTAAAGGAAAACTTATTTGTTAACCTGAGTTTAAAGCAAGTTTTCATTCAACTTGTAACTAAGTTACAAAGTAATCTTAAACTGAAACTTTGCTTGTTTGTAAAAAGTGAGCCTGATGGAAACTGTTTGTCTTCAGTGTTTTGTGTCTCACAATCACATCATTTTAATAGCGATCAGTGTCAGAGTAACTAATACCAAGAGAGACATTGGAGTATTTTCACCTAAAATGAGTTCATGAAGCGAGTCTTGTTACGAAAATGATACCAGGACATCAGAGCCATAATTACTCTTTTAGTACTTTTACTTTTGATTGACTTAATTACATCTGAAGGCAAATACTTTTGTACTTTTATTCAAGTTGAGGTCTAGAGTAAGGACTTCTACTTTCACTGGAGTAATATTTTACCTTCGGTATCTCTACTTTAACCCAAGTACATGATTTGTGTACTTCGTCCACCACTAATTACAGGGTTAAAAATGAACAGTCTCAGCCTCTTTGGACAAGAGGAGGATGTTCTGCTAGTAGTTTGGCAGGATTCACAAGCAACTTAAAACAGCACTGAAAAAATTGTTAGAGTACAGCTACATTCTACACAATATGAGTCTATACATTTTTGCTAGAGGCTAGCATTCATAATTCAGCATGTGAAGAACAGCTAGCTTAGTTTGGTTGCGGGCCAGAATATAACTTTCTCCTCTGCGCTATAGCATCCGTTCCAAGCGCATACTGCACTGACATGGAAATGCGTGTGCATCTCCTGCCTCAGTCCCTGGAGAAAGGAACTAGCTTCTTATGCAGACACTGCGTAGGCTATATGTCTGACTTCTAAGGATGCAGCGCGCACACACGCACACACACACACACACACACGGAAACCCACTGGTAAGTAAGGTAGAGCAAGCAAGTGAACACATTTGGCTATTGCTAAGATTATTTGAAAAATATGTGAGCAAGGCTTTCATGTAACACATCATTGCTTCAAATAAAGGTGTAAAGTTTATTTTGAGCACATACAGTCAGAGTCACTAGCGAAGTCTAGTCAACTGCTGCAAACACATCTCATTCATTATAGTTCAAAATGCTCTTTGAACTAGATGGAAACACTGAGGCTGTTAAACTATTAAAATAATAAATTGGGATTAACTTCATTATGTTGTGTTCTCAATTAATTGCATTTGTCTTATTTGAATACAAATGGGGGGACATGAACAGCTAGTATCGTGTACTTAAGTCAGCCTAGTTGTAATACTGTGTTAAAACAACCTCAGCTGCACGGAGCATGAACTTTAGCCCGGCTCTCACTCTCAAAATGAGTTAGTTATACACTTTACAAAGGTGCCTGATCACAGGTACCATAAGAGTGGAATAATACTCAGCAACCACTTTATTAGGAACACTGGCTTAATCATGCAATTATCCAATTAGCCAATCATGCAGCAGCAGTGCAACACAAACTCATGTCAAAAGCTTCAGTTTAAGATCACAAACATCAGAAGAATAAAATGCAATCTAAGTGTCATGATTGTAGGCACCTGTTCAACTGATCATATATCTAGTTCTTCTACAGTCGCAAATGAGCACTGTACATGAGCAAAAACACCCAAAAAGTAAACACCATAGACCCCCACAGTGTCAAAAATAATATAATAGATTGGATAAAACAAATAAAATAAATGTTTTATTTTAGATATAACATCTGCTCAACTCAACAAAACACAACTAACGTGAACTAATTCTTTGGTGGGCTTATGGGTTGGCTGAAACTGGAGTGGTATGTGTAAATACATCTGAATTACTGTCAAAATCAGATTTTTTGTCAGATATCTGATTATGTTATGTGTGTAAACATTCTCAGTGTGTGTACTGAGGCTGTATCAAACACACACTGGCCCTCTCTCTGTATACGCGGGGTTATGGGCACCAACACAGTGGTGCACTGGGTTGCAGATGTATGGTTATGTAAGTTGTTATATAAGGCGCTGCTGTCCTCTCCCATATCACTGCCCTTTTTTTTCCACTGCGAGTCAGGGAAGGTTACGAAGGGTTGTGCTCCGCCTCAACTGGTGCTCCCATCACCCCACAGCTACGGAGGAAGATGAAAGACATGAACAAGAGATCTCTGCAGCAGAGAGAGAGAGAGAGAGAGAGAGAGAGAGAGAGACAGAAATAGAGAGAGAGAGAAAAGGGTGGCTAGGCTAAAAGGCTAAGAGGTGGAGATCCCTGCAGAAAGACTAGCTGGAGAAGGAGGTCAGTCAGTTAAGAGTTTGATCTGGGTCACAATGCTTTGTCGGAACAGATGATAGAGAAAAGAGATGACCTACTCTACTCTTTAATATCTGCATTAACACTATGCATACATGTTAGGTCTGCCAAAAATTGAAATACACACAGACACACATCTTCTAAGCTGCTTATCCTTCTAGGTCATGGGGGAAGCTGGAGCCAATCCCAGCAGTCACTGGGCAGGATACACCCTGGACAGGTCACCAGTCCATTGCAGGGCACAGCAGAAATAATTAATTGCAATTAATCACATTATATTGGGTAGTAAATCACAATTAATCCTATACATGATTAATTGTAGATTAACCATATTAAAATTGACCCTTCAGAGATTTTTTACAGATTTAAAAACAAGCACGTTTTTATAGCTACAGGAGTAGACAAAGCAACTAAATCTGATGATTGTGAGCATGTTTATTCAAAGAGAACTCGAAGGATGTATCTTTTTAGGTTGTACATAAATGACCTACCATTGCCTATATTATTATTATCATATCTTCATCAGTGTAACATTTTGTATTTCAGCCCTAAATACTGAGCCAGACCTTCTTTTTGAGCATGTCTTTCAAAAATAAATAAATAAATAAAAATCTTACATACTGCAGTTTTTAGTTATCCCTCTGTGATCAAGTTTACATTTAGTAAAGCACTGCAGTTGCTAGAAATAACTTTATCAAGAGAGACATCAATAAAACTTGCCATTTAAAAGCTAAATGAGAGGCATGGCAACAGCACATGAGCAGCTGGACTAGATTAACGCACTAATGGATTTAAAAAAATAATGATAACAGAATTAACCATTTATCACATTAACACATTGCCACAGCTACTACAGACCCTTTCTGATTTCACAGTTAAACCAATTTCTGTTTTTTACTATTTTTTCCAAAAAAAAAAGGATTTTTTTTTTTTTTTTTACAAAAATATACAAAATATTCCTCTTATTCTTCATAACTAAATGATTACTTAGTTCTGCACAGGACCTAAGACACTAATTTAGCTAACAAGTAATGGAAGTTTATAGCCACTAGTTAGCATCATGCAAACTGCATTATCACATACTTTTAAAAACATCAGCGGTGTCTCCATTTTTACACATAACAGTATTTCACTGTGGCAGAAACCACATAGGCAAGTTTACTTGAGATTACTACGTATGCATCAATCATCACTTTCTATGGTCGAAACAGATTTCACAGCCAAACTGCCAAACATTTGTAAGCAACCGGCAATATGAATAGGCCTAACACATAACTATGAGTAGGCCAAACACATGAATGAAAGGCATGTACAGTATTCACATGCTAGCTTACATTATTTACATCATAGAAATTAGACCTGTAACAATGCATCATGGCATTTTGATAGTGATGCAAAACTGTGACAATGTATTGTGGGGAATGGACATTCTATCAATTTTAACATCTAATCAATTTGCACTGTCTGAACACCAAAGTTTGCAAATGATCACCACCAATCAACAACTCACTCCAGTACTCCTCCTGCCTCCATTATTATATTATTGTTATAGTGTTTGTTTTTTCTTCATTCAAATTTTGTTCAAAATATGAGGATAAGGCGGCACGGTGGCGTGGTGGGTAGCGCTGTTGCCTCACAGCAAGGAGAGCCTGGGTTCGATTCCCCGGCCGGGCGACCAGGGTCCTCTCTGTGTGGAGTTTGCATGTTCTCCCCGTGTCTGCGTGGGTTTCCTCCGGGTTCTCCGGTTTCCTCCCACAGTCCAAAGACATGCAGTCAGGCCAATTGGACATGCTAAATTGCCCCTGAGTGTGTGTGTGTGTGAGTAACTGTCTGTGCCTGTCTGTCTGCCCTGCGATGGACTGGCGACCTGTCCAGGGTGTATCCTGCCTTCCGCCCCATGACTGCTGGGATAGGCTCCAGCACCCCACTGCGACCCTGACGGAGAAGTGGCTTAGAAAATGGATGGATGGATGGATATTATGAGGATACTGAAGCATAAACCCAGTATCACATATCAATATTGTGGGCTGAGTATTTAAAAACCGTAACAATAGTCAGACAAAACAAATATACATCAGCGAATCCTGGCCGATCCCAGTCGTGCATCCTCAATGTGGATTGAGCAAATTTGTGATGATAACTAGTGAAGGAGTACAGGCCCCTGTTTCTTGCTAGTTACACTAACTTCATTGCTCCAGTAAAAAAATTAAGAAGCACACTTCAAAAAACATATGTCTTGGCTGATCAACTATATTTAGGGTAAGAAAGCCACTGTTCATTTGATTTTTTGCCAATTCATTCCTTCAAGAAGACTGTACAAGGATGAAAAAATTTCATCAACACTGCATGAAAATGAAAACGGAGTAGTGTAAGAAAAGCAGCTGAATCTTCACATTTCTCTTGCATACTGCAGAGAGGATGAAAAGATGGAGAAAAGCAGCAAGTACTTGAATACTGAAATGGCTGGAGTGGAGGAGCGAGAGAGATGGCCTGTGTGAGTAAAGGAGGAGGAAAAGCCAGTGCTCTCTGCCTTCTTGCGCCCCCCTCTCTCAGGCCTTTAGCTGTGCTTTGATGTATCTATAATTAGGCCTTACAGTCTACAATGTGCTCAAAAATCAAATCTGAGTAAAATAGCACAGCAGAGAGAGAGAGGGGGGGGGGGGGGGGGGCAGAGAGGAGAAATTAATCGGCCAGCGTTTGATGTGCTTGATCAGAAACATGTTTATTAACTGCAAAAAGCGAGCAGTAATTAGCCCGCAGACAGCTTGTTTTCTGAGGCACCGTTCATGTGTCAAACGGTCTATCCCGGCTAAAGCCAATGTGCTCCTCCACCTCTCCCTCTCCTCCCCTCACTCTTCCTCTTGCCTTTTACCCTCTCCATTCCCTTTGGACCACTTTCCTCATCAATTAGCTGGTGGGCTAGTTTTTCTGCTCTTTTTCATAAAGTATCATAGCAGCCACAGTGCTTAAGCATTCTTTAAGCCAGTATGTTATGTGTGTATGAGACTATGAAAATACAGTAAATGAAAGCAAACATCATTCGAAATTCTGAAAAGAACTCCTGATATTTAATCAACATGAAGATGCTTAGAGGAACTCTTCAGTCATTCTACCAATGGATGTGTGTGTGTGTGTGTGTGTGTGTGTGTGTGTGTGTGTGTGTGTGTGTGTGTGTGTGTGTGTTTAGAAAGTGAGAGATTGCGCTTTCACGGTCAGTTGACTTCGGCACTCTTTACAGGTCAAAGGTCAGCGGCGTTGTCCTGAGAGGTTGAGGTTTTGGAATGGAGGCTGAGACCGTGATGTCAGAGGTGACACAGACACACACATACACACACAGCATGGGCTATGAGTTTTCTCCAGGGAAGATGAAGAAAATGGAAAAGTTCATGCCAGAGGAAAAATGTGCCAGAATGGCACAGATACACAAACAATCTAAACTACAGAGAAAAATAATTTCATATATCATATAAATCATATTAACATTAGATCTTATGTCAGTGTTGGGTGACATGACACTGTTATCATCATGATGAACTACATCATGCTTAAAGATGTGCATTGCCAATAATTTTGATATTCAAGTATCCATAAAAGTACATGAACAAATATCCAGGAAATACTGGAAACAAGAAAAAGGAAAAATGGAGAAAAATGGAAAAAAATGAGGAAGAAGAGTTAAAGAGAAAGAGCATGACCAGCAGTAAGATGGATGGATGGATAAATGGATGGATGGATGGATGGATACATGAACCAGAGGAATCATAAACCAGCCACTGAAAAGCCTGAAAACTCAAACAGAAAACAGAATGGTCTGGAGATACATTATCCAATACCAATCTCGTTGGCAGGAGTCGAAACTGACTTGATGGCATTTAATAAAACTAATAAAAATAATAATAATAGCAATAATAGTAAAGAGTGAACACCAGTTGGGATGTCACTTGCAAAATGCTATTTGGTGGTTATTCACTTTATTTCAGTGTTAACAACATTAGCATATTATTCCTTAAGAAGCACATTTTGAAGGAACTGTACCGTCCACAGCCTTTCCAGCGAGCGCCTGTCTGTTCCATGCATATTAACACTCATATTCAAATGACTAAACAAAGGCCCTCTCAGCTCCCAGTATGCGTAAGACACACACCCCTGGAGTTATCAAAGAGAAGCCCATCGCCATCCACTAACCACTAACACACATCCATCCGCTTCAAAAGCAGAGAGAGGGATAGCTCAACTGATCTGGGTTCGGGGACAGTGTGTGTGCAAGTGTGTGTATCGATGTGTTTTTGTGTGAGAGGCAGAGATCAAAGGCGAGTCAGCTGAGCCAGCTGTCATAGCTGTGCACTTAGCCTAGCTGCAGCTAGCTCAGGGAGTTTCAGAACAGTCAACATGACCCACCACAAAGAATACAGATTTACTAATCCCTTATCTTATCCCTGTTATCGCATTACTCAAATATGAACCCTAAAACAGACTTACTTTACACTATAAAATGAATAACATGAATCCTCAAACCCAGGGTCAGCAGAATACTGCCCAGAGCATTACACCCCCTCCACTAGCTTGTGCATCTTGGTGCCACCATTTCTCCAGGAAAATAGCACATGTGCCTGGTCATCCATGTGGTCAGCTTAACAACCATCTTCCTCCAATGCTTGTGAGCCCATTGCAGGCACTTTTAATGGTGGACAGGGGTTAGCATGGGAACATGACTGGTCTGCCACTATGCAGGCCCATATGCAGCAGTGTGTGATGCACAGTGTGTCCTTCCTCCAGTAACCATCATTAAAAATTGACTTCTGCCACAACAGCCCTTGTGTCAGTTTGGACCAGACGGGATAGCCTTTGTTGTGCTCACGCGTCAATGAGTCTTGGCTGCCCAATATCATGGTTTGTTCCTCCTTGAACTGATGTCTTTACTCACCATTGCTGACTAAATACACCACAAGCCTTGTTGTTTCGAAGATGCCATGTTGTCTGGCCATAATGATTTGGCCCTTGTCAAAGCCGCTCAGGTGTACATGCCTGCCAATTTCTCCTGCATCCATTATGAGTCAACTATGAGAACTGACTGTCTGTTTACCATAAAACATATCCCAGACTTGCGTGCTGCTGTTACTAGATCATCAAACTTGTTCGCTTCATCACAATGTGTTCAAAATGTTTTGGCTCATCAGTACGTTGTACAGCTGTGGTTAGTACCATATTTGCTACAAGCCACATGACACAGCACGTTTAGCGTGCAGTGGAGTCTAAGTGGTTAAGGTGCCGACAAGCTGTGGAACAGCAAGGCATCCGCTCCAATGCTGCTCCTCTATTTTCACTCTTTTTATCACATTCTCTTCCCTTTCCTTTCTCCTCAGTGCCCTTCAAGTAAATGTTGCCCTCCGACTATCTCAGACATTCTCCTCTTTTACTGTCTTGTGTCTTCAGTACAGCATAATAGAGCCACATTTCAAACCTTTGCTCTGTTTCTCTCTCCTTTCCTCTCTCTACAGAGTGGATAGTGCCCTAGGATAAGGATGAACTGGATTGTTTACAGAAGCAGCACTTTTTCAACAAAACTAAACGTTATTTATTTTTAATCATTTCTCTCGCTTTCTTACCTCCTCGCAAAAAGAGTTGACTCTCCCACCGGTGAGGCCAAGTGTGTGTATGTGTGTGTCCGTATTGTTATTGTTCTTTTCTCTTTTTTTTTTCCCCAAAAACATAAACACTCACCAACTCCACAAAAGACAGGCCGCCGTAGCTGTGAGCAACAACAAAGATGTTTTCGGCGAGCGATTTGGAAATGAAGTGGTCCCACACGTAGAGTGTGTGTTCCTCCGGTGAACTGTTTTCCTGCAGAGAAAGAGACACACACACAAACAAAGAACTGTGAGAGAACTGAGATAACAACAGAACACACACACACACACACACAGTTGCTCTAACATGCTGAAGCACATCCTCCCTGGATCAATGAGCCTTGCATATTGCAAATGCCCCAAATGTAAAAACCAATAGTTCCTGTGACGTCAGGTTTAAATCTTAATTTGTACCCAGCTAAGCGATCGATGTGGCCTTGATACAAGCGGTAAGCACATAATCGGCCAACACGGGGGAAGGTCACAACACCGGAGTGCAGACAGAACACTCGTAATTAACACGGGCCTGAGGTGATGAGGGAGAGACAGAGAGACCAAGGGTTGGGGGGGGGGCCCTCATTCAACAATGTCTTGCACATCGATCTGTGTGTTTGTTTGGAAAAGCTGAAGATGGTAGAAGGTGTGTGAGCACCAGGATTTAATGATTGAGGTAAAAAGTATCGAAAGTGAGTTATACTAAATATTCCTGAAGAAGTAATTACATAGTTGGTGTTTACTTATAGTATTGGGCTGCACAGTATATTGCTTGTTATTCATCACTGTGATACTGACATTTTCAATATTAATATCACAGAAAGCTGCAGTTTACAAACGTGCCCTCAAACCAACCACAATGTTTTGTACAGTTTTCTGCTAATATCTTGACCAATCACAGTTCCAGCTGAGATTCTCTGGGTGTCCTGATGAATCAGTGTAATCACATAATCCTGTGGCTGGCTTGACTCAGAGGAAGCACATGCTAGTCTTATAGCTCGATAGCATCATGTGAAGTAGAGATACGAGTTGATAGGAATTAGTCATGATCAAACTGGAGAGAAAAACTAGGGAGAAAAATTTGGTAAAATCTCAAAAAAGGTGGGCAATTAATGTAACATTACTGACTCACCAGTATCATGTTCGATATTTATTACAGTTATAATATGCAGTAAAATAATGCAGTACAAGATTTTTTCATTCAAAAGTCTGGAAAAATGTCAAATTTAAAACCAAAATACAATCTATGTTGAATAATAAACTGCACAAAAGTCTATCTATTATTGTTAAGCCCAAGAAACTACTAAAAATGGTACAGGAGCATCTCTAAACCTTAACCCCCAATAGGAATGCAAAGACCTGTGAATATGCCCAACTATGCAAACTGGGACCACCCCACTTGCTGTCCCTTTTCTAAACCTTGCACCAAAACAGCTACATATACAAAATCAGTTTTATCTGCACAGAGTCTTTGTTCTCTAAATTTCTATTAGTGAGATGTCATTGAGGTCAGAATGAACCTGGGTGGTTCTTTAGGCCTTCTCGCCAAACTAATGCTAGTTTCTAGTGCTAACATCTAGTGGGTCAGCTGCAGAGGCAATGGGAGAAGGAGCAACAAGTTCCCTTTTCTTCTCAGATCAGATGCTTGTGCTGCCCTTAACCAAAGCCAGCTGATGCTGGTTTGGCATCAGGAGCAGATTCAATTTGCTTCCCATGGCTCTCATCTGAGCTTCGGCTGGGTGGCTGGACCTAATGATGCTTGGCACATTCTCTCGTTGACGTATTTTAATATATTGGTTTGTGACAGGCTCAAACTCATTAATGACATACAGTAGTGCCACATGAACTTCGGCATAACTTCCACTGCTGCTGACCAGCACACCAGCATCTAAAACACAACATATGCTGCTTTTGCTGGTAACCAGCTATGATGTCCTATGCAGTTTTTTTTTAACCGAACTATGCTTGACACAAGGCCAGGTGATGTATGATTTTGTTTTCCAAAGAAAAACATTCAAATAAAAAGTAAAATAAAACACCGGAGTGATCAGCAAATGATCAGCACAAATCAAAAACTCACTCCACATTTCTGCCACAAACTCTACGGTCATCAGTAAGTGTAATAATATGATTACAGTCATCAATTTTCTCCATTTGAATTATGTAAAAATATTGTGAGAATACAAGACCATGGACATAGTATCACGTATCAGCTTCTGTCAGGGTTTGAATGTACTGTTACACCAATACTCAATACCAAATTTCAATACTTAATTAGTTGGTTATATCAGTACATCTGAGCCAGTACACATTCTTGCTTCAAAACCTAGACTAGTGACTGGCTGTCTAAATTAATTTCCCTATGCAAATTATTAACATCAGTGCTTCTTGATTAGTCTGCAATCCATTGCAGTCAGTAAATATTCCTATTTCCAGCAACAGATTTAAACGGCGATTCCACTAATTGTTCAATAATTCAATCACAGAGCTGCAAAGTCATTCAGAGTAGTTTGATGTGAACTGGAGAAATTTAATACCTCCGATTTCTTTATAATAACTGTGATATCAACAACAGAGGTTTAGCTATTTTATTCCCTAGCCTTGTCCCGCATGTAACTCTCCACTATTAATTATTTTTTTAAATATGCTTTAGGCCAAGCCTTTCTCAAAACGGAGGCATTGTGTTTATAACCTCTCCATGTCATAAAGCTTTAGACATCTGGTTCGTATCACTACTGTGAACAATTCTCAATTAGTAGATTTTCTAAGAATTGAGTATTTCACATTGAACCACTCTGAGCAACCTTGTTTATATTTTAAGCATTTATATAGGCAGAACTTTAAAATAACTGGTCGACCTACCCTTTAAGATGCACCCACTTTCAGTTTGTAAGTTTAAAAAAGTCTGAAGAAAAAAAAAAACAGTTCAGGAATCTGTATTGAAGTCAAATTATTGGTACTGTTTGACCATTTTTTCAGTGATTAAATTAGTTAACTGATTTTAAATTATGGTATGGAGCACTGTGATACTACACTTAGTCTTGGTATCAAACTTAAATTGTGAAATCATTGTGAATCACAGCGCACAGACAGACCAGCCCGCCGTATGATGATCAACTTTTGTTCACTCTTTACACCTTGCTTTCTCTTAGCTCTTTGTCTTGCATCAGCATTCACGCAGTGATTAAGCTTCTGAAAACAGCTTAATAACTGAATTAAAACTGAAGCAGCTGACAGAGACTAAGAGATTTCCTGCCACTCCTAAACAGCGCACGCTTATAACAGTAAATAAATATGAAGGATAACAAATACGAGTAGGGGGAGATGTGGAGGGGTGGAGGTGTGGCAGCGAACGTGTGATGCAACAGAAAGAAAGCGGACTCCACCTCAGACACTTCAGAACACCGCATGTCTCCGTGTGACATATCCTGTGACATCAAAAGCCTTTGAACAACTCATTCAGCCTCATACATACACAAAGAGCACCATCATAGGCAGGAGACTTTATAATTACAGGACACTCAGACAAACACACAAATAAGCAAATGCTTTCTTATTGACCTATTAGAGTCTGATAAAGTTAATATGAAATGAAAATTAACCTTTATCTTTTTTATCTCATCTTCTTGATTATATTAAGCAGGATTTATCATACTACATCATCTAGAAGACAAATTCTTCCTTTCCTGTAATCTTTCACTGAGGTGGAGTGACTTCTGCCCACCTTTAAAATGTCATCAAATAATTACAGCACAATTAGATTATGTGTCCCTTGTCCCTCCAAACTACCTTCATTTTAGCTTTTGTTGTTTTGCTGTATTTTGCACATAATGCAGAATGATGTCAAGCACTATAGAACCTGTAGTGGTGAAGTTCTTGGGTGTTGTATCCCCTCTTAAAACACGTGACATTAATTAGACATTAAAACTTGACATAGAAGGCAAGATACACCCTGGACAGGTCGCCAGTACATTGCAGGGCAGACAGACAGGCACAGACAGTTACTCACACATTTACACCCAGGGGGGCCTGACTGCATGTCTTTGGACAGTGGGAGGAAACCCACGCAGACATGGGGAGAACATGCAAACTCCACACAGACAGGACCGTGGTCACCTGGCTGGGGAACTGAACCCAGGCCCTCCTCGCTGTGAGGCGACAGCGCTACCCACCGTGCCGCCCTTATATTACATATATACACTGCTCAAAAAAATAAAGGGAACACTTAAACAACACAATATAACTCCAAGTAGATCAAACTTCTGTGAAATCAAACTGTCCACTTAGGAAGCAACACTGATTGACAATCAATTTCACATGCTGTTGTGCAAATGGAACAGACAACAGGTGGAAATTAGTGGCAATTAGCAAGACACACTCAATAAAGGAGTGGTTCTGCAGGTGGGGACCACAGACCACTTCTCAGTACCTTTCTGCTTTCTGGCTGATGTTTTGGTCACTTTTGAATGTTGGTGGTGCTTTCACACTCGTGGTAGCATGAGACGGACTCTACAACCCACACAAGTGGCTCAGGTAGTGCAGCTCATCCAGGATGGCACATCAATGCAAGCTGTGGCAAGAAGGTTTGCTGTGTCTGTCAGTGTAGTGTCCAGAGGCTGGAGGCGCTACCAGGAGACAGGCCAGAACACCAGCAGACGTGGAGGAGGCCGTAGGAGGGCAACAACCCAGCAGCAGGACCGCTACCTCCGCCTTTGTGCAAGGACGAACAGGAGGAGCCCTGCAAAATGACCTCCAGCAGGCCACAAATGTGCATGTGTCTGCACAAACGGTTAGAAAGTGACTCCATGAGGATGGTATGAGGGCCCGACGTCCACAGATGGGGGTTGTGCTCACAGCCCAACACCGTGCAGGACGCTTGGCATTTGCCAAAGAACACCAGGATTGGCAAATTCGCCACTGGTGCCCTGTGCTCTTCACAGATGAAAGCAGGTTCACACTGAGCACATGTGACAGACGTGACAGAGTCTGGAGATGCCATGGAGAGTGATCTGATGCCTGCAACATCCTTCAGCATGACCGGTTTGGCAGTAGGTCAGTAATGCTGTGGGGTGACATTGTGCTCCATGTGCTCGCCAGAGGTAGCCTGACTGCCATTAGGTATCGAGATGAGATCCTCAGACCCCTTGTGAGACCATATGCTGGTGCGGTTGGCCCTGGGTTCCTCCTAATGCAGGACAATGCTAGACCTCATGTGGCTAAAGTGCGTCAGCAGTTCCTGCAAGATGAAGGCATTGAAGCTATGGACTGGCCCGCCCGTTCCCCAGACCTGAATCCGATTGAGCACATCTGGGACATCATGTCTCGCTCCATCCACCAACATCACGTTGCACCACAGACTGTCCAGAAGTTGGCGGATGCTTTAGTCCAGGTCTGGGAGGAGATTCCTCAGGAGACCATCCACCACCTCTTCAGGAGCATGCCCAGGCGTTGTAGGGAGGTCATACAGGCACATGGAGGCCACACACAATACTGATCCTCATTTTGACTTGTTTTAAGAACATTACATCAAAGTTGGATCAGCCTGTCGTGTGTTTTTCCACTTTAATTTTGTGTGTGACTCCAAATCCAGGCCTCCATTGGTTAATAAATTTGATTTCCATTGATGATTTTTGTGTGATTTTGTCAGCACATTCAACTTTGTACAGAACAAAATATTCAATGATAATATTTCATTCATTCAGATCTAGGATTATTTGAGTGTTCCCTTTATTTTTTTGAGCAGTATATATATATATATATATATATATATATATATATATATATATATATATATATATATGTATATATATATATATATACAGTGGGTTGCAAAAGTATTCATACCCCTTGAACTTTTCCATATTTTGTCACATTACAACCACAAACATAAATATATTTCACTGGAATTTAATGTGAAAGACCAACACAAAGTGGTATACAATTGTGAAGTGGAAAGAAAATTATACATGAATCAAAACATTTTTTACAAATAAAAAACTAATAAGTGCGACGTGCAAAAGTATTCAGCCCCCCAGAGTCAATACTTTGTGGAGCCACCTTTTGCTGCAATTACAGCTGCAAGTCTTTTAGGGTATGTCTCCACCAGCTTTGCACATCTAGTGACTGAAATTCTTGCCCATTCCTCCTTGCAAAACAGCTCAAGCTCAGTCAGATTGGATGGAGAGCGTTTGTGAACAGCAGTTTTGAGATCTTGCCACAAATTCTCAATTGGGTTTAGGTCTGGACTCTGACTGGGCCATTCTAACACATGAATATTCTTTTTTTTAAACCACTCCATTGTAGCTCTGGCTTTATGTTTAGGGTCGTTGTCCTGCTGGAAGGTGAACCTCCGCCCCAGTCTCAAATCTTTTGCTGACTCCAACAGGTTTTCTTCCAAGATTGCCCTGTATTTGGCTCCATCCATCTTCCCATCAACTTTGACCAACTTCCCGGTCCCTGCTGAAGAGAAGCACCCCCAGAGCATGATGCTGCCACCACCATATTTGACAGTGGGGATGGTGTTTTCAGAGTGATGTGCAGTGTTATTTCTCCGCCACGCATAGCGTTTTGCATTGTGGCCAAAAAGTTCTATTTTGGTCTCATCTGACCAAAGCACCTTCTTCCACATGTTTGCTGTGTCCTCAACATGGCTTCTGGCAAACTGCAAACGGGACTTCTTATGGTTTTCTTTTAACAATGGCTTTCTCCTTGCCACTCTTCCATAAAGACCACATTTGTGTAGTGCACGACTAATTGTTGTCCTGTGGACAGTTTCCCCCACCTGAGCTGTGGCTCTCTGCATTTCATCCAGAGTCACCATGGGCCTCTTGGCTGCCTCTCTGATCAGTGATCTCCTTGTTCGGCCTGTAAGTTTAGGTGGACGGCCTTGTCTTGGCAGGTTTACTGTGGTGCCATACTCTTTCCATTTCCGGATGATGGATTGAACAGTGCTCCGTGAGATGTTCAAAGCTTGGGAAATCTTTTTATAACCTAAGCCTGCTTTAAACTTCTCCAAAACCATATTCCTAACCTGTCTGGTGTGTTCTTTGGACTTCATGATGCTGTTTGCTCCCCAATATTCTCTTAACCAACATCTGAGGCCGTCACGGAGCAGCTGTATTTGTACTGAGATTAGATTACACACAGGTGGACCCTTTTGAGTCATTAGCAGTCATCAGGCAACTTCTGAATGCAATTGGTTGCACTCAGGGAAAAGGGGGCTGAATACTTTTGCACGTCGCACTTATTAGTTTTTTATTTGTAAAAAATGTTTTGATTCATGTATAATTTTCTTTCCACTTCACAATTGTATACCACTTTGTGTTGGTCTTTCACATTAAATTCCAGTGAAATATATTTATGTTTGTGGTTGTAATGTGACAAAATATGGAAAAGTTCAAGGGGTATGAATACTTTTGCAACCCACTGTATATATATATATATAAAATACACAATCTCAAGGGCACGCACACACACACACACACACACACACACACACACACATATATATGTGTGTGTATATATTTATGAGAGAGAGAGAGAGACAGAGAGTGAGAGAGAGTGTAATGTTACTTAGAACACAAAAACAAAACAAAACACACAGTGATCAAACAGTAATCCCTAGGAATGTAAAACTGAGTCTTCCTATACTCAAAGTAAAATGATTACAAAAACAGAACCAAAGTTATCACATTCCTCAAATTCAGTCAACAGAAAGCGTATGTTGCTTTAATACCACAGAGGAGGTGTTGGATATTGGACTGTTTACTGTGCTGCTGTTAGTGTACATAACTGTGTGTGTGTGTGTGTGTGTGTGTGTGTGTGTGTGTGTGTGTGTGTGTGTGTAAGACTGCTCCTCTGTGACACACTGGAAACATCAGGTAACATCCCCATACCTTATCAACCAAACACAGTCCAACACCTGACCACCTCATCACACACACACACACACACACACACACACAAGAAAACAAAGGTGCATACATCCACCCACACCCATGCACATTATCCACCATGTGATTGACTCCCCACTCTGATAGAGCCCACACTTATCACTACAGCATTTGCATACTGTGTAATTATTTCCTTGGGTTAATTAGCACCGCAAAACAGGCTGCCCTTAGAGACCACCTCTTATTGACAGATTCACCTGTCTTTCTCTCTTTCTCTCTCTGTCTCTATCCATATCCTCTCTCCTTTCTCTCACCATTTGTCCCTCTATGACTCTCATTCTCTCCCACTTTGTATACTTTCTTCTTACTTCTGTGTCCTTTCTCTTTTTCAGTCTTTCTCCCTCTTTTTCTCTTTCCCTTGTCTCTCCTTTCTCTCCATCTCTTTACTACTTTCTCTATTTTTTATTTCTCTTTCTATCTCCTCTTCTCACTAACTATCTCTCCTACTCTCACCGCCCCCCACCCCCCCCCCCCCCCCACCCCCCCCCCCCCCCCCCCGCCCCCATCCTGACAGATTCCCTGCTGTGCTGTAACCTGCGGTGTCTCAAAGAGACCAACATCAAACGTGTATATGAGGGTGTGTGTGTGTCCACATGCATGTTTGTGTGTGTATGTGTGTATTTACGTGTTGTAAACTTCCACAGTCTCCATATGCATAGACTCAACACAACAAACAGCACAGAGCTTTAAAGCAGAGAGGCCAGCTCTTAATAGAGGTGCTGGGTCATTATGGCACACTCTCTCTGCTCTCTCACTCTTCTGTGATCACGGCTCTTAATGCTCGGCACGTTCCCCCTTTTTTCCTCTTCCTATTTTCTCTCTGCCTGCGCAGATGATGCACACACAACATCCACCTCACACCAAAGCACTTATGCTACAGTTCGAAAGTTTGTAATTACTTGTCTTATTAAAGGAACTCTAGTGTCTTTCAACCCAACCTCTGCCTACTTCAACTCTGGTATACCGTATACTGGATACGATCGATTACCACAGACAATAATCTTGGCACGTTTTACTGTCATTAAAAGAAAAGAAAAAAGCTGACAGCCTGTGTGGCTTAACCATCAAGTGTTGGAATCATCGTCAGAAGATTCTCAGACAACGTAATTCAGATGGACCTCCTCCTTCCTCATCACTGTGCACGGTGCTAGCTACTACTGTCATGTGTGAGCTGATGTAAAAGAATTAGCCATTAGACCTCTCCTCCCAGCATCTTGAGGTCTCCAGTGAAGTTGGGGTAGCGGCAATTTGAAAAAATGGGGTGGCGTTTCATGTGTCTCGGGAGAAGCTCGTTTTAGCTTTCATCCTCCTTTTTATTGCATTGTGTAGCAAGTGGGTGAAACTGGATTTAAAAACAGAAACAAAAATGTATTTATTTGAAATGTATAATGTTTTGAGTACCAGCTTCATGTTATAAACATTTTACGTATACAGTCATATGTAAAAGTTTGAACTCCCCTGGTCAATGTTTTGTTGATTTTCTAAATGAAAATAAGTTAACATCCTCCACATAAAACACAATTTGCAGAATTCTTGTCTGTTTGCTGAATTTAACACATAGAAAAAGAATAAAAATAAAACATAAATGTGGCCCATACAAAGATCATGGCACATTTAATATGTTTACACAACTTAATATGTTAAAAATTTGACCAGAACTGTTTGTATACGATTGTACATCAATCCACAACCAACCCAGCTTTATATTGCTAAAACAGGTCATTCCAAACTTTTGAATGGTAGTGTGCACACATGCAGACAGTAATGTTAGAACAGCATACTATACATCTGTCCTGGTGAGAGAATGAGTGAGAGAGAGAGAGTCAGAGAGACAGTCAGAGACAGGGAGACAGAAATAGAAAGAGAAGGTGGTGAACTTTGAGACAGCAACACTTTTTCACTTTTTCAACTTAGTGACAGTCACTTGGCTCTAGTCTGCTGTCACTAGGGGAAATGCCACTAGCTGCATGAAGCTGCCATGCAATCACTGTCACTCATTCACGGCCTTCCATCTGTAAGCTGCATGTGACCGTATTAAACGAAAGAAGGCATAAATATGTACAAATGGCACAGCACACATGGAAGATCAAAAACAAACTCATGATAAACCCAACTGACACATCTTTAATATGCTTGGACATATCAAATATATCACAGTGGGATCAAATGTCAGGACTACTGCTCTGTTAATTCTTAGTATAAAAACAGCATACCATGTACAAGGCCATGAGCTATGTATGCAAGGGGCTACTGAATGAAGAGCAAATACAGTGTAGAAGAATACCAGGATGTCTAAGGATAAGCAAGACCTGTGTGGGCGTCTGTTCAGATTCTTCCCCGAGTTAGCTAAGGAATGTAAGCTACCTGTGCTCTGCACTAATTGCCAACTAACAGAGACAATAAAACATTCAAGTATTCGAAATAACTGCAAGGTAAACTGAGTTTCTGCAGGGCTAATAAACCTCATGGCTATTCATTTCATAAGTTCTAATTGCTTCATACAGCCGCTTAGGTCAGGCTACAGTAAGCTAGAAATGGTAGCATTTATCCATGCTAATTGTAAGGTCAAAACACTGCAAACTGCCACAGCGCAAGTCTCCAGACCACCTTTAAAAAGCACTCTTCTGCTTGACTGAAACAACTGCCTTCCATGGCCACAGATGCTGGGTAAACACAGCTCTTAAACACCTCAACTCATTTGAATAGCTAACAGCGAACAAGCTAATTTTCCTTTAGGTAAATGATTAAATATTAAACAAGTCTGTAATTACACATTTATTTGGTATATCATCATCACTCAATCCCTTAGAATGTGGACCCTGACTAACCACCATTTGCTTGGATCCATATTAGCATTCAGCAACCAGTTAGCTATGCTGATACTACATGTTTGGGATTGAAGGTGAAGAATAAAAGACTGGAGAAATTCAATATTGCCTGTTGTGAATGTCTGCGGCATGCAGGAGTGCTTCGTATTGCCTGATAAAGCTGGAGCAGAGTTTTGTGGTGGCGCGTGCACTTCCTGATAGCATGGAAAAACTAGCTGTCTCAGGTTGGCTAAATAACCATTGGCACTCACTTCCTGTAGATCTGTTCTCCACACCTGGCCAGTCACGGACAAGGTGCCCCTTCAGAGACGAGAGGGACAAATGAAAGAGCCCTCGTATCACACACGGGGGAGATCAAGGAACAACCAAAAAAGCTTGCTAGCTTGAAAACTGTACAGACTTTAACTACTGGCAAGCTCACTGGAAGCCAGGCAAGATGACAGTTGAGGCTAGTGGAGAGGATGCTGCCAGAATAATAACATGCTTAGTGCCCGCAAAAAAAGAGGAAATGGAAAAGAGATGGAGAGGGGGGAAAATGAGGATTTGGAAAGTGAAATAAAGAGACACAGAAGCTTGTGCAGAGAGGTGCTTGGCGCGTAAAGAATCCTGGGCCGTACGTCACTGTACAGCAGCCTGACCTTGCTGCCACTGAGCTAATCTCAACAAAATTTGGTAGTGCATTGTTTCAAATCAATAACTCATTAACAAAGTACAAAAGGACTTGTGCCTGGCTCGCGGGGGGGGTCCTTGTTAAAAGACAGCTCTCGGCTGCATATGGCCAGAAAGGTCATCTTTGTCACATCTCAACCTGCCTCGCACCAAGCCTGCGATTGTCAGATTAAATTACTCCTCAGGTTTAATTGACGCGGTGCGAGGTACACGGGCGGCCGCTCAGGCGAGGGCTTCGGAGGAAGGGCCTGCTGTGAGGGGCCTTGCTTTGGGTCCTCACAGCAGATTGGATGTGTTTAAGGTTGACCTGACAGGAAGATTGGGAGCAGACATCAGAGCGTAGCCGCAGTCGGCAGGCCTCGCCCCCGCAACGGGCGTAACGCACAGCTTCACAACACCAGTGCTCTGACGATAGAGAGGGCTGCTGGGCAGTTTACATGCAAAAACAACAAAGTAGAGAGGTACAAACACATGGGAAAAGTATAAATCTCAGTTCCAAAAAAGCTGAGACAGTATGCGAAATGCAAGTAAAAAGAAAAAGCAGTGATTTGTAAATCCACTTTGACCTGTATGTAAACGGAAATAACACAAAGACAAGATATTAAATGTTCTTACTTAAATACATTGTTTTCCATCTTAACCTGATGACTGTAACACCATAAAAAAGCTGGGACAGGGGAGAAGACTAGGAATGGTTTGAAATGATAAAAATGTTAAAAAATCTTAGGTGATACAATAATGCCTGGATATAAAAGGAGCATCCATTTCACCCTCTATAGTGCACATTATTATCAAAATATTCAAGAAATCTAGAGAAATCTCTGCGTAAAGGCCAAAAGCCACCTTTGATGGCACTGCGTTAAAAGCAGGCATGCTTCTGTGGAGGACATAAGCACACGGGTTTGGGGACACTTGGACAAACCGTTGCCGTTGTTCACTGCGGCATTCACAAATGCAACAACTGCATACCATGCACAGTGCAAGCCATGCGTCAACAATGTCTAGAAACACTGATGCAGCTTGTGAAATACACTGAGGTAATTTGTAGTCTGATGAGTCAATCTTTTACATTTTTGTAACGGAAATAATGGATGTTGTGTTCTCCAGGACAAGGAAGAAAAGAACCATCCAGATTGTTCCCAGCATGAAGGTCCAAAGCCAGGGTTTGTCATGGTATGGAAGTGTATTAGTGCCCATGGCATAGATAACTTGAACACCGCTGAAGGCACCATTACCACTGAAAGATACACACATTTTGGTGATACATATGCCACTGATCTTTTTCAGGGATGTACATGCTATGCCTGACCACAGTCCAGACATGTCTCCCACTGAAATGTGCATTATAAAGCACAAAACATGAAGGCTCTGAACAGCTGCAGACTTGTATATCAGAAGAATGGCAAAAAATTCTGGATCAAATGATGTCTTCTGTCCCCAGAGTATAATGTGTCTTTGTACTGTTTATAATTTAACACCGGTCAGAATTCACTAGTCACTCCTTTGTGTTTTATCTGCATTAAATATACAGTTACAGCTTTTTGGAACTGAGTTTTGTATCTTTCTTCAAAAAACACACACACAGCTGCAACTACTATTTAAAAGTTTTTGTATTATTTTTGAATAATATAAAATCATATTTCTTGCAAATAGAAGTGTAAAATTTGATGTAATATTGATTTGATGTTGATTTGTAATTTGTTGCTAGAACTTTACATGGTCACAGATTGTGGCAAGCTTATTTTATTATAATTGAGAAAGATACTGTATAACATTAATTAAGTTACAATAAAATTAGCACCAATAAAGTCGAATGACAAAGAGGTCATTACATGTTTTTATCTGATAATTTTTCAAAGCTTTTTAAAACAATATAAAATATTGACTAAAACGTCTAAAATACCTTCTGGTGTCTAGTGTACAATCCACACTGTACAGGTTATTACGTAATAAAATATCAACAGGCTTTTGACTGTGCTGTACACCAGTGTCAAATGCCCTCTTACATATCACGTAAACGCAAATCAATATTTTCACACGTACACACACATACACTCAGAAGCAAAGTAAATAAGCCTCGACACATAACACACACGCAGAAACAGACATACGGGTTAAACAGGTGAGTGGCCCTGGACCTCAGTTATTGACCTCCTGCTTTGGCTGTGTCATAAGTTCATACGTTTAATTAAGCCAAGCCCAGTCACCACGCATGTCCTTGCAATAAAGGGTCAGGCACGAGGTCTTGGAGGCCAAAGTTCAGGCACGCTCAGGGCCTCCAGAAAGTGTCCTGGAGCGGTGTGAACAGAGACAGTGTGAAGGTGATACAACGGCAAGGCTGAATACATATCGCCTACTCCTGACAGCTCCACCCAGAGCAGGTCTTATCTAGAAGACGTGCGGGTTAGTCATGTACGAGCCGAGCATGGGGAAACAGAACATCTCCAAAACACGGATTCTGCGGGTCCCGCAAGGATTAGGTGAGGAGGAAAAAACGAGGGATAAATAATGGATGGCGTTCCTAAGGAGACGGAGGCGGCCGTAGGGTACACGGTGTGTGAACACCAGCCACTACCCCAGCCTGCATGTCACCTTGAACTGGAACTGACTCCAAAGCAATACCGTACCACTGACTTTCTCATGCACTCATGTATCAACTAATGCAACACTCATAAAGCCTTAAGCCATCACAGATGAACTCTATTGTCAAATTTGACACATCAGGATTTATGACATAGGTTAATTGCTCATTTAAATGGTAACATTGTCAAATTTATTGCAGTATTTGACTATTTCTTTAGCATATTTTGCTCTAAACATCTGTTATGCTGCTCCCAACTATCCGACTCAGTAATTTTCTCTACAATTAACCATTTCATATCACAGCATTCTGAATGACAATTTATATTTCAGCAACTTAGTTATGCATTACTTTAAAATGCTTTTTCCTGTTCACCTTATTAAACAGATATGTTAAAGTATGACAATTAAATATTAAAATATTCATATGCCATCTTTGCATCATATAGGGCATGATACCAGTTTTTCTCTGAAACTTGCCTGTTTCTGACACTTTAACACCACAAAGCTGTAAAATTAGCTGCTATTAAATTAAGCACTTAGAAGAGCATCTAAAAGTAGGAAGAAATACACAGCTAAAAACAACTGTGAGTGTGTGCAATTTCAGGTTAGATTTGTTACAGGATTGTATTCTTTCTTTTTTCCTCTCTGATATCCAATCCAGCATTTTCTAATATTGGCTTCATACGGATACCTATTGATACTGTTATGCTATCTCTACTTGGCATGGCTATAGATAAATTTTGAGAGAAATAAACACTGCCTACCTCAGAGTCACAGCACTGCAACAACAGCCAATGTAGTGTCTTACTGCGTATATACAGTATCTCACAAAAGTGAGTACACCCCTCACATTTCTGCAAATATTTCATTCCATCCTTTCATGCAACAACACTATAGAAATGAAACTTGGCTATAACTTAGTCAGTGTACAGCTAGTATAGCAGTGTAGATTTACTGTACTCTGAAAACAACTCAACACACAGCCATTAATGTCTAAATAGCTGGCAACACAAGTGAGTCCACCTCACAGTGAACATGTCCAAATTGTGCTCAAAGTGTCAATATTATGTGTGACCAACATTATTATCTAGCACTGCCTTAACCCTCTTGGGCATAGAATTCCCCAGAGCTGCACAGGTTGCTACTGGAATCCTCTTCCACTCCTCCATGATGACATCACGGAGCTGGTGGATGTTAGACACCTTGCAGTCCTCCTCCTTTCACTTGCCCGAAGGTGTGGGCAGCCCTATCCACAGCACCCAGGGATCAGTTGGGGGTTAGGTGCCTTGCTCAAGGGCACCTCAGTCAAAGACTGTTCATTCACTGGCTCAGAGGATCAAACCGGCAACCTTCCAGTCACAGGGCTGGTTCCCTAAACTCGTGCCCAGGACTGCCCAAATGAAGATACGAGGAGGTGTGCTTTATGAAGGGGCCAGTCAGAGTATATTATTGTATGGGATGGGCAACATTATCCAGCACAGTTTAGCAATTTCCCAGCTCAAACACTTACAGATCCTGGAAGTTAACTGAAGAATTGAATCAAGTGTACAGAAGAGAAATCAGAAAACTGTAGAAGACAGTGCTCATCTGGGCTGTGTATGATGTTACTTTAATTCTATTAAAGCAAATGCCTTAATAGAGCACTGGTACTAGATCAGTACTTTGGATCAGTTCAAATATGAGTATCTATGAGTAGAACATAAAAAAGGAATAGAGTTAAATGAATACTAAATAAAAAGTTGAATCACTGACTTGTTATTCAAAAATTACTATGCAACTAATATGTGAATATTGAAAAGATGTGTAAGAAAACAGCAAGTGATGGGTCCTTAGAGTTTAAAGGATTAATGGAGACCCTAATGTCTCATTGTAGCACTGTATATTTATTTATTTCAACGGGGTTAATTTTTCGTTGTTGAGAGTTATCAGTACAGGTTTAGGTTTTTGAAATGTCAAATATTGAATATAGCAATTTTTATCACTTTACCAATAAATGCAAGTATTTAGACTGCACACAACTTTTACTAAAAACAATTTGAACTCTCTCTCTCTATTTTTTATATATTTTGATTATACATACATATATATATATATATATATATATATATATATATATATATATATATATGTATGTGAACTCCGTTCATCATTCTAGACAAATCTACCATTACTCCAAACTTTTTAACAGCATTTCCAAATTGTTGAATGCTATAGCACATAAGCTTTTCATTTATGTTGATAAATGAATGTAAATTATGTAAATTTTTCATATTTTGCTTTTACAAGTTTTCAAAGATAAAAGCAATGACATCATCTCTATGGTTAACCTATTCAACATAGCTCATCAAGAACTTCTCACAATGTCTAAAAAAAAAATGATTTATATATTCAATAAACATGAAGACCAGTTCAATTGTTCAGTGTCGAGTAAATAAATGATTATTATAAAGATCTTCAACAGTCATTACAATTTGAAAAGGTTACTTTTTTCCTTTTTTTAAACTTCAGTGCACACAAAATATTTCCTTCACCTTGACGCAGAACAGGACAGTGAGCAGTAAATGCAAATAAGTGTTCTAATACAGATCACTGACCTTCTAAAAGAGAAATAAAACACTGTCTAGATGATATACAAAACAGAAACAGAGCGAAGCACCATACTCAGAGCGTTCAATAAACTCATGCCACTGCTGCAAGGATCTGACACTTAAAGTTCTGCAGGCACTTAAGAAATGAATAAACGAACAACTCAGAAAGAGCGACAGTGCCGAGAGAAAAGAGGAACACTCAACGCGAACGAGCTGCTGCCGCTCCAATGCTTTATGAAGGCCTAACACTGTCTGTCTCTCACTCTCTCTCTCAGAACAAAAAGCAACAATAAGAAATCTGAGGGAGGAAAAAAAGTGAGGAAAAAATTATTCTAGTCATTTAGAAAAACGGCTCTTTTCCCCCTGGGGCTGGGGCCCTAAGCCTGTCCTGGTTAGGCCTGAATGAAATCTTTGGAAGCTTCTTAAGCCCTGAATGTGGGTTTTGTTCCTGCTATTCCTTCGCTTGGCTGACAGAAAATAGGTAACTGGATTAGGCCTCAAATTCAGAGTAAAGTGAACTCCCAAAAAACTTCTATGTGCCACCCCCACCTCTCTCTCTATCTCTCTCTCTCTCTCTCTCTCTCTCTCTCTCTCTCTTTCTCTTTCTCTCCTCTGCCTCCTTCTCTGTCGTTCACCCAGGCTCTCCAGAGACACTACACTTGGGCCTTTGGGGCTGTGATCTTTCAGAGTGGTGGGAGATTATGCAGGGGCACTATGAACCCCAGGGGGGGCCCCAAAAAGTAAGAGTGCTAAAGGCAGTTAAGGGCTCCTTAACGAGGGTAAGGAAGCGTATTAATCAACTCAACTCTGGCCAGGACGAAGCTAGCTGGGCTTGCTGGAGTGACATGCAGGTGGTCCTACGCTCGGCGGGAAGTCAAGGAGGGGAGGAGAGGGGTCTGAGTCTGGCACAATACAGCTATAAAAGATTAAAAAGTACCGGAGAATGAGAGTGGGCGCAGCCCCGCCCCCTACTCTAGGGCCTGAGAGGATGGGTGGAGATGAGGGAAAAACACACATGCGAAGTCGCAAATACAAACACACACATGCACACGGCTTGAAGCTGAACATTCATAGAGACATAAGGTAGTGTGTCAGCAGGTACAACATAAGAACACAAAGTCATGGCTTCCTCTCCTCTGAAAAGGGTCTGATAGGTGTAACTTCAGTCAGGACACTCAAACACTCAAACTAATCGCGACCCTATCTGGACTAAGCTGTTAACAACAACGATGATGATGTTACAGTGATATATTACACCAGGATACACTTTTCAGAGCAAAGGTATTGTACAGTTGTAAAGTTTGTTTATTGCTGAAATTAACATACTTAAATAAATAAATAAATAAATAAATAAATACATTTAAAAAGCCTGTGCAAAAAGTTATGGCACATTTTATATTTTATGTTTTTACTTTTCTCAATATGTTAAAAACAGCAAATAAATATAAATTGTGCACTAAAATGTTCACCTAGAAAGTTAAATTTTAGTCAAATTTTTACATACAACAGTATCATGAAGGCCAATTTAGACTCATTATAGACACACAATTTTATGCAAAGTATTATAGCCTACAAACAACAACAATCTAGTTGTACTCTTTTAAATGCATTTATACATTTTTGTTTCATTAGTATTTTGCCAATTCTGCAACTAAATCTGGCCTTGCCAATAAAACAAACTGAACTGAAATTGATTAATTGTTTAATAACCACAAACACCAGTGAATAACTAAAACCAGATTCTAGTAACTGCACAGAAGCAAGCAATTGATCCAGGGATGGATTACTGACCGGGCCTTTGGGACCAGTGCCTAGGGACCTCTGACAGCTAAAGGCCTTCTGAGTACTTGGATCATGACTCCAATACTTGGGACAATACACTGCACATATTATGCTACATGAATAAATAGGCTTTGAATATGAATGAATGATTAAAGAAATGAAATTAATGGATAAATGTTACCTTTTCTCAGGCCCCTAAATTTTTGTACTGTTATTGATTCATTAGATAGTGCAGTTGTTATTCAAATGGGATAGCAACAGCACTATGCAGCAACATTATGGGGGGTGTTTTAGACAGTGCGTATAATCTTCGCTGTGTCTGTTTTAGTATTTAGTAACTCAGTTTGGCTTAAATCTGAAACCAAAAAGCCAGTTTTATTTTTTAGCATTACCCAAAGTAAACAAACACAAATGTGATATATTGAGGTGTTGTTTTCATGTCTCTTACTGGTCTTTTTTTTCGCATTAATCGCCAAGATTCCAAAATCTATTGTCAAAAAAAAACTTTTAAAAATAAATTTTGATGATGTAGGATATAGAAACAGGAATTGGCAATAATATTTTCTGAATGGTGACAAAACATTTAGCGGAAAAAGTGTTTGTTTATGCCTGAAATGTTGCGAAAACCTACAATGGAAATGGTACAGCTGGACAGAGGAGGCAAGAAACAATTTTACAAGGACTGCTGCCATTTACAGACAGCCTTTCAGAATAGAAAGTACTCAAACAGCTCTACGCTGGAGAGAAACCTGATCTCTCCCATAACTGTTTAAAAAAATAAATAAATAAATAAAATAAAAATAAGTAAATAAACATAATTTCCTTATCAGTAGAGTCAAAGCCACACAAGTTATGGCACATATGAAATCGGAGAGGGAAACATGTCAACAAGCTTCCATCTCTATGAAACAACTTTATTTTTTTTGTTGTTTAGTGCAAATGATGCCATCACATAAAGCATTTATATCACAAAAAGTCAGAAACAAATTTCTGGGCATCAACAATCAGCATAAATATGGAGCTGATCAGATGTTAGCCTATTTTCCAGCAAAACAGCAGTGCCTCATTTAAAATTTCACAGCCAATTTTAAATGTGGCATTGCTGTTTTGCTGGAAAATCACAATACATATGATGCATCATCAAAGTGCCTTCCGGTGTCATGATGTTACATTTTTGGTTTTAGTTTTAATTTTAGTTACATTGCCATAATTGCCTACCCATGACACTGCATGGAATGTGGATGTGAGTGCTTGGTACAGTAGAAGGAAATTGAGTACAGTACTCAAGGCACTTGAGTACAGTACAAGGAAATATATATGCAGTGTTTTGATTGAAATATTCTCCTAAACTCCTTGCAAATAACTGAAAATAGAGAATTCATATGACACTAAGATATTCAAAAGTAAAGGACATAAAAACAATAGACAATGACAAGTAGCATCTTTTAGACAGCCCCACCACACCAAGAAACAAAATTTCAAAGCAGTGCACTTCACACAATGATAGGCTGAGAAAGTATTTTTTTTCAGAGAATTAATTCTAACAGTGATGCCTGATGCAGAGTTTTATACATTTTAGAAAGTACAACTTTCTTCAACTCTGTGCCTTCAGAGGTTTGTAGTATGTCTTTCACTTTCATGTTTACTAAAGGAATTCTATGTGGGCAAGCCTATGTAAGCTTGCTGTAGTCTCACAGACATGTGCGCCACAGTTACTGGCTGTCCTTGTGCTGGTTCCTTTGCTGCTGTCCAGCATGTATAATGTAAGCAGCGTGTTGGAGAGGAGGTCCAGCCTAATGTGGTCAGAGTGAAGAATATTGCATAGTCCCCCTGCAGAATTCAAAAAACCTTGGCTTTAACGATCTCACGCTGCTAGCATTATAAAGTGCAAAAAGATTCTGGGGACGGGACGGAGGAAGGAGGGGGACAAGATGGTGGAAAACCGAGGAAGTTGAGGGTGGGGGATAGAGAGAGAGAGAGAGAGCGAGAGAGCGAGAGAGAGAGAAAGAGAGAAAGCGAGAGAGAGAGAGAGAGAGAGAGAGAGAGAGAGAGAGAGAGAGAGAGAGAGAGAGAGAGAGAGAGAGATGCCTCATTATATGAGTCCTAAACTAATCCAGCTGAAATATTTATTAAGACATTAATATGGGTTTTTTCCCTCACCTCCTCTAAGGATGAAGTTCTTCTCACTTGTCCTTCTCTCTCTCTCTTTCTCTTTCTTCTGCACACACACCAGTGTGACCACAACAGCACATGAAGATGTCAGCAGAAGTAAGTTGAGCTTCTATCCATACTGACAGGGTGTTTTCCCTCATCGGCGCCGCACGGGAGCAGAATGCACTCTCAACACGTACAGCAGATGAAAACGGCTCACAAAGCTACGTTGAAGCGAGAAAAAGAGCGAAGTGCCAAAAAGATTCACACTTGCTGATGACCATTTCACAGAATTCCAAGTCTACCTTTAATTAAAACAAGTTTGATTTTCTTCCTTTTCCTGCTGAAACAGTTATTTTAGCAAATGTGAGCTCCAATTTTCATCATTGATGTCCATTAAGAGCAACAATGGCTGCACATTTCAATCAATGAGCTTACATATCATATGTATTTGTACAGTCAGTTGTCCCAATAGCCTCTTGCTCTGGTTCTCATAGACAGTCTTTGGATTTTCACCAGAAACTCTTGAGAAAATCTATAGCTTGCCATATTTGTAATTTGATCAATGATTTAGCTATAGCCCTCCTCCAAGCACTGTCCAGTGTAGTGTGCTGAACATGCTGAAGGTATTATTTTAAAAGTTATTAAAAAGCAGTAACTGAATGAGAGGGCTACAATCGCAGATCCTATCTTAGCAAAATACAGCACAAGCATTTAGGTTTCAGCCTGGACTACAGACAGGTCAAAGGGTTAAACTAAGAAATTGTGTTATTGCCATGAAAAAAAGAATGGTATTAATACTTAACCGCATTGTGATGTTAATAATGCTTTGTTAACATGTAATTAAAACACTTGTGTTAATCAAATTCAGACAGTATGTGAAATGCAATAAAACCAAAAAGGTGTGATTTGAAAATGCACTATGACCTGTACTTAAACAAACCTTTACTGATTTGTAAATAGACATTGGTTCTAATACTGATGCCACAACATATTCCAAAAAAGATTTGGACAAGAGCAATTTAAGACAAGAACATTGTGAAATGTTCAAAGAATACACACCCACACCCACAGCCAAGAAACACACTGGACAGGTTGCCAGTCTATTGTAGGGCAGACTGTTCGCCACAAAAAAAAAAATCCATCAGCAAATAGTATAACGTTCTGCAACTAGTGATTGCAAAGATTTAGAGTGCATAATAACATCAACAGGTTAAGGCTCAGAAATACTTTGAAAAACAAGACAATAAGACTGTCCTATGGACAAGAGAAGCCACATCAACAACATCCACAAACGTTACCGACATCTCTGGGCTCATCGGAAATGAACTGATGAACAGCAGAAACGTGTGTTGTGGTCTGAGGAGTCAACCATTCAGACTGTTTATAGAAATAATCAATGCCGCGATCTTTCAGCCATGAAGACCATCACCAGTGCAAAGTTCAAAAGCCAGGATCTGACATGGTGTGGGATTATAACAGTGCCCATGGGTAACTTGCACATCTTTGAAGGCACCATTAACACTGAAAAATACCTTTTGTAGCAACACAGGCTGCCTTCTAGACAAGTGGTTCTCAATGCAATACCTCAGGCTCCCCAATTTTTTTCTCTAACCCAACTCATAACACATATGTGTAGAGAAAAAATGTGGACTGTCTGGAGGTCCCTGAGGACCAGTCTGAGAACCTGTTTTAGACGACATCATTTTCAGGGACATCCATGATTATTTCTATGCGACAACGGCAAGCCTCTTTCTTCATGCATTACAGCAGCGTTGCTGAGTGTGTGTGCTAGACTGGTCTGCTTGCAGTCCAGATCTATCTCTCATTAAAAAACAAGTTATGCATTATGAACTAAAAAATGTGACAAAAAAGACAATATCCACGTGCATTCATGCAGCTGAAAACTTGTATAACAGAATACAAAAATTGCTTTAAAAACAGAATCAATGTCCTTAACCCCCAAGGTTAAGGATAATTATGTGTTGTTTAAAAAAAAAAAAGTGATATAATCACATTCTTGTCCCTACTTTTTTGGAATATGCTACAGGCATCCAGTTTGGAATGAGCATATATTTACAAAAGAAAAATTTATATATATATATATATATATATATATATATATATATATATATATATATATATATATACATATCAAATCATGCTTTAGTATTGAAGTTTAACACGGGTCAAAGAAAATTTACTAATGACAGCTTTCAGTTTTTATTAACACATCACTCTGTCCTTCACAGTGTTTCATAGCCTTTTTAAACAACAGTATTTTCACAGTTGCAACGATACATATTGTACATTGCAAAAATACCCTGAAAGATTATGATATATCTCCACCATATAGCCCACTTTTACATTTCTCATAAGCGACACATCCTCAACACGTACAGCAGTGAAGGAAATGGCTCAGAAAGCTACGTAAAAGTGAGAAAAAGGCGGAAGTGCCAAAAATCTCAAAGCTTCGCACTCGCTGATGGCCATTTCACAGAATTCCCTGTCTACTTCTTATCGTGTGTGAGTGTGTAAGTGAAAAAAAGGGGAAGAAATGCATCATTTGGGCCACATTAGAGAGTCCTGCTATAGAGTGAAGTCATTAAAATAAGTGAAGGGTGTCAGAGTTAGTTTGCTGTTGATAGTATGACCGTCATTAAGCCGGCTTGTTTACAGAGACTGAGAAAAAGTGTGAGGTATCGAGCTTTTTACACTAGTGTGATGTTAATAATGCAGATAATTATATTTCTCCACACTACGTGTGTGCGTGTGTGTGTGTGTGTGTGCGTGTGCGTGAAGGTAGTGCTGGAAGTGTGTTGACAGATCACACACCACTAGTACGTGCTGGTGGTAACTGACAGCGTAGTGTGTGTGATATGACACATGCAGGCAGACAGACAGGTAGTGGTCTATCAAACTTCAGTAAAACAAAGCATTTACTTTAGGCTACAGTTTTTTTGTGTGTTTTTGGTCTTCTCATCTGACCTGTGTGCTGCTTTTTGTTTGAGCTTATTTATTTATTTGATTTAGCAGCAATGTTCACCGGAAAACTGCCCAGGGTGTGTGTACTGTACATGCATACATATGTGTGAGACTTCAGCAACTGTGGGAGAGGTGGCAGGGTGGGAGAGAAAGAGCAAGAGAATAAAAGAGTGAGCAAGAGAGAGCAAGAGCAAAAAACAGAAAAAAGCAAGAGGGAGAAAGAGAGAGAGAAATACATAATGTGAGAGAGAGCAAAAGAGAGAAAGCAGGAGAGTGAGAGAGAGGGAGGGGGCAGGGGTGGGAGAGAAAGAGCTAGAAATAGATGATGCGAGAGAGAGCAAGAGCGAGCGAGCAAGAGAGAGAGAGAGAGAGAGAGAGAGAGAGAGAGAGAGAGAGAGAGAGAGAGAGAAAGTGAAATGGAAAGTGAGAGTGGGTAGAAGAGCTTTCTACTGATACACACACAGTTTTAAGTTGGACTGCTGCCAAATACTGGGCCTGACCACACACGTGTGGCCCTCTCACTCAACTCCAGTAAACCCTTTCTCACCCTGCATTTCTTTCTGTCCTCCCTTCCCTCTTGTCCCCTCACTCACCCGTATGGGGATGCGCTCCGTCTCTCGCTCCTTCTGTGGGTTGCGGTACTTCTCGTAGAAGTCTTTCTTCTTCTTTCCCTCCCTCTCCTCCTTGCGCTCTCGTTTTTCTGCAGGCTCGTCTGAGGTGTCCGGCGCACTCTGCTCAGCTTCTGGAACCTTCTCCACCTCCAGGAAGTTTTCATTGGGGTTCAACACGATCACTCCATAACCCTCCTGGGACACAAACAAACAAGTGGGAAAACAGTAAACAAGCAGGAACAATACTCCAGAGCTGTGTGTGAATTTACATGTGTGTGAGGTGCCAAAATAAAGCAGCACACAAAATAAAGAGCAGAGTGACCAGAGGACTGAAGCCACAGTCTTAGATCAGAGAGAGAGACAGAGAGAGAAGGAGAGAGTATTTTTTTGAAGGATACACTTGCTCACTGAAATACATGCTCTAACAGTGCATTGATGTGCTTCAGTGGAACTACACAGCTGTGAATAGGACTGTGTTTACATTAAAGCTACCCTGGGCTATATTGACTCCTCTATGAATTCTCTATTAAAAATCATTGTTAGACTAGGACAAGGCTTTATGTAACAAACAAACATTTTTACTTACAAAGCTGCATTTTTATTATAATGGAATTGTATCATTTAAAAAAAAAATTCTACTTAATTCAGTCCTTAAGACGAAAAAGTCGAGTCGAGTCAGAGTGGTCACTTAGCTCTGAAATTCTAAAAGAAACTAACCAATTCAGAATTGTTCACAGTGGTGGTAATAGAACCAAGTCATCTGAAGCTTTAATACCTCAAAAAGCTACATTACATAAAGTTGCTACACTAAAACAGGCAGAATTTGACAGAATGAGACATTGTATCACAGTATTTTTGAGATAAGTTTTTGGCCTAAAACATTCTTTTGAAACAAGATATATGTAGGGTGCTTTAAAGTAATTTTATCTATTTTATCATTATTAACATTATGTGTAGGTTCACACGTCATTCAGGACAGCTAATATAACTGTGTTGTAGACGCTATGACCCCCACACCTATCACCATCACTGTGAAGTTTTTTTTTTTGTTTTTTTTTACAATAAATAACATCAAACCACTCTGAATGACTTTGTATACATCTGTCTCAAAACTGGTGGAATTCCTCTTCAATCTGAGATTACATTAAAACCTCAAATAATATTTGCATGTGCTTTTATATAATATTAATGTTTTTTTGCAACTTTTGTGAATTTAAAACAAACAATTTAAAAAGGGTCAATAGGTTTCGTAAAATTTTGGTCAAGCTTCATGTGCCGCTGTCAGAATCTCTGAGACAGAAGCAAATTATCCAAATTATCCATGTTGAAGTGTACTCTAAAAATAGCCAGACACACCACGTTTAAGGAAAATTAATTAAACAAGCATAATGTGTTGATTAAAGCTTCTAATATGATAACGTTGCAGGGCGTGCTAACAATTAAAGAAAGTAAAACAAATACAGAAGTTTGATTAAGAGGAAAAAAGGCATAATAACAAAACGTAAATGCTGCAGATCATTATATAACGCTATGTTTAGAAGAGAGCATTTCATACAGGACTGTGCATGGCAGCATACAGGCATCCTACGGAGTCACTCTACACTCTTCACATCTCTATGAAAAGAAAGTATGTCTTTAAAATGCCTTTACCAAGAGTTCACCCTCCAACATTTCTCATACATATTACTTGCAAATGAGCAGAAACTGTGCACTAAGCATAACAAACTATAAACTAACATTTAAGTCCGCTTTGCTTTTTAACAAGAAAAACACAGAATTGGAAAAAGTTGTATGCTAACACATCAGTTTTAATTAAGCAAATAGATATAAACTATGTGAAACACAAACAACTAGTTTTAGTGCACCACAAAACTGCTAAGATTTACACAAATAAATGACATTTCTACAGATCGTCTAGATAAATATGACATGTATAAACTTCTCTTAAAGGTTTTGTGCATATTTAAATTTTAAATCTGCACACAGTTGCAACAAAAGACAGCAACAAAGCCAGTGTCATTTTCAAGGGGCTAATTAAAAATTAAGCATCTGTCAATAACTTACAATCATAATTAGATCACATGATGAAGCGCAGACAAAGCACTTTCACATTCTAATCAATACAAATAAACTCCTGCTGCCCTCTGGTCTGTCTGCTCTGCAAGTGTGACTAATAAAACAAGAATTACAACTAATAAAGTTGTTGCGCAGTCCAAAAATAATAATAAAATATTTCAAACTGCTCAATTAAATTTAAGAGTGATAATGGAGTTAAAAAAGAAAAAAAAAAATAGTAGAGCATAAATTAAAAGGCAGTAAAAAAAAGAATAACTAATTTAAAAATCTTTCCGTTTAATTCTGTTAACTGGACATACAGCAAAAATCAATTAGGTAACTTTAATTCACTTTGCAGATAAAAGAACTCCTTATCTAATCCAGTTACCTTAGTTTCTTTCTCATATTTAACCCGTTAAAAGGCTTCCAGGCTTCCATTCCTCACAGAACAAAAAGCCAGTTTGCATTGTTTTCAATGCAGCTCATGAAAAAAAAATGCTTTAGTACAAAAATAAGCCAAGAAATTGAATGGGTTGAATGTGATATTCACATTCATCACAGCAGTACTAAATTCAGCATGAATCAGTATGTATTCAGAAGGTTTTTTTTTTCCTGGTTAAGCCGAGTATGTGTTGGCCAGGCTGAGTCTGGCTTTGCGGTTGTACTTGGTGGTGAAGCAGGCTGAGTGGAGCTTAGTGCCACTGCCCACTGGTGGCAGGCAAGATAAATGACTGGTAAAGAGACAGTCTGTACTGCACCAGCCATGCTGCTTTTCTCCTTCTCCTCCGCTGCCCGCCTCTCCAATGGCTGCCTTTCCCGAGCAAGTTCCACAAGCTATCTGGTCAAGCAGAAGGAGAATGGAGTACGGCCGGGCCTTTGCCCAATACAGTTTTGCTGCACCAGGGGGCTGCCCTGCTGCCTCAGTGTTTCCCACACCCACACAGAGGGGTGAGCCTGCTCCGACTCATCTACGTACAAGTGGCTCTTTCAGAAAAAAATCGCTGTTATCATGAAATGAAGAATCAGAAAAATACAGAAGCTAAACAATGTACAATTAAGATTTTGTTTGCGAACAGCCTCAGTGTGTGGTGTTACGACAATAAAAAATATTTTAAAATTTATTTTACTTTATTATTAATTATTATAGTGAGCATATTTACAAGAATGAAGCAAATAAAAAAATATTTACTTTATCCATTTTCTCCCAGGAATCTTCAAATTTGAACTAATTAAATAATTTATATTTTAATTCATTTTAATTTCTTTTTAGAGTCAGTACATCCTAATTGATTACTTAAGCTGAGCATACAATAACATTTAAGAAAAACTTAAAAATGAATAAGCAAATAAACATGTGTAAATTAATCAATTAATGAATGCTGTAATTGATTGTTTTAATGTCATTCTATATGCTCAAGAAAAATTGTGTGAAATTCTAAGTTCCTCTCAGTTATTATTGCTGTGTGGTGTGTCGGGCTCTTCCCATGCCCCCCGTGCCCTGGGTGGCACCTCCTCATGGGGCAGAGGTAGCAGGCCCTGGCCTCTGGGCCAATGGTCAGCCTGGGTCAGTGCGGCCCCTCACTGGGGCTCAGACCCCACTAACCCGCCGCTGGACGCCCTCTTAAGCGCTCTTTTGTCCGCCTGTCTCAAACCAGCCGACTCCCTTCACGCAGTGCCACAATGGCCGCCGCACTCCTTCATCTTACTGAATCTGACTGACTGACAGCACGCTGACACCCAGGCAAATATGCACACCACCATCTGGAATTATGACCCAAAAGAAAAAAAAAATGAAGAAAAAAAAAAAAAAACATTCAACCATAAATTAATCATATTAAAAAAAAAAAGAGGGCAAGTCAAATTCTTAGTGAGAGCAAAGCAATGCTGTTCTTTATTGTGCATTGTGCACAATGTGTATGGCAATGCATATAATTTTTACTGATACTTAAGAATAAAGGTACCAAAGAAGGGTTCTTTAGAGCAAAACCACTTTTAGTTCCCTAAAGCACTTTTCAGGCTCTTTAAATAACCATTTTCATAAAGTGTGAAGAACCTTTTTAAAGCTTAAAGATCCTCCACTTCAATGTTTTTTCCTAGAATTGTGTGTCAGAGCCAAAAAACACAAGTGTAAAAAAACCAAAACAAACAAAAAAAACAGACCATCCAACATAAACATGCACAGAAAATGCCTCTTCGGCTTGAGTGATTTAGACGGTAAGTACAGTAATGATGGTCTGAGCCCATTTAGAGTCAGCACTAATAAATCTACCTTAAAGCACAGCAGAGCAGTCCAATCCTCCAGTCAGTGCTGCTGAAAGAAGACGTGCTTATTAATATCGGGCCTTCAGCGCCATTCTGACAGACAGCACAGTGTTTCAGCTATTTGTGGCTCTTTGTTTAGCTTTGAAGTGAGGGAGAGAGAGAGTGTGTGTCTTTCTGTCTTTGTATGCATCTCTCTATGTCTCTCGCTCTGTCTTTTTCCTCCCACCCTTCCTATATAGTTCTATCATCCTCTGACGAGTGACAGGCTTGTGCTGCTTCAGGTCAGACAGAGAGGACGGCACTCGACAGGTCTAAAGCATGCTCGATGGCAGTCAGGAGTGGACGTTACGTGCGAAACTCTGCGTGTATGTGTGCGTCCCCCCACCCCTTGTTCAGAGACTCTATGTAGGGTATCTGAGGGGCGCATTGTGAAAGAGAGCGTGTGTGTGTTTGTTCTCTGATCAAAGCTGAGGTGGATCATGTCTCCATATTGAGGGCGATGGACAGACCCTCCATTATCGCACAGCTTTGGTCTGTCTGTGCATCCAGCTCTCTGATTGGCTTTCTTCTCCTTGTAAGCCCAGGGTAGGAGGTCTTCACCAATCAGAAAGAAGGAGGCAGCGAGGACAGGGTGATCTGATTGGAGGCTGAAGTGTGGATAGAGGATCCACAGAGGGCTCTATTCAGACTGCAAGTATTCAGCTACTCAATAACGCCTTGCATAATGTCCTTTATGAGGAAAGCCAAATGTACAAATTAAGCAAAGACTCAAAGCACAGTTTGCACATACAGTAACTAAGCCTTCCTTATAGCAACTTAACACCGTCAGCCTTACATTAACAACAATATATAAATGTTAGACAGACAAAAGACCATGATGGTCTATATGTCTGTCACTATCACAAAGGAACCCTCTGACATAAACGTCCAAATCAGCAGCCAATTCATCGCTGTCACATCAAAACCATGTAGCTCAAATTTTTTTCCCCATTTGAAAATACCAGCTGCCCTTTTACTTCATGTGAACATTTAATGACGAACCAGCCAACAGAAATGATCCAAAATGACTTGGAATAAAGGCTTGTTAAATCAAAGCACAATTAATACATTCAACCAGTGAACCTGTATAGTTTTGATTTGTAATGGTGAGAATGATAAAATAGTAGTGAATCTTAAAAATATACAATATCTTCACGCACTTTTGCCTCACAGCACCCTTGTATGGACCCGCTGCAACATAAATGAGCTTTAAGAATATGTTTTATGCCAAAACTTCATCTAAGGATAGTCAGAACACAATGTCTCAGGCATCAGACAACGTTCCTTTAACCATTTCACGTAAAAACTTTGTGTGAGAACAACTGACTAGCTAAGTTTCTCTAGAACAGAGCATTTCACATTAAACTACTCTGAATGTCTTTGGTTACATCATAAATTAATTATATGAAGATTTAGAAAAACTGGTAGGACTCCCCTTTCATTACTACTCAGACTGGAACATGGTACATGGAAAGGTGAGGTAATTACCCATGTTTGAGTGACTTTAGGACTGCCTGAATCTGTCATGTCACTGATTTTTTATGAGTGTGCTCCCACACCAGTAAAGATTCTTGTAGTTTGTACCCTCTATAAAACAAAGAGTAGAAATAATCAAAGTTTATGTGAGAACTGTCATGTCGGAAATTATTCCATCATTAGGAAAAACAAAATCACGTTTATATTACATTTTTGGACGTTTTCCTACATTTTGCAATGCGTCTCAACCATTTACACCAAGACTCCTTATCCTGTGTGAATCAGCTATACACATTATAGTGACATTACATTACCGCACCTCCACATGTAAAATTAATCTCGCCCAAATAATACTTTGCAGTCTTTATGAAGCAGGACTTATATATGCATGTAAATAGAGCAATATAAAATATGAAAAGCAGTTACCCTGGGCTTTGGTTAAGGCCTGTTTCTCAAGGCCACCTCCACTCCCCTGCTCCACAGTACTGGGTGACCTTGTCCATCAGCAGCCCTACGTGGGCTTCTTGAGCATGCAAGAGGCCATTATTCCTTTCTCCCAGATACCACACACACACACACACACACACAACTCACACATTCGCCCCTCTCTGCCAGATTAACACAGAATATCACCCCCCCCCCCACACACACACACACAACACCCCCCACTTCTAGCTATAGCCCTCTATACAGATTCTGCCAGCAAAGATGAAGGAGGGGAAACTCACTTCACTCTCACTTTGACACATATTTGTTTTTAAACAATGACTATTAATTTAATTACACACAGTACTGTGTAAAAGTCATTCATTTAATTGCCAATTCAAATGGCCATTAAGTACAAGTTATCAATTTTTAAGGAGATATTGCATAAGTAAGGGGGAAGACAGAGAGAAATAAGCGGGGGGGAGAAAAAAACAGTTGCAAGTTCAAAAAAAGATTAAAACAAGCAAATAAATAAAAATACAGAGAAAATATGACTCTTAACAACAATTCAAGTTCTGGTTCTTCACAAAAAGCTGTCACCATTAGATAAACTTAAAAGTTTCAGCTTTGAGAGAGAGGAGAAAACAAACCTCCACTCTTGCTTTAGATCTAACAAAAAAAATCACAAATGTTTTGGTTCATCCTTCCACTGTGAGAAAACTCAGCACGTCTGAAAGAATGTGCAGTTAACTGAGTAAAGGAAATAGACAAAAAAGAAGACTATTTGCAAATAAAATAAAGAAGCTGTTGGTGTTCAAAGAAGAATGGACTGAACACTCCAGAGTCCAAACCTCAACATCACTGAATGTAACCAACTTCAAAGCGAGAACTTTAGAGGTGTGGAAAATTATTGCAGGTTGCAGGCTGCAGGTTTCTTAGCTAAACTAAAAGCAAGACCTCTGGAAAAAAAAAATGGAAGATGCGAAAAAAAAAAATAAATAAAGCCACTGAGCAGACACCCCGAAAAACATTATACTATATTTAGTTGTTGAGGCTTCTGTACAATTTTATGTGAAATACATGTTTTTTTTTGTTTTGCTTAGAAAAATTAATCTTTGTTGAATAGATTTTTTTCAGAAATGAAAATTAAGCTCTCTGACTTGTGCACAGTACGGTATTATGAATTTTACAATTTAAAGATTCACTTAAGAATTAAGTACCTGTAGAAGTACTGAAAATGTACACATAAGTCCACACACCAACCTTATAAAGAAATAAAAAAACATTGATATGTTGAAATAGAAAGGTTAATCAAGGGTGTTTCATGCATTTTACCATTTAAGATACTTCAGAATATTTACTACTATGGGATTTTGACACACTGACCTTAATTCATTGGATAAATTCTCTTACAGTTACAAATTAGGCTCCTAAAAAATTAATCACTGTCAAAAGTAATTTAACATTTCCCACCTTTCTATTATGGTACAACTATTGCTTACCTAAAACTGCTGAAGAACCACATGAGTTGCAGAAACATACACAGGCCTGCACACACACACTGACAGTGCTCTGAGTGTGCTAGGCAGCCCCTAGAGGGTGAAGAGAGTGAGAGAGAAGGATGGGGAGAGGGGCTGGTGTAGCATTAATCACAGTGCAGGTGGAATTTGTCAGAGCTATCGATTGTGTAAGTAAATGTTACAGAAATCATTTGTCAACTTTTTACAGGAGGGCAACATGTCAATCGCTCAGGAGGAAGTGAGTGTGAGCACATGGAAAATGCCATTTACCACTACACCACTAACGGTGACCTACAAACACACACACATACATACACAGAGCATTCACACACCAACAATACCACAGCCCTCTGATACTAAACTAACGATAAGATGCACATACATGATACTGACTACAGATACACAGCACACAGTACTGATGTATGAATACACAGCACATGGTACTAACTTATGGATACGCAGCACTTACACAGTAAAGAGTAAACAGTACTAAACTACTGATACGCAACACACAGTACTGACCTACAGTTACACAGCACACAGTACTGAGCCACAGGACTGACCTACAGTTACACAGCAGACGGTATTGACCTACAGTTACGCAGCACCTAGTACTGATGTACAGATACACAGCACACAGTACTGACCTACAGTTATACTGCACCTAGTACTAACCTACAGTTACACCGCACACAGTACTGGCCTACAGTTACACAACACCTAGTACTGATATACAGATAAACAGCACACATACTGACCTACAGTTACACAGCACACAGTACTCACCTACAGTTACACAGCAAATGGTACTGACTTACAGTTACACAACACCTAGTACTGATATACAGATAGAAAGGGCACAGTACTGACCCACAGTTACACGGCACACAGGACTGACCTACAGTTACACAGCACCTAGTACTGATGTACAGATACACAGCAGACAGTACTGACCCAGTTACACGGCATACAGGACTGACCTACAGTTACACAGCGCACAGTACTGACCTACAGTTATACTGCACCTAGTACTGACCTACAGTTACACCGCACACAGTACTGGCCTGCAGTTACACATCACCTAGTACTGATATACAGATACACAGCACGCAGTACGAACCTACAGCTACACAGCACACAGTACTGACCTACAGTTACACAGCAAACGTTACTGACTTACAGTTACACAACACCTAGTACTGATATACAGATATACAGCACACAGTACTGACCTACAGTTATACAGCACCTAGTACTGACGCACAGTTACACAGCACCTAGTACTGATATACAGATACACAGCACACAGTACTGACCCACAATTACACAGCACCTAGTCCGGATATACAGATACACAGTGCACAGTACTGACCTACAGTTACACAGCAGATGGTACTGGCTTAGTTACACAGCACCTAGTACTGATATACAGATACACAGCACACAGCACTGACCCACAGTTACACAGCACCTAGTACTGACCTACAGTTACACCACACACAGTACTGACCTACATTTATACAGCACGAAGTACTGATATAGTTACACTGCACACAGTACTGACCTACAGTTTTACAGCACCTAGTACTGACGCACAGTTACACAACACCTAGTACTGATATACAGATACACAACACAGTACTGACATACAGTTATACAGCACCTAGTACTGACCCACAGTTACACAGCACCTAGTACTGATATACATATACACAGCACAGTACTGACCTACAATTACACAGCACACAGTACTGACCACAGTTACACAGCACACAGTACTGGCCCACAGTTACACAGCAGATGATACTGACCTACAGTTACACAGCACCTAGTACTGATATACAGATACACAGCATATAGTACTGGCTTACAGTTACACAGCAGCTAGCACTGATATTCAGATACACAGGACACAGTACTGACCTGCAGTTACACAGCACACAATACTGACCCGCAGTTACACAGCACCTAGAAATTATATACAGATACACAGTGCACAGTACTGACCTACAGTTACACAGCAGATGGTACTGGCTTAGTTACACAGCACCTAGTACTGATATACAGATACACAGCACACAGCACTGACCCACAGTTACACAGCACCTAGTACTGACCTACAGTTACACCACACACAGTACTGACCTACATTTATACAGCACGAAGTACTGATATAGTTACACTGCACACAGTACTGACCTACAGTTTTACAGCACCTAGTACTGACGCACAGTTACACAACACCTAGTACTGATATACAGATACACAACACAGTACTGACCTACAGTTATACAGCACCTAGTACTGACCCACAGTTACACAGCACCTAGTACTGATATACATATACACAGCACAGTACTGACCTACAATTACACAGCACACAGTACTGACCACAGTTACACAGCACACAGTACTGGCCCACAGTTACACAGCAGATGATACTGACCTACAGTTACACAGCACCTAGTACTGATATACAGATACACAGCATATAGTACTGGCTTACAGTTACACAGCAGCTAGCACTGATATTCAGATACACAGGACACAGTACTGACCTGCAGTTACACAGCACACAATACTGACCCGCAGTTACACAGCACCTAGAAATTATATACAGATACACAGCACACAGTACTGACCTACAGTTACACGACACCTAGTACTGATATACAGTTACATAGCACACAGTACTGATATACAGTTACACAGCACACAAAACTGACCCGCAGTTACACAGCACATAACAAGCATACTGAAATAAAACTAAGAAAAAACAACTATCCTGACAAAGTAGCTACCTTTTCTAGTTTGACCTGGAAATCACTTTGTCCATGTTCTACAGTAACGCCAAATCACTTAGCATATAGCATAATCTGTTATGTCATATCAACACCTTGTAACTCAATTTCTCCCCCCACCATTTGATCACAACAGCTGACCTTTACACATGACACTACAAGGTTTCATCCACAAGAAAGTTGATAATCTGCTTCAATCAGGTGCAGTTGTCATGCATGGTGTTGAAAAGTGACTGTAGACGCTGCTGGCTTTAAACTGAGTAGTTTAATGGAGGGCCATTTCCAGTTGAAAGCATCATTACAGAAATAGCAGAGATTGCAAGACTGACTGACTCACTGTTGCACTGACTGAATGAACGAATGACTGATGAAAAGTTACCTGTAGATGCTACTGCCTTTTTTCTAATTAAAGGTATTACAGAAATGCCTGAGGTTTATTACTGACTAAACAAACAAATAAAATTAATAAATAAATACGTGAGAGAATCTAATTACTTCCACTATTTGACAACAACAGCTGACCTTTACACTGTATGACACAAAGCATCTCAAATGATAAAGTGAAATGAAGAGATAAAACTAAAAAAATTGTAAAGCCTGCTCACATACCTTTAGTCATATGATTTAGATTTCTATATAGCATCATTCACGTTGATTTTTAATGAGGATGGAATACATAGATCATCAAATGATAGCTGCCACTGATAAAAAAAGGAGGAATTATAGCACATAGCATGCT
This sequence comes from Pygocentrus nattereri, assembly GCF_015220715.1. NCBI lineage: Eukaryota > Metazoa > Chordata > Actinopteri > Characiformes > Serrasalmidae > Pygocentrus > Pygocentrus nattereri. The sequence continues at coordinate 13,042,065 of NC_051230.1, forward strand.
GTCATTATGGTTAGCAGTCTACATGGGGTATTGGATAATGGGGTACGGGCCAAGAGGTATTTTTACAGATGCACATTGTAAGGGTGTTACAACACATACATTAATACTCATGCTTTTCATGGAGATTACACACGCACACACGCGCACACACACACACACACACACACACACTCATATGTCCCAGAGATTCTGGCATACATTGGGTTCCACTGTTCCATCAAGACAGGTAAATAATAAATGGCAGAGGAAGAAGAACATTCCTTCATTTGTTTTGGCATTTAAACTATCTTTATTTACTAAATGAATTTACTATCAATTTCATTATTTACTTAAAAAGAAGTATGTACTGTATATACTGTTGGAATTTGAGTATCATTACACTTTCTTGTGGGTTTTTTTTTGGTAGTTTTCTGTTTTTATTTAACTGAAGCTGGCAAAGGACCATCATATGAGTGTAATACGTAATTATGTGCAAGTCAAAAATACTTTCAACCTTACAGACTCATCTCAACCACACAGACAAATATCTCAACCTTGCAGACTCATGTAGAGCATCCATGAGAGACCTTGATGTGCTCAATGGGAAGGCAATTGTATTTCATCATTAATAGCTGTTCTCAATTTTGTTCATTTTCTCTGCCCACAAAAATGAAAGCCCATGAAAGTCCACGAAAATTATCTTGACATCTTCTGCAATTTCAACCAAATTAGCAGCATTCATTCCACACAGACAAGTAACATTAAACCATGTACATCTCAAAGGTTTTTGTTATCGAGAAGGTGGGTAGACTTACTAATAAACACAATTGTTTTCTCTGTATAGAATATCAGGGGTGATTTATGACCAAGCATAAATTACAGATTTTCAAATGTTTAGCAACAGATTAGACTTGATCGTTGAAAAGATAAATGCAGTCCACTTGGTCAGTTGTAAAAGACAGAGATACTGTGACCAGACTAATTAAGGTGTGGACTAGGGACAGGCAATACGAAGGTGTGACATCCCTATAAATTACATGATGATGTGCTTTTACAAGCATATCATGATAGTTAGTACTTCCACTACACTGAACATTTAAATAAAAGAGGTTTAAGAATTAGCTGATTATTGTTTCATTCTTTCGTTAGTAAATTGCCAGTTGAAATCCCACACAAAGTAGAACTGAGAGCATTTTTGAGCTTAATAAGATGTGGTACAGTGAAGCATACAAAAAACATCAACAAAAAAAAAATCATTCTATAATAATTTGACAGCATTTTCAAAAGTGATCTGTTGCTGCACTGTATTCGTCCCAACTTACCAAAGCTCAGAAAAACAAAATATCATAGTAAGTATTGTAAAAAATAATGAAATTCAAATATTCGGCATCTGCCTGAATTGAAACAGGCTGTATACAGTTGCTTTTAACATACTTATTTATGGTTACCACAGCATAACCTAAGCTACCTACATAAATGTTTAAGAATGCAGGCCAGCACTAGAGCATAATAAGAGATTTACCAATAAGCCAGACATTTAGCTTGTTGATTTGAAAGGTCATGGATACTTGAGAGGGACTTGTCGCCCCAAACTTCATATTCCCTCATAATCTACCTCTGGCTGAGTATGAATAATGACTGTCCTATGGGGTATTAATCTTTCTGACCATCTCTGACTGTGACCACCCCTTAAGTCAAAGGTTAAAGTGGAATCCCTTGACCTCTGCTCTGTTATTGCAGCCTAGGAGAAGCAGAGCTAATAGAGGAGCTGGTGGTCTCCAAGGTGTTTTCCGATCATTGGCTTTCGATAGGAATATTTTATAACACAGAATATTTTATTTATGGGAAGTAAAATCAATTTCTATGGAGCAGTACGTAATATACACTCTTAAATGTGCAACAAGGGTTTCTATGGCGAGATACAGTGGAAGAACTACTTTTGGTTCCCTAAAGAATGTTTCAACTAATGGTTTTTAATCTCTTAAACCACAAGTCGCATTCAATCCTAATACTTCGTATTGACTAATTACATACTGGGTGAGTTATTCATAAGGTGTAGTAATGAGGACTGAAAAACTAGTCACTTAAACAGATATTTTGGTAAAAAGATGGGTGAATGTGAAGTACCTTTGTGAAGTTTGAAGTTTTACAGTAAAGGTTTTTCCTAGAACCATGCATTCAAGCCAATAACCATTCAGGAACCTTTTGTTTAAAAGTAACTAATTTAATAGGACAAAATTAAATACTAACAGACCTGTCTTACTGCATTAATGTTCACCCACAAACAGTAACTTCTAACAAGAGTAGATTAGATGGAAAAGTTTGGTGCCTGTAGATTCTGCTGGCCTCAAAATGTTGCAGCATTTGAAAGTGTCATTTCCTTTTGGAAGTTTTATTACAGAAATGCCTGAAATTGTAAGACTGACTAAAAAATGAATAGGAAGAATAACATTCACATACAGAGAAATTCTACCAATTATTCAAAAATACTGCACAAACCAACCTTTGGGATTTTATGTGAAATGGTTAATTGTAGAGAAACCTGACACTTCAAAATGCAAGATAGGACCCAGGAGTAACAATATCTACTACACAAATACAGACATTTTATTTACTATACAAAACAAGCTAACTTGTCTGAGTTTTTATATGTAATGTCAATAACGGTAAAATAATGGTGAATCTTAAAAGAAAGAAAAAAAAATTCTTGGGATACTATTTGCCTTAGAGTGCCCTGCATTTACAGCAAAAAAAAAATTACAACGAATGAATAAATAAAGGAATGATGATTCAATTAATACACAAATTAATAATGAAATCAAGTAATACATTAATCAAATAATATAAAATAAGGCACCTCAAAAATCCCTTTTCGTACACACCAACAGCACACTGTCTTAAGTCTACAGATTTGCCCCAAAAACTTTTTGAAGACCACCTGTTGTCTATTATTTTAACATACTGCTTACTCATAAATCATAACACTGGGTAATTAATCAAGCTGTCAAAACAGTCAGTGAAGGTCACATGCTGAGGTCAAAAGGTGTCAGCGGGCCAATGGAGGTCAGGGTCACACCGCATTCCTCATTATCAAGTTGGGATGAGAGAGGGCCCGAGCAAACAAAAGCGAAAGCAGATGGAGAAGGATGGAGGGCAAGAAAAGAAGAAAAGAGACAAAGAGGAGAGAGAGAAAGAGAGAGAGAGAGAAAGAGAGAGAGAGAGACAGAGAGAGAGAGAGAAAAAAAATGACAAAGAAAAGTGAAAGAAGCTGTCAGCTGCCTGCAAATGAAGATCGGGAGCTGATTCGGAGAGGGGAGGCAGTGCTGAGAGCGAAAGAGAGAGACAAAGGGAGAAAAGGCATAAAAAAGAACAAGAGAGAAAAAAGATAACTACAAGATGTTTCTGCCATATAGACACAAAATTGGTTGGAGAGTGGAGGCTTGACAGTGGTCTCTGAAGCCCCCCCCCCCACACACATTCTCCACAGAGATGTGCGGAATCAGTGGTGGCAGATATGATTGTTATCTGCTTGTCTCCTCTCTTCTAAGAGAAATGATAAAGGAGAGAGATACCTTTCACTTCAGGCTGCATATCATCTCTCTAAACATGGTCAATGTGCTCAGAAACACATAGGTCAGTCATGTTCAATACACAAGTCCAACACAGCACAACAGATCACAGAGCCCTGATAGGACCGCCAGCTTTAAAAATGAAAAGTCCAATGAATGAAAATGAAAAAAATATGAGTAAAAAAAAAAAAAAAAAAATATATATATATATATATATATATATATATATATATTCAAAATGACCAGCAAAGCTATACTCTTCTGAATCTTTTGAGTTTTTATATGTAATAGTCATAAATAAAATAAGATAAAATAAAATAAAAAATATTTGCTATGTGTTGTATGAATGTTAAAATGGTATAGGTGAAAACTTTATCACGGACATGCGTAAATATCTAAAGCAAAAACATTTTGTGAAATAACTTTTAAAATTGTGAAACTCTTTGATGTCTGGTTCCTATCACTATCACTGTGAACAAATCTGACTTGGTAAGATTATCTAGAATTAAGTATTTTACATTAAAAAATGACAATTTACATCTTATAATTTAATTTGGCAGAAATTTTGAAATATGGAAGCGTGGAACTCAGTACCATCCACTAACAAGTTTAAGTCCCAAAGACCCCTTTTTTGCACCTTTACCTTAAAGAGAGTACAGAAGGCAGACTCAGGTCTTTACATCAGCCTCTATACGTGATAGTGGAGAACACTGTTTTCCTCACTTTATCAACCTCACAGCAGGCTTCACTGGCACTTAAATTCCCTAAAAGGTACTTAACACAGGTTGACAAGCAACTTTGAGCGTGCAGCTGTCAAAAACCCAAGACCCTCTCAACTCACAAAACGGTGCATAAATTAGCTTTACATCAGAACTACCAAAAACAGCATGGAAACGAACAAACGAACTGAATTCAGGAATGTAAAGAAGAGGGGGGAAAAAAAAACAACAAAAAACAGAAAAACAATTTTAAAAAGTGCATATGCTGCGCAACTCCTAATATCCCTCTCCCCGGCGTGAAATGTGAATTCTCAGCCGGTTCTCTATCAAAACATCACTCCTGAACGAGGCGCGGACCACTGCGCAAAATTAGCTGTCACCCTTTCCTCAAAATCTTTGTTAATCTCGTTTCCAGTGTTTGCGGATTTATCAGCACATGCATCAATGTCAGCTCCTTGGTTACTGAGGCGCACTACTTCGGAGAAGATATAATTAAAAATGTTTGGCCGCCGAGAAAAGGAATGCAGGGTGGGGTGAGAAGGGCTGGGGGTGTGTTGGGGGGAAGGGGGGTCTGGAGAGGGTGTGTAAAGCGACGTCTTGTTGTTCGCCTTGTCTTAGAGTCGGATGTACCCTAAGCGCGTAATGACAAACAAACAGGCCAGACAAGGCTTGCTAGCGGTGACACTGTGGGTCAACGGTAATGACGAATCTTTCACTGGCTAGCCATTTAGCTACGCAGCTCAGACTGGTTAGAGCACACTCAACTTGTCTATAATGGGCAATAACCTCTCACCCACACACTCCTACAACAAGCTTACATACGTTCAAACTTACCTCTTGCTTTAAGTCAACAGTGAGGCATCTTGTTAGCCTCAAGAAGAATGTACCAGACCAAAAAAAGAAGAGTGAAATAACTCATGGTAGAAGATAAACTACTTTCCTTACTTCTGAAAGCACAAAAGGAGCTCTCCAGTCATAACAAATCAACTTGAGCCATAACAGATCAACAAAAGAATTGCCTAGGCCTTGAGGAGTGCTTCAAAACTACAATTTCCATATGCTATTCATACAGCTCCATAAGCACAGCAGCACCTAGCTACTTTATTAACCAGGAATTCAGCGTTTGTTCTGTATTCTTTCTCCTCCACCCATCTCTTCCCTTCGCTCTAGCACCTGTCAAGAAGATGCAAGCATTAACAATTCAAAAGCTAGAGCTTTCTGCCACTGCCTTTTGGGAGTAGGAGGCTGAAGTGTCCAGAAAAGTCTCTCCGGCATTGACCACCAGAGTGGACAGAGTAGAGGTGGCCGAATGACACCCTGCCAGACATTCTTCATGTTCACGAGAGACAGACACTGAAAAATGCACTCGTATGTAAAACATATTTGACTGTGGCAAGAGGAGGAAAGAAAGAAAAAAAAAACTTTTCACACTGAGAAAGCTCCCTGGAGGAGAACATGTATGGATGGGGAGAGACATCTCTGGGGAAAGCGTGTGTGTGTGTGTGTGTGTGTGTGTGTGTGTGTGCATACTAGGGATGCACCTATCCAACCTTTTATTTCCTAATACTAATTCCAACATCTGTTGTTTTGAGTATCAGCCAGTAACAAGTACACATCTGATAACTGCGTTGTTAAGACACTTTTGTAGTAGTTTTGTTTTGTAGTAGTAAATTGAAATCATATACAGTAAGTAGTGACTGATACACTGGACAAATAATAATGCCGACACTGTAACAGTGCAATATTCCAAACTTTATAGAACAATATGATTAAAACATCTTTGCCGTTCTAAACCAATTTTTCTTCATCTCCACTATGTAACATTGAATACATGAGTATTCTGAAATCGGTATATACAGAGAGACAAAGCTAGGGCTTCCCTAACAGTCAGAGACCAAATTATGGCTGCAGGGTGCTAAGGGGTTGTAGTATTCGAAGCCTTCAGAAGCATTTTAAAGCAACATCTAAAAATACCACAAAACAAATTATTGAATAAAATAAGAAAATCCTGCATTTTCATTACAGTGAAGTGAGCTGCTTCCCTCCTCACCTTAGGGATGTAGCACATGTAACACAAAGAAACCTTATCAGCCTTAAATGTTATTTTAAACTTCAAAAATCTTCTAAAGTTATAATGTCCTATGTTTCTAATTCATTTATTCTGCATGTTCAAGGGTTAAATCTTAGCATGCAGCGTGACTACGGATGTGACAGCTGTTTACCGTAGCACATGTGAACAAACTGGTTAGTTGCGGCTCAGCTCATTTGCAAGTTCGCCCGTAATGAGAAAGACCAGAGTGAACAGAGTGTGCAAGAGCAATGTGATGTTTCAGTTATATATGTGTATAACGTAGTCTCGTTACACTGTAGTATATTATATGATGTTCTATATTATGTAAATTTCCCAAAAATTCTAAAGATTTGCATGCGCATGCATATACTTCACAGCATCCTTGCCAGGCTCTTGTTGCAATGCTCTAATTAATAAATAGGGCAATGTTTGTTTCACTTATTTATTACAATTTAAAAGCAATGTAAATAACTTTACACATGTGGGTGAATCGATCATCTTCGCAATCGCAAATGAGACGAGTCAAAGTGTACAGGCCAGCTCAAAATATATATTTTGGAGATGGCAATGTGCACCACGTTTCCAAATGTTGGATCACACTGTAACCTTAACTTTATGTGTATAAACATAAGCCTAATGTACAATAGTGGAGACAGTCAACATACTTTTAAACACTGGGTAAAATTGTATTTACATCCTTTTAGAAGGTTTATAAATTTGCACTTCTACAATTCTATGTCAATAACTAAGAAACATTAATTAATTAAACTATTTATGTAAGGTTGATTTCAGTTCCCATAATGATGCAGTACAGTGAGAAGGTGTGAGCGTGACCGATTCTATGTTGAATACACTCTATGAGAAAGACATATGAGGGCTTAAAGTGTATTTGATGTATGTGTCACTCTACCACCTGTCTCCTCTAACAGCCCTGTTATTATGACCTGGCTTGAATGTTTATGTCAAATACACCAAGTGTGCACAGCTATTACTGACCCAACAGCTATCCTGCATCAGCAACACACGCTACACACATATGCTTTCATCCTCAACACTCTGCTAGTCTTTTTCCACATTTGAACGCATAGACGCCTCTCTCTCTGTAGGGCTAATAATCAATGCCACTTTAGGTCAGCCTTCCACTGAGCGTCTGACCAGAACACCATCCTTGTGTCTCTCACCCTCTTTCTCTCTCTCTCTCGGCTGGGTCTGGGAAGGCTCATTAAAAGTTCACAGTGGCTCAGCTCGCTGATGTATTCATCGTCTCTAAATAAACAAGCTCGTTGGAGGGCAGGGCGGTGTCTGTAGCTGCAGTGGCTGGCTTCGCTTTAATTAATTTGGAAAGGGCCAAGCAGCGGTAGACTGGGAGGCCACGCAGGGGCCAGTGTCTGAGGGCAAAGTCGGCCATCCTCGTGCGGTCAGGCCTTCTGATCTTCACCCACGCTGACAGAAACATTAGCAAGCAGACGACATCATGCTTTCTTCCACTTCTCTCCATCTCTCTGACTCGCTCTGTCTGTCTTTACTCGATGAAGGAGGACAGAGCTTTAAGTGTATGTTGCTGGCTCGCTGGGTCACTTATTCCCCTCTTCATTAGCGGCAAAATGGACTCTCGTAAATGCTTGTTAAAATCCCTACCTACACTCGCCTGGTTAATGTTGGTCATCCATTTGTGTCCATCTTAGCCGTCTGACAACGCTTTACGCCAAGATTAATTGTCCCATGTCAGGCAGCGACCAACCCCTGTCCCTCTCTCATTTCCTTTCTTCTCGGCCACAGACGCAATAATGGAGCCCGTCTTTGTTGTAACAGTGTGATTAGTGCCAGATAGAAGAAAAAAAAAACTGGGGCCAATAGAACGGGTGAAAAGAAGAAGAGCAGGAGGGAAAAAAAAACGCTGCCCTTCACAACTTCATACAAGTGTAGATTTGAGCATGTGAATTAAAGTCACTTCATGACATGAAGTAGGGTTATTAATTAATCGGCAGCGAAAGGAAAAGAGCAGCAATATAATGAATAGCTTATTAATATTGCCCATTTTTTAAAAAACGACATGCTATCTTCCGGCTTGTCCAGAAAAGAGAGAGACAGAGTGGGCTTGAGTATCTTGGCTGGCAGACCCTTAGCATGATCCGTCATCCAGAGCCCCCAAGCCAATTCCTCTTGCTTACGGGGAGTGACAATAGAAAAGTGCACGTCTCACTCCCCGAGCTGGAGATAATGGCTGCTCATTACCTGGCCATTCCCAGAGCTAGCGGCCCTGCTAAAGCGGCCAGCCTCACACCCGCCTCCGCCAAACACGGGAGTCGCCCATGAGAGTTTGATTGAGGACAAAATACCCCTCTTTTATTCTTTTTTTTTCTTCACCATTTTTTTTTCTCCCCACACCCCTATTACTGGAAGGGAACCCCGAATTGCGGGTGATTCCCCTCCTCCCTGTAAGGAAAAGGCAAGAGAGAGAGAGAGAGAGAGAGAGAGAGAGAGAGAGAGAGAGAGAGAGAGAGAGAGAGGCAGGTCCATGGTGGCTGTCGCTGAGTGAAAGAAGGGGCCAGTGTGTGACTGGGTGCTGTCTCATTAAAAACGGGCAATTGTCTAATTGTCTCGTGGACCTCTGAGAGACTAGTATATTATACTCATCGCAATTAACCAAACAAAAGAGTTTTAACCGCCCAAGCGCTGGGGATGAGGCAGTGCTTGGCCTGGAGAGAGAGGGGGTAGGGAAGAAAAAAGAGAGAGGGAGAGATTGGAAACGTTATATCAACCTCAAAGACTAAAGATAGAAAAAGAAAGGACACCAGCTAGTTCTCAGCAAAGACTTGAACGAGCTGTATACACAAAGAAAAAAGAAATTTCACTAAATTCAAATGTTTACATCACTCATTTTGCCAAAAGTAACAACGGAAAGACACAACAGCAAGGATTTAATCAATTGATATAATAATTGTGAAGATGATGTATATGTTTTAATCAAACTAATTCAATGCATTACTTTTTTTTCGGTATACATGCAGTCCAGAGCAGGATGGTATCAGCTGTGTGGGGACAGGGGTGTGTGTGTCTTTAGCCTGGCTGAATCTTTAGCTATTGGGTTTCTGCAGTCGGCCTGTGCTCATTTGCGGTGTACCTTTGTGCCGGACTTGTCTGTTTATAGCCGGGGCCCAGGGCTCCTGAGCACTCGCGGCTCCTATTCACACTCGCCCGTCTTTCAGCCGCCGCTGAAGCACCCCTTAAGCCCACTTAACTACCATTTTCCCTCACTCTCCCCGCTCTCCTTTTGTGCTCTCCTCCATTACATCAAACGCAGGAACAAAGGCCGCAGAACAGAAACCGCGGCCGCAGAATAGACCCATCACAAATATTAATTTGAAAAGGTGTTAAAGTGCAGAATCTACTTTTATGCACAAGGACAACTTGGGATCTCTCCCTCTCTCTCTTTTTTCCCCTCTGGCGCTCTCTCTCTCTCCCTCTCTCTCTCTCCCTCTCTTCTTCAGTGGGGGGATTTCTTTATGGGCTGCAATGAGCTTGGTTTTCAGCTGCAAAAAGGGGAGGCAAAAGGGGCTGGGAGTGCAATTATCCATAAGCAAAGGCTTGAGATTCAGCCAGGCTAAAGACTCCACACTGGCCATTATGAGCCAGCGAGATGTGAGGTTGCATTCAACTCGGCACGTCTATTAAGAAGCAGAACACACACACACACACACACACACACACACACACACACACACACACACACACACATACTCTTTTGCTCTGTCTCTAACACACACAGACACACACAGATCTGTATTTATTTAATGTCAGGATATGAGGTTATACACATGCCCCATATGTATTAGTGCAAGTACCTATATTATATACCTACTAATTATTAATATATAAACATATAGGAGTATGTGTGTTTATTCATATATATATATATATATATATATATATATATATATATATATATATAAATTAGGAACACGATGTTTTTTTCTTCTCCTGCAAAGTTAAACTTTTTGAGATATGTGGTTTTCTTCCAAAAAGTGATATACGTACATATGCACATTTCTATATTTTTAGGCCTTCCCACCCTAGCACACCTTTTAAAAATTAAGCCACAAGCAAGTAAGGACTACTTTGTTGGTCCAGATATTTTGGTATTCTCTCTTTTTCTTACAAAGTCAGAACATATGTAAAGGCCAAAAACACACTCTTATAATCATAATTCAGACATTTACAAATATATAAATAAAAACTATAGACACTATTTATTAAAAAGTTAACACACAGATCTTACAAAACTCAACTTGACTTTAAAAACTCCTCATAGCTATAAACAGCATCAAAAAAAAAACTCACAAATACCAAGTCAGAAGTTACGAAATCTTGCGCATCAGGATAAAATAAAAAAAGACAAATTCAAATCATGCTGCCTTAAATACACTCCCTCCATTCTCACATTCTGCAGTCAGAGGAACATCAGGTGTTTGGTGTGTGAATGGCTAAGTAGGCAGTCACTGGCAGCAGAGTGAGAGTGTATGAGCTGAAAAGCTGAGTGTGGGTCCATTCTGTAGGTTCACCCTGGTGGGGTCAGGCTAGAACAATCATCAGCATAGAGGATTCTCTCCAAGGAAAGGGGAAAAAAAGATGGCGGCTCAGTACAATCATGCCAAATCATTCTACTGGATGTGTGTGCTAAACCGAACCTGAACAGGCAACATGCTACAAGCATTTGTGCTGCATTGTATACTTTTCTACACCATGTCGCCTAATACGGTGGAATATCTAACAAAAATGCTATGATACCTAGTCTAAAGTTTAAAGATCCCTATCTTTTCAAAATATTAGCAAACGTTATCAGAATTATTTTGAAGAAAACATTATACGTGCAAATGTTTAAGACCCTTGTGACGTTTATATTGCAACCTTGGCTAATGGTACTTACTGGAAATGTTCTAGTGTGTTTCATGTGTTCATTCAGCCCACATATAATAAGCTCCACATTTAAAAAAGGCTATTAATCAGAAAAAAGCCATCAGCCAGGCTGGAAAAATTGGAATCAGACATAAAAATTCATGATCGCTGCATCTTTATTCACAAGCACTCTACCCTTTCAGCTGTTTAAACCACTTTTGGGCCAAATAATAAAAGTCTTTAAATATGTGCTTAAACTCACATTATTTAGGCTAAATCTGCTCTTCAAGCCACAGAAGAAACTTTAAACATGAAGCTGATTGCTGTTAAATATACTTCAGGCATTAAGAAAAATGTATGTTACCCTTAGCTGGTAGACCACATTAATGACTCATCTGAAACGTAACAGTGAGCAGATTTACACTTCAAGCCAAAGTGTCTCCAAACGTTTCATGAGCAGTCTGTTACATTACATTACAGCATTTCTCGCCATCTTAACAAAATGTGAAAGAGCAACATAGAAAGCAAAGTCCATTGTCATTCTACATAATGCTTATCTGCAGTTGTGTGTGTGCGGCTTTGGAGTTTTTGATCAGGTACAGCGCTGCCACAGCTACGATCAAACCTTTTCTCAGCATGCACGCTGCTGTGTGGGCCAGGGGCCCCTCCACATGACCCAAAACCTTCTCAGCACTGCTTTCTGAGACACCACAAAACAGCCAGCGGGGATCCGAATTTAATTCTGGGCCTTTAACCATTCCGTCCTCCAGTCACTTGCCTCTTTTCCTCATGCGCACACATAGACACACATACACACACACAATTACTCATAATCTGCTTACGTGACTAGACCATGGTGGGTTTGCTAACATTAGGGGTGAGCAGCCCCTTTTTGACAGAAGACGGAGGAGAAGAAAAGAAGGCCCCTGGCCTCCAGGTGTCCAGTAATAGTCCATAGAATTGGTTATTATTCACCTCCACCACACATTGAGACTTAAATATTTCACACACAATTTTTGGTGTGGTGTTGAGAGACAGAGAGACAGAGAGAAAGAGAGAGAGAGAGAGAGAGAGAGAGAGAAAGAGAGAGAAAGAGAGAGAGAGAGAGCATTCTCTCATTGCAATCTGGTCTCCTCAAAGAGTGGAGTGACGTGAAAAAGAAAAAAAATTAATGTAATGTTTCCTTTTTCTTAAAGCTCATTCCACTTCTCATCTCGCTGGCTGGACTTTACACACCTTTATTTCTGTCTCAATTCTATATATACCTTAGAGTTATATTTTTTCCCTCCACAAAGATCTATAATTCCTTCTCTCTTTGCTTTTTGCCCCTTGGCTAAATCTTGTTGCTTTTATAGAGCAATATTGCCAGTAGGGTGGTTTCCGTGTCATTTTAAAACAGCTCTTAGTTCAGCTAGACCAGCTAGCTTCCCTGAGCAAGTTGACCAATGTGTACAGTTCACTTAGGCAATAAAACGCCTGGCCTACTGTAAAGCGCTAAGCATGTTTTAACAACGTTTAAATGAACTTAACAGACGTTGGGAAAAGGAGGGGGGCCCACACTTGAATTACATGAGTTGTGTTTTCGTTCTGTTGTTTAATGGGGAATACTTTGCCTTATACAACCCTGTTTAGTTTAGTGGTTGGCCGGGGCCTTACAAAATGACTGGAAACATTTGCGTATTAATTCACCTTGGCAAATCATGGCGTGCACAGACGAGGATTTAAAACATCTAATTTTTCTTTTTCGTTCCTCCTCCTCCTCCGCTCAATGAGAGTTCCCTGTATGGTTAAAACGGCGACATGGGGAGTAAGAGATGAAGGGTAATAGAACAGCCCAGCAGAGACAGAGTGTGAGGGGGTGAGGGGGGGTGAGAGAGAGAGAGAGAGAGAGAGAGAGAGAGAGAGAGAGAGAGAGAGAGAAGATAAAGCAGAGTTGCAGCATGCTTTCCATTTACCCTTTGCTCGAAACACCTCATGTCATTTTATTTCCATAGGGGTCTATGCGAATGACCAGGGTCTAAAGCTCCTGAATCTCTCCCTTGATCTGGGCAAACATGGACGAGTCCTCGGTAACTTATGCATTCGTTTATCTTTTCATCTCTGACAGCTTAGCGGCTCTTTAGTGCTTTCATGCCCTCTGTTTGTTCCCTGTCCCCTTCGAGGGGGCATCTACATAGGGTGCACAGGGCTAACTAGGGCTAATGGTATCGCGTTGTAGCACCCCATCCAGCGGGGGGGGGGGGTTGTGAAGAATAAAAGGACAGGAGAAAGAAGGAGAAAGGGAGGGGATGAAGAAGAAAGCCAAAAAGGAGAAAGAGTAGAGCAAGTGGAGAAGATGGCAAATGACCACAGACACGGCAGGGTCCTCGTCCTAATGAATAAAAATGAAGATCCTGTCAAATGATGAAGTGACAGGTTAATTTGTAGTGCCTGCGATTCTGTGTGAACAAGCAAAAGGAAGTGAGGAGAGAGTGTGAGAGAGGCAAAGACAGACAGGCAGAGAGTGAGGGGAGGAGCGAAGAGAGAGAAAAAAACGTGAAGAAAGAGAAGAGAAGGCTGCCCCCTATCTGCAAAGACAAGAATTTCACGCATAAATGCAGAATGCAGACTTGTCTTCTTTTAGATTTAAACATTCAGAGGGAAAAAAAAGGAGGGCGGGGGCAAAAAAGAGACAGGAGAGAGAGAAGCCCCCCAAAAATCAGAGGAGTAGAATTGATGATAAAAGCAGATAGAAGATTAGATGCAGACAGTTGTGTTTGGCCCTGAAAAAAGAAAAAAGGAAAGAACAGAGTGAAGAAAAAAAAAACACAGCAATGCTTCCAGAGGCAGCACTATCAAACGTATTCAAGGTGCCTGGAGCGGACGTCTGCTCTTCTGCCAGCTTTATGTGCCTCACACATGCACTTTGCCTGACATAAAGCTCCACACACAGGCCCATTCTCACACCACCGCACACCTTCAGGGCAAGCATGCACTGCATCTTTGATCACTGCAATGGGCAAATGTGGCTTGTTGCTTGTCTTCGTTTGTCTTTTCCATGTCTCAGTGTCCATATGATTATCACAACTCTCTGACACAGAGAAGTTTACACTTATGAACATACATAATTACCAGAGCACAGGCTAGAAACATGGTAAATGTTCTTGAGCAATATGCATTGTATTTACAGTATACTGTCTTTTTAGTTTCAGCCCTGGGGTGCCCTTCAGTTCTTCATAGAGGTCTGCTACCTAACTGGAGTCCAATGTGGTCTGACAAAATATGGAGTTTCGGGCAGGGTTCGGGCCAGTTTTTCACATTCGACAATAGGCTTGGGTTGAGCTCAGGTTTATTTTCTAATGAATGTTTTATGCAGAATATTTGTTTTTATTTGAACAATTATGCCTGTGCAACTCTAACAAACTCAAACACATTCGCTCTTAGGCAATATTTCTTATTCTAGAATTCTTGTATACAACTACTGTTATAGTCCATAGTAGCAGTCGGAATACGGTCATATGTCGTAAGACACCACAGGTCAAATTACATGTTTTGTTTATTTTCTAAACGACAATAAATGAACACATCCTCTTAAAAAAAACTTGTGTACAGGCAACATTTTTTTCAAATATGTTAAATATAACAAATAAACATTAACTGTGCATGAACATGTGCAGAAGCGTGTTCTCTGTAGTGGATGTGCACTTATTTTAATTTTTCACAAAATCAACAAATTTGACCAGAGTGCTCATACCTTTTTATATGACTGTAGCTCTGGTGTTGGAGAAGTGCGTGAAAGTGCCCTCAACAAAACTGGGGATGAAGTTCAACAGTACATCAGTTGTAGTCACACCATAGATGATGAGAGGGAAGTGCTGGGTTGGTGAATGGTCAGCAGCAGCAGTGAGAGGAAGTCGGTACAGCAGGGCAAAAAACCTGATCAGAGGATGGTGGATACTGTTCTCTGCCAGGTACAATCAGTAATTCCTCAGAAAAATCAATGATAAATACTATTCAGAGTGTATATGAAATGTGTAAAATACCTGTTCATATAAGCATGACATTTCCTGTCCATCAATTCACAAGCAACAAAGCAAAATACCAGGAAACACTTCCACCTACAATCCACCTAAATCTATATACAGAGACAGATAGCACAACTATACTTAACGATAGAAGCCTTTTGGTTAAGAGCACATATTCCAATCTATTTTCTAAAAATACAACAAATTTAAAAGGAAAATCATGAGAAGTTACATTCAGCATAAAGACATACCTGTTCTGTCATTACAGGTGGGGTGAGGGTAACTTTCTGGCATGCCAAATCAAACATCCTCAAGAGCCAACTCTGGCCCATGGTCTACCCTGTTTAATTCATTATCGATAGATGTTTCCTCACCAAGTTGCTATTCATACCTGTACCTATGTTCATATCCCATCACATTTGGATTAATATGAGACACACAGACAGTGATTCTTGCAAGCTAATGTGTTTTTTTTTTCTTTTTTTCGGTAATGGTGGTCATCTCTGTGGAGAACTGCCCTGCTTGCTGGACAAGCACCACTACTAAATTGCAGTGTAGGGTGCCTCAGACTGTTTGAAAGAACGATTTAAAATACACAAAAACGAATAAATATTCCAATCAAAATTCAGGTTTTTAAGACATTCTTTCAGCACAGAGCAGCAGTACTCCTGAAACATGGTTTAATAGAGTTTATTAATGCAAACTTAACTTTCATCAGATACCTTGATATCATGATGAAGAATATTGCAATATAATTTTATTAGTATCACTCAGCACTGCAAGAAACTGAGCGCACAAACTGAGCCACAACCTATTTCAAATAACTGACTAGAAAGAGTGTGTTCTCAGGCCTTTTCCACACTGGCCAACGTACAATGACATTGGCTACTGATTGGCAATTGACTGGCAACCAACTGACCCCAGCTACAGCCCTAATACGATACAGTAGTAGGAGTAAAAAACACAAGGCTTTGAATCCACTGCAAATTCATGCCACAAATAAAGAATAAACTTATGAGCCATGGCTGCAGGGCACTCAATATATATTAATATGCTTACTGAATATGTACACAACACTTTTACAGTACAATAACTGTAGACATAACCCTAAGCAAGGTCACTGCCACAGACATTCAACACTTGATTGAATACGAAGTTTTGAAGTTTTCTGTTTTATATACAATAAAAGGTTCTACATCTTACATTATACTTAACCTTTTTCCTGAGATTTACTTCTAACATTTGTGTGAGTTTATGTATGAAAAACAGTCATAAATGAATGGGCATGCACTTTTGCTTGGCCATTTTCATATCTCTCCTCATCCCGTAGAATTAAACAGAGTTTTTGTTTCTATATATGCAAATGATCCCTTATTCTAACTGGCTGGCCCATACTGTGCCACATTCAAAAACAACCTAGTTTGAAACCCTCTTTCTAACTTCAACGTGAATGGGTGGAGCTAAACTGCTGTAAGTGACAAGCCTTTACACATATAAATGTTTTGTCTTATGTGACATCCTGAAAACAACCAATTCAAAAGAGAATTTTTTGCAGCTTAGCTTTCATATATGTGTGTTATAACTGTTTCAGCCAGTGATGCAGACAGCAAGCAAAAAATCTCTGGCAAAGGCCTTTTAGGCCAAAATGCTGACAATCATTACAGACACACTTCAATATAATGGTTGGAGGCTAGATGACTTAAATTTTCCATCATGAACTTTATTTACAGTATAGTTATTGGTATTAAGTCAGGAATCAACGACACAGAAATAGAAGATTATAATAATGCAGCTAGGAGACAGTGGCGTTTATTTTCTAAGCAGGGATTAAAGCATATCCTCTTAAAGCTCCTCATAAAAAGCAAGAAATTGCAGCAATCATAAGTCATCTCATCAGTATCCTAAGGAAGGGCCTTAGGCCTTAAAGCATATATTACAAACAGTACTTTTCTTACCAACTTGCGACAAGAACACTAACTAGCACTAAGCTAGACTGCAAAACTCTAGCTAGACACTTACCCATCAGAAGGCCAATACAGTCCAGCACTGCAGGGTGCAGGGAATAGCAGGGGCTTTTTGATGCATTAGGTTTAAGCTGGGAGACAACATAGTGAGAGCAGCCGCTCTTTCAGCCACCATCCATACATAGATACCAGAGCAAACATTTTCTAATCGGCCCCAAGCCCTTAGTCAAACACGGCAATAACAGATGCAGCTCTCGCCTCTCCTCCACAGCATTACCATTTGAATATGTGCATCTGAGAGAGCGTGACCCAAGCACCCCGTCAGCGCACACTGACTCGTCTGAATGCAAAGGGAACAGGGAGAAAACACAGCTGATTTAGACACTAACAGATCAGATTAAGTCTTTGTTACTGCAGTAACGCTACAGCTATGACTTGTTACACATAAATGAAAAAGAAACGCTGAAAGTGCTTGAAAGGCTTAACATAACAGATGAATCAGTATGAGGATTTTTCCCCAAACTACAGTTTGAATATATACGTATACTTGGTATAATGTCTCTGAACTACTGATTTCATGGTACTGTCTTATACTGTCCATTACCACACTGTGTATTACTTTACATTGTCCAGTATTGCAAAATATGTACTACTTTACACTGGTCGGTGCTGTGCTATATGTCCTGCTTTACACTGTTCTATACCGTATTGTGTGTACTGTAGGGGTGGGCGATATAGCTCTAAAATAATATCACATTATTTCAGGGTATTTTTGCCATAATGATATTTTTGGCGATATGAGAAATCACTGAATAACATTTTATTAATTTCAAAAACTAATCTATTGCAACAAAATAAATGTTAACGTTTTATTTAGTATGAATACGTTTCAAATATTTAGCAGACACACAAAAAAACTGATTCCAATTGAGATTAGTCGGATTATTAACAGATTATTTGGAAGCATTTAAATCAACTGCTAAGCACTCTTCGCGGGATTAGCCACGTTTAACAGAGTATGGAATGGAATACGTCCATGCAAATACCTCAATCGGAATAGTCTAGTCCAACTGAGGCCATTCGAAATGCAATTTCTATCTGATTGAACGAGGTGGGTCACCCTCTAAATAATCTGTTAAATAGAAGAATAACAGCCATGTAAACGCCTGAATCCGATTCCACTCCAATCGGAACGTCTAAATACGTTCTGCGCATGCGTGGCGTGTCATAGCGAAAGGTTCATACCATTCAGCAGTACAGAAACTGGTCTGCAGAGGAGACGAAGTTTATGCTCTGAGTTTTAAAAGACAGCGGTGGGACGGACGACCAGCTTCTGTGTCTCAGAACACAACGTCTTCCTCTCGACATCATTTTAAAGCCATTAAAAACACCACGCATGCGCGTCGTTTTGCATCGGATTACTTGTAGCGAGCATGTAAACGAAGATTTTCGTCAGACTGTTGAATAAAGTGTGCATATAAACACCTTGGTCTGAATCTGTAATCCGACTGTATTCAATCGGATTGGCAAAAGTCTTTGCGTATAAACACAGACATTTTTGATTTTCCTCATACTCCACTGAGTGTTTCTGCTTGAGGTGGTGAAACAGATTAGTTGTGTTTCCCCCTTTTGTTGTTACAGGCTTCTTGTATATCTTGCATATTACTGTGATCTGTTGTACACCCGAGATTTTATAACCAAATCATCTCCACTCTACTGAAGTCGCTCCCCTTTTTGGGAGAACCTCCACCACAGAGCTGCTTTGTGCCATGCTTCTTTCTGTTCCAAAATGATTCACGCAATGAACGTCCGCCATGCGCATGACGTCATTACGTCAACAAGTCAGAATATCGCTGTTATCACAATATGGATTTCTTTTATCGTTTAAAAAGTTATACCGATATTATTGCAAACGATACGATATGGTACACACCTAGTGTACTGCTTTACACTTTTGTTTAGTGCACTGTGTACTACTTTGCACTGTCCTTTACTGCACAATCAGTACTGCTTACTGTCCACTACAGCACTATACTGACTGTGCAATGGTTTACACTCTATTACTGCACTACGTGTACCGCCTTACACTGCCCAGTACTGGAATGTGCACTGCTTTATACTGTCCAGTAGTGCACTCTGCATACTACTTAACACTGTCCTATATTTCATTCTGTACTACCTCACACTGTCCTGTATAGCAATGCATACTACTTTATACACTGTGTGCACAATTATTAGGCAAGTGAGTATTTTGACCATATTATCATTTTTAGGCATATTTTCTAACTCCAAGCTGGATAAACTTGAATGCTTAATGGATTTAAGCATAGCAGGTGATGTGTATTTGTGTAATGAGGGAGGGTGTGGCCTAAGGAGGTCAACACCCTATATCAAGGTGTGCATAATTATTAGGCAGCTTTTTTCTTTATGCAAAATGGGCCAAAAAAGAGATTGAACTGACTCTGAAAAGTCAAAAATGACCAAAAGTCTCTCAGAGGGATGCAGAACTCTTGAAATTGCTAAGATATTGGGGCGAGATCACAGAACCATCAAACGTTTTGTTGCAAATAGTCAACAGGGTCGCAAGAAACGTGCTGAGAAAAAAAGACGCAAAATAACTGCCAAGGATTTGAGAAGAATCAAGCGTGAAGCTACCAGGAACCCATTATCTTCCAGTTCTGTAATATTCCAGAACTGCAACCGAGCTGGAGTATCAAGAAGTACAAGGTGTTCAGTGCTCAGAGACATGGCTAAGGTAAGGAAGGCTGAAACCCGACCACCACTGAACAAGACACATAAGCTGAAGCGTCTAGACTGGTCCAAGAAGAATCTGAAGACAAATTTTTCAAAGGTTTTATGGACTGATGAAATGAGAGTGACTCTTGACGGGCCAGATGGATGGGCCCATGGCTGGATCAGTAACGGGACAGAGCTCCACTTTGAGTGAGACGCCAGCGAGGTGGAGGTGGGGTACCGGTATGGGCTGGTATTATTAAAGATGAGCTGGTTGGACCTTTTTGGGTTGAAGATGGGCTCAAAATCAATTCCCAAGCATACTGCCAGTTTTTAGAAGACACTTTCTTTAAGCAGTGGTACAGGAAGAATCTGCATCTTTCAAAAAGACAATGATTTTTATGCAGGACAATGCTCCATCACATGCATCCAAGTACTCCTCTGCATGGCTCGCCAGTAAAGGCATTAAAGATGAAAAACTTATGACATGGCCCCCTTCCTCACCTGACCTGAACCCAATTGAGAACTTGTGGGCAATTCTTAAACGGGAGATTTACAGTGAATGAAAACAATACACCTCTCTGAACAGGGTCTGGGAGGCTGTGGTTGGTGCTGCACAAAAAGTTGATCGTCAACCGATCAAGAAACTGACTCCATGAATGGAAGGCTTATCACTGTTATTGAAAAGAAGTGTGGCTATATTGGTCACTGATTTTTTTTATTTCTCAGAAATGTTCATTGGAAAGCTTTGAGTTGTTTGTTTATAATTCTCACTTGAACAGATGAAAATAAAAAAGTGAGATGGGAAAATGTGTGTTTTTCATTTAGCTGCGTAATAATTCTGCACCATTATAGTTGCCCAATAAATGTGCACATATAGAGAAAAATCCATCCATCCATCCATCCATTATCTTCCGCTTGTCCGGGGTTCGGGTCGCGGGGGCAGCATCCTAAGCAATGAAGCCCAGACCTCCCTTTCCCCAGCCACTTCCACCAGCTCTCCAAGGGGGATTCCGAGGCGCTCCCAGGCCAGCTGGGCGATATAGTCGCGCCAGCGTGTCCTGGGTCTTCCCCGGGGTCTCCTCCCAGGTGGACTCGCCTGTGACACCTCCCGAGGGAGGCGTCCAGGAGGCATCCTAACCAGATGCCCGAACCACCTCAGCTGGCTCCTCTCGACGTGAAGAAGCAGCAGCTCTACTCCGAGTCCCTCCCGGATGACTGAACTTCTCACCCTATCTCTAAGGGAGAGTCCAGACACCCTGCGGAGGAAACTCATTTCGGCCGCTTGTATTCGCGATCTTATTCTTTCGGTCATTACCCAAAGCTCATGACCATAGGTGAGGGTGGGAACGTAGATCGACCGGTAAATCGAGAGCCTTGCCTTATGGCTCAGCTCTTTCTTTACCACAACAGACCGGTAAAGAGCCCGCATCACTGCTGACCCAGCACCAATCCGCCTGTCAATCTCCCGCTCCCTTGTACCATCACTCGTGAACAAGACCCCGACATACTTGAACTCCTCCACTTGAGGCAAGAGCCTATCCCCGACCCAGAGAGGGCTCTCCACCCTTTTCCGCCTGAGAACCATGGTCTCGGATTTAGAGGTACTGATTCTCATCCCAGCCACTTCACACTCGGCTGCAAACCGATCCAGCGAAAGCTGAAGTTCGTGGCCTGATGTCCCCAATAGGACCACATCATCTGCAAACAGCAGCGATGTGACCCTGAGGTCACCAAACCGGACACCCTCCATCCCTTGACTGCGCCTAGAAATTCTATCCATAAAAATTATGAATAGAAACGGTGACAAAGGGCAGCCCTGACGGAGTCCAACTCTCACTGGGAACGAGTCTGACTTACTGCCGGCTATGCGAACCAAACTCCAGCTTTGTTTGTACAGGGCCTGAATGGCTCGTAGCAAAGAGCCATGTACCCCGTACTCCCGAAGCACCTCCCACAGAATACCCCGGGGAACACAGTCAAATGCCTTCTCCAGATCCACAAAGCACATGTGGACTGGTTGGGCAAACTCCCATGAACCCTCCAGAATCCTGGAGAGGGTGAAGAGTTGGTCCAGTGTTCCACGACCAGGGCGGAACCCGCACTGTTCCTCCTGGATCCGAGGTTCGACTATAAGCCGGACTCTCTTCTCCAGTACCCCTGCATAGACCTTGCCAGGGAGGCTGAGGAGTGTGATTCCCCTGTAGTTGGAACACACCCTCCGGTCCCCTTTTTTAAAAAGAGGCACCACCACCCCAGTCTGCCAATCCAGTGGCACCGCCCCCGATGTCCACGCAATGTTGAAAAGGCGTGTCAGCCAAGACAGCCCCACAACATCCAGAGCCTTGAGGAACTCAGGGCGGATCTCATCCACCCCTGGAGCCTTGCCACCAAGGAGCTTCTTAACTACCTTAGCGACTTCGGCCTCAGTAATGGACAAGCCTATTCCCATGTCCCCAGACTCAGCCTCCTCACTGGAGAACGTGTCGGTGGGATTGAGAAAGTCTTCAAAGTATTCCTTCCACCGCCCAATGACGTCTTCAGTCGAAGTCAGCAGCACACCATCTCCACTATATACAGTGCTAGTGGCACACTGCTTTCCCCTTCTGAGTCGCCTGACGGTTTGCCAGAATCTTTTCGGAGCCGACTTAAAGTCAGTTTCCAAGGCCTCACCAAACTCCTCCCATACACGGGTTTTTGCCTTGGCGACAACTGAAGCCGCAGATCGCTTGGCCTGTCGATACCTGCCAGCTGCCTCTGGTGTCCCACAGGCCAACCATGCCCGGTAGGACTCCTTCTTCAGCTTGACGGCATCTCTCACCTGGGGTGTCCACCACCGGGTTCGAGGATTACCGTCCCGACAGGCACCAACTACCTTACGGCCACAGCTACAGTCAGCCGCTTCAGCAATGGAGGAACGGAACATGGCCCATTCTGAGTCAATGTCCCCCACCTCCCCCGATATCTGGTCAAAGTTCTGACGGAGGTGTGAGTTGAAGATCAATCTGACAGGTTCTTCTGCTAGACGTTCCCAGCAAACCCTCACTATGCGTTTTGGGCTTGCCTGGTCTGACCGGCATCTTCCCCCACCACCTGATCCAACTCACCACCAGGTGGTGATCAGTTGACAGCTCAGCTCCTCTCTTTACACGAGTGTCCAAAACACATGGCCGCAAGTCCGATGACACGACTACAAAGTCAATCATTGAACTGCGGCCTAGGGTGTCCTGGTGCCATGTGCACTTATGGACATCCTTGTGTTCGAACATGGTGTTCGTTATGGACAAACTGGTTTGCACAGAAGTCCAAAAACTGAACACCACTTGGGTTCAGATCAGAGAGGCCATTCCTCCCAATCACACCCCTCCAGGTCTCACTGTCATTGCCCACGTGAGCGTTGAAGTCCCCCAGTAGGACAATAGAGTCTCCAGGAGGAGCACTTTCAAGCACCCTTCCCATGGACTCTAAGAAGGCTGGGTACTCTGAACTGCTGTTCGGTGCATAAGCACAGACAACAGTCAGGACCCGTTCCCCAACCCGAAGGCGTAGGGAAGCTACCCTCTCGTCCACCGGAGAAAACCCCAACATACAGGCACCGAGTCGAGGGGCTATGAGAAAGCCCACACCTGCCCGCCGCCTCTCACCATGGGCAACTCCAGAAAAGAATAAAGTCCAGCCCCTCTCAAGGAGATTGGACCCAGAGCCCAAGCTGTGTGTTGAGGTGAGCCCAACTATATCTAGCCGGTATCTCTCAACCTCGCGCACAAACTCAGGCTCCTTCCCCGCCAGTGAGGTAACGTTCCAAGTTCCAAAAGCCAGTTTCAGCAACCGAGGATCAGAACGCCAAGGCCCACGCCTTCGGGCACTGCCCGATCCACAATGCACCGAACCCCTACTACTGCCCCTCCCATTGGTGGTGGGTCGATGGGAGGGGGCACTCATGTAACTCCTTCGGGCTGGGCCCGGCCGGGCACCATGAGTAAATGCCCGGCCACCAGACGCTCGCTGGCGAGCCCCTCCCCCAGGCCTGGCTCCAGGGTGGGGCCCCGGTAACCCTGTTCCGGGCAGGGTACACAAGTCCTGTTTTTGTGTCTTCATAGGGGTTATTATGGATCACACTTTGTCTGACCTGTCACCTAGGACCAGTTTGCCATGGGAGACCCTACCAGGAGCTTTTGCTCCAGACAACATAGCTCCTAAGATCATTCAAGCACGCAAACCCCTCCACCACGATAAGGTGGTGATCCAAGGAGAGGATATAGATAAAAATAATCCTCAAAAATAAGACTGCAAAAATTGTGCACACAGTGTATTATACAGTACTGCACTATGTGTACTCCTTTATGCTGTCCAGAATTACATTACGTGTACTGCTTTACACTGTCCTGTATCGCAATGTGTACTACTTTAAACTGTCAGGTATTAACTATGTGTAATACTTCACACTGTCCAGTACTGCAATATGTGTACTGCTTTTGAGTGATTGGGCTGCACCAATTCACAAAATATTTTGGCAACCAGCAATCAATCAATCAATCAAATCAAATCAATCACTATCAATAAAGTTTTGTTGCACTGTAGTGCTATCCTGGCTAAATGAATTTAGAATTTATTTTAGCCATTCTGGTAAGCTATAGTGCTGTTATTATGCTACCTGTGAGATATACAGTTTGACTGTATAGCTCTGGATGTGAGCTCACAGCAGCAATTTCTTTTTTTTTTATCTTGATCAACATAAACATGATTGACTGAAGTCACACCCCAGACTGTTTTCTACTGGCTAATACTGAATACACTCCTTCAAAAATTCAACTGTGGATAACTTTTTCAACAGACAATGGCTGAAATCAAGGACAAGAAGTACATTTTTGATAGACACCATAAAGTCCTTCTGAACGTATTCTGGATATTTGTATGTACTGTTCCATCCTGTACAATGGTAGTGTTGTGTATATCATGCAGGTCACACCAGTGAGAAGAGTGAGAGGGATTCCATTAAGCTATTGCCATATAATGACAAAGTTCAATTGAGATGTTCAAATGATGAAACCTATTCAAGATCAGTCAATGCTTGAAACCTTGAAACTTCTCAGGTGCCCTTGCCTTTGCTGCTGGTATCCCTACATCTGTAAATTACCTCCAGCCCGGTTCTGCAGACATGGTGGGGGGCGGGGTGGCAGAAACTTTCTTTTTGTTCTTCTTCATCCGCTACTCACTGGCTTGACTTTATCTGCAGCTGAGTTCAATAAGGAGTCAGTGGGACACTCTTATATGCTGCCTTAAGCAGGAAAGAGAGACGAAGCAGAGGTGGGGACAAAAAGAAAAAGGTGCAAAACACTACGTCCAATGGCGAAGACAGCGTTAATCAATGAAGGAGAGGAAGAAGCCTCTGTTCCACTGGGAGAGAGAGAGGAAGGAAGACAAAAAGTAGGGTGACAAAAAAAAGAGTGCATAACCCTGCCAGGCATGAGCATGTACCACAAATGCACATATAATGAGAGCACTGTTGGAGCCATTCATTAAATCACATATATGTATGTGTGTGTATGTGTATACACATATATAATAAGTGTGTGTGTGTGTGTGTGTGTGTGTGTCCCCTCTTTCAACTTTTTTCAAGGAAATACCAATAAAAAATGTTGAAGCAAGGAGTGAAAAGATTGAAAGCAGGGCTGGGTACTGCATGTAGATTACTATAGGCTTTCTGAACAACCGTTCTAGCATTTCAAATACAAACCGGATTCCAAAAAAGTTGGGACACTAAACAAATTGTGAATAAAAACTGAATGCAATGATGTGGAGATGGTAAATGTCAATATTTTATTCAGAATAAAACACAAATCACAGATCAAAAGTTTAAACTGAGAGAATGTATCAATTTAAGGGAAAAATATGTTGTTTCAAAATTTCATGGCGTCAACAAATCCCAAAAAAGTTGGGACAAGGCCATTTTCACCACTGTGTGGCATCCCCCCTTCTTCTTACAACACTCAACAGACGTCTGGGGACAGAGGAGACCAGTTTCTCAAGTTTAGAAATAGGAATGCTCTCCCATTCAAGTCTAATACAGGCCTCTAACTGTTCAATCGTCTTGGGCCTTCTTTGTCGCACCTTCCTCTTTATGATGCGCCAAATGTTCTCTATAGGTGAAAGATCTGGACTGCAGGCTGGCCATTTCAGTACCCGGATCCTTCTCCTACGTAGCCATGATGTTGTGATTGCTGCAGAATGTGGTCTGGCATTATCTTGTTGAAAAATGCAGGGTCTTCCCTGAAAGAGATGACGTCTAGATGGGAGCATATGTTGTTCTAAAACCTGAACAGAGTTCTCTGCATTAATGGTGCCTTTCCAGACATGCAAGCTGCCCATGCCACAAGCACTCATGCAACCCCATACCATCAGTGATGCAGGATTCTGAACGGAGCGTTGATAACAACTTGGGTTATCCTTGTCCTCTCTGGTCCGGATGACATGGCGTCCCAGTGTTCCATAAAGAACTTCAAAGTGTGACTCATCTGACCACAGAACAGTCTTCCATTTTGCCACACTCCATTTTAAATGACCCCTGGCCCAGTGCAAACGTCTGAGCTTGTGGAGCTTGCTTAGAAATGACTTCCTCTTTGCACTGTAGAGTTTCAGCTGGCAATGGCGGATGGCACAGTGGATTGTGTTCACTGACAATGCTTTCTGGAAGTATTCCTGAGCCCATTCTGTTATTTCCTTGACAGTAGCATTAGTGACGTTTGACAGTAGTGCAGTGACGTTTAAGGGCCCGGAGATCACGAGCATCCAGTAGAGTTTTACGGCCTTGACCCTTACGCACAGCGATTGTTCCAGATTCTCTGAATCTTTTGATGATGTTATGCACGGTTGATGATGATAACTTAAAAGTCTTTGCTATTTTATGCTGGGTAACACCATTCTGGTATTGCTGCACTATCTTTCTGCGCAACAATGGTGGAATTGGTGATCCTCTTACCATCTTGGCTTCTGAGAGACACTGACACTCTGAGAAGCTCTTTTTATACCCAATCATTTTGTCAATTGAGCTAATTAGTGTTAATTGGTTTTCCAGCTGTTCGTTATATGCTCAATTTCCTTTTTCCAGCCACTTATTGCTACTTGTCCCAACTTTTTTGGGATTTGTTGACACTGTGAAATTTTGATTCAACATATTTTTCCTTTAAAATGTTACATTGACTCAGATTAAATTTTTGATCTTTCAGCTATGTTCTATTACGAAGAAAATATTGACATTTGCCATCTCCACATAATTGCATTCAAATTCACAATTTGTTTAGTGTCCCAACTTTTTTGGAATCCGGTTTGTACAACTCAAGGCTGAACACAGAACATGCGATCTACTTCAACATACATTGATGTGACATTTAACTTAATGGCACAAAACACACAGCAAAAGTTAGACAAGCAAGCAGGTTCCAGGTCAAAAAAAAAATAATAATAAAGTTCATAACATTCTGTGCCACATTTTAGGCACCAGAGATGTGCTTTGATCACATTTATTTACAGTAAATACAAACAATATTAATACAGTAAGTAGTAATTTTATGCATTTACTGTGCTTCTTTAACCTTTTTCTCAAAACACTCTAGCCATGCAAGCACTAATGAAGACTTTATGTTAAATTATGTATGCTTGTGATATCATTTAATAAAACTATGTAATGGCTGGAGTGTCCAGGAGACATCTGGAACTAAACTTCATTTAGCTCACAAAATATTATTTATTATTATTAGTTAATATTATTGGCAACTCCTCTTGTGAATTAAATAAAAATAAATAATTGGTGCTTTGCACTGTATTTGTTTATCTAAATTTATTCTGATATATGGTGATTTTACAAACACACTTACTGCCAAGACAAATGTGAATAATGTGCTTTGCTGCCTAAAACTTTTGCACAGTAACACATATACAAATATACACACACTCATGATACAGCGCTCAAATGCAAATAAGTGTGACCACTTATTTTGATCCTTCATACCATTTGTAGCAGTCCAGGCTCAAGCCCAGCCATGACAGTGCCCTTTTAAAATACA
Organism: Pygocentrus nattereri; assembly: GCF_015220715.1. Lineage (NCBI taxonomy): Eukaryota > Metazoa > Chordata > Actinopteri > Characiformes > Serrasalmidae > Pygocentrus > Pygocentrus nattereri. The sequence goes on from NC_051230.1 coordinate 13,070,063, forward strand.
TTCAGCATCTTCAGAGGTACACCTCAGGTAGACTTTATGTGGACATCACACATGTATGTGCTTGTTAGACATCCCATTCCAAAACCATAGGCATTAATATGAAGTTGCAACCACAAGGCTCCACTTATCTGGGACAGCTTTGCACAACATTTTGGAGGGAATTTGTGCCCCTTCAAACGAGAAGCCCTGGCTCGTAATAAGTGCTTCAATTCATCCAAAAGATGTTCAGTGGGACTGAGGTCCAGCTACTGCCGTTCCAGACCAAACTCATCAAACCATGTCTTTATGAAGCTCGCTTTGCGTGGTCATGCTAGTACAGGAAACCGTCATCCCCACAAGAAGCATAAAACTGTCTAAAATGTCTTTATATGCTGTAGCATTAACATTAACCTTCAAGGAAACTAAAAAAAACAGACCCATATCATTATCCCTCCTCCACCAAACTTTACTGTTGGCTCTATGCATTCTGGTAGAAAACATTCTCCTGGCATCTACCAAACAGAGTACAGATGATTTTTTCATGCTACATACTTCAGCAATTGTCAGCCCAACCCTGTGAGTTTGTGTGATCTACCCCCTTTGTATCTAAACTGCTGTTGTTCCTGGATGCTTCCATTTCACAAAAATAGCACTCACAGTTAAGAGGCAGATCTAGAAAGACAGAAATTCCATGACCTCACTTGTGGCATCCTATGAGAGTGGCTCATTAAAGTCACTTCAGTTCTTCAGTATAACCTATTCTAAGGCCAATGTTTGTCTATGGAGATCTGCAGTCACTCTGTTAGTGCTGGAAATTGGAAACTGCTTTCACTTTATGGAAATCACACGATTTTCATATTCAGGTTTATAAATACATTCTAATAATTAGGGAGGCAGTGGTACCTGAAGTCAGTGCTCCTGAGTTCAACTTTGTTTCACCTACAAATCCCACAGTATGGGACCATTTTGTTCTCATGTATAAGATAAATACTCATCACTTCTTAACTAAAGAATGAAAATATGAATAAAATGTTTTCATAAGACATTGAAAACACATAACAGAAACAAAGTGTATGACAAACTAGGTTGTCATACACTTCTGCTACTAATGTTCTGCTACATTTTATGATAACCATAACAAAGTAACGTGGATCAGTCAAATCTGTCAAGTGACACAATCAGTATGAGATCAGTTTCTTTGTCAATACAATCCAGTATATCAGATCGCAGCATCACTACTAATAAAAAAAAAAAAAATTAAAAAAAACTCCTTTTCCTGCTTCTTCGCCCCTTTCCCTTTCTCCTTCCTCTCCCCCTCTACTGCTTTTGTGTCACCAGGGATGTGGACGCTCTTTAATTGCTGGAGCATTACTGGGGCTGTGCTTTGATCTTTAGCCATGGTGCTAGAGCCATGGCTGCTTATGGTTTGGGGGTGGTCTCCCGTCCCACTCTGGCCTGATCACAAGCCGCTTTCCATTGGTTGCCTTCCAGGGACCAACATAAGCTGTGGTCTTACACAAAGCTGACAACTTTATTAGCCCCACTATTCCTGCATTCTCACCTTACACAAATAATACCCACCACACTAACATATAGATTCAGACATACAAATTCACACAAGCACGCATGCACAATGCACAGTCACAAAAATATACAAGTGTACAAGTGCCCATATAAAGATCCACAATCAAGTCTTATCATGGTAAAGCACTGCTGTAATATAGTAAAGTGCAAAAGTCATACCCTTTATTTATCTAATTTCCAGTCAAGATGAATAATAAGTACAAGCATCAATAAAATCTGTTTAAAATTCACACAAAAATGACACAAAAGTCTCAACAACTAAATACAAAATCAGATTTGTTCCATATTTAGCATTGCAGCTTTAACACAAGCTTTCAGTTTCAATAAAATATGCAGGAATATTTTCCTACACTTGAAAGTTCAGTCTTCTCTGCTTTTCACATAAAACAATTCAAGTAAAAAGAATTATTAAAAGATACTGAAGTCTGGACTGAAAAAAAAACACTGATTTGCAGATTTTCTTTTTTTGTCTATTTCCATTTTTAAGGCTTCTTGAAAGCTACACATCCTTTCAGACCCATATTGTTGAGTTGTCTCCTTATAATGGAAGGATAGACAGAAACACCTCTAGACACCCCCGCCCCAATATGAAGCAGGACTGAAGCTTAAAGCAAGACTGAAGATGAAAGCCTTATATGAGTTTTTCGTGTGGTAGCAGTTGTGGTGGTCAACCAGGCACAGTTGTTAGGAGTCCCAATTCTTTCTATTCATTTTAATATTTTTTTTTTAAACTTTATCTTTCTTTTGACTTTCCTCTTCCTTATGCAATTGGATTATCTTACGTCTTATCTCTTCAAAAATATCTCCTGAAAATGAATGTGTACTCTCTAATTTCCCAGTATGCAGAAAATAACAGAAAATCTGTTGACTTGAAACACACTTATAAAAGGTGTTTCTATACTTGCCTACTGGTTTCTATTAAATGTGTGTTTCAACTTTATGGGCTTTCTGTTCTTTTACCAAGCACAGAGATTCCTAACAGAATTATTACATATGATAACTGATTATACACAGCAGACGTGGTAGAGATTAGGGAGAAACAATGCTCAAGTGTTCAGCATGGATTCTGAGGTTAGTGTATATATCTATTTGGATTTTGTCAATGTTAGAACAAAATTTTTTATCTCAAACTTTGTTGTTTTTCATTATTTGACCATTTGAAAATTACCCTGAAAATACCCTTTATATTTTGTTAACAATTCATAAAGAACTGACCTTTAGAAATTGTACAAAAGTGTTTTTTCTTCCTCTGTGAAGTTACCTTTGGTGATATAAGGTTTTAGTCTAATAGTGACAATGTGTAAAGTGCAGTTGAATATACAACTTATTTTTGCATTCAGCCTTTACAAAACATTAAATGTGTCATATATGTCAGGTCTGAAAACGTAAGTGTTGAAACTCTATCATTCATATTGAAGGCCGAGCTACTCCATGGTAAACTGAATACAGGATTCTTTTTTCAGTGTGAGAATCAATCACAGATTGATTTTGGTGTATATATCTTCATTGTCAAAGGATTAATTGATGAATTTTTCATTTGATCAGTGAGGTGGAATGGGTGCACACAGGCATGGTGAGTGGAATTCTAATCTCCTCTTTGGTAGAGGAGCCACAATGCAGCATTTTTCCCTCTGTACCCACAACTCCATCATAATCTATTTGCTTTTAGCACCTCCTGTAAGGGACCCCAGCATCTCTCACACACACGGAAAGCACAAAGCACACTCACAAAGATATCTGAGATGCTCCTCCCCTTTTCCAAATGAAGATGTTAAGCGAGTATGCACATGCTCTGATGTACCAAAAAGCCCAAACAAAAGCCTCTGCTGTATAAAAAAACATGTTAATTAAATCTTAACGGTGCAGTTTCACATATTTGGAAAACAGTGTAGTTGATGCACTGTATCAAACTGCAAATAACAATATTTATAATATATATTATTTATTAATAATAGAAGGAAAATAAAGCTTTCTAACAATTCTGAATTTTCACACTATATACAATAAGATGGTTGTGTAGAACTCCTAACTGAACTTGTTAATATCTTTAAACCATGCTTTTAATTTTATTTTCAGTTGTTCACTGCAGCTCTAACAGAGGAATTAGTGTCAGCTAGACAGTAATTATTGGACTACAAAACGCAAAAAATACTCTCTTGCTGTCTGAAAGCAAATAAAACACAAGCAAGCTATGACAAGCATTGTCAAAACAGCTTAACCACCTGCAAACAAACTAGGCAGCAAATACAGAAGCCATTCAGTGTCATGAAGGTGGCTCCCTTAGTTCCTCAAAGACATAAACTTGCCACTTTCGGTTTGGCAAAGGCTGCATAATCAGCAGTGGCCTCAGTGCTGGAAGACAAATGGCTCTTAAAAGAGTAAAAAACAGAAATACATAGACTTGTACACCAAATTCAACTGTCTTTGCCAAGTTTCTGTCAGATGGTTTCCCATCAAACCACAATAACATAGCTGGGAAACAACTCAACACAATTTCATGCTGTGCAAGGTTTTCCAATTGACTGTGAGGCCACCTGGATGGTGAGAATGCACTTATTTGACAAGACACACAAATAGTAGGAGATAAGGGAAAGAGAAAGTTGTAATGGATTTCAGAGTGCTGTGGTAAGGTGAAAAAAAAAAAAACAACAAGCGAGAACGGTAGCTAAAACAAACACAGCACGACTGCTGGAGCGAGCCTGAGGACTTGCCGAGATTGGCTGACTTGTCAGCTACACTAGAGCAAATCGACAAAACACAGAAAAAGGCAGAGAGAAGCATTAGAGAGCAAGCCCCACAGCTGGTGATGGCAGGTAATCCCAGGGATCTTGCACAGTGATAGACACAGAGTGCCTTTTGCAGAGACAGCCTCGGTGAGCTCCCTCATTGTTTTTGGGGAGAGGATCTTTGTGACTGATAGGCAGAGTGAGGCACCCATGTCTGCAAATGTCAAAAGTGAAGGGCTGTGGAGGAAGCAGAGGAAACCATATGATCAAGTCTGAGAAGATGCCATCCACCACTAATGGAGGTACGATGTCAGGCCTCACTGTCGAACTGGAGAACCTGGTGAGTGGGATGGATGCCAACATGAGGCAGTGATTACCACTAAGTCAAAAAAGTTTCATCTAGTCTTCTGTTACAATCAGTGAGTCTTTATGCTCTTGAAATCTGGTGCCTTTGTTTATTTACTTATTTTAAGAATTTATTTACTTATTTATTTATTGAAGATAACATGCTGAATTCTGAGCAGATACAGGAGTGTTCAAAGGTCCATGAAGACAGCAAAAAGGCAAGGATGGGTATGGGTAGGACACATGAAACAAAACGGTTACTCGCTGTACTAGCCCAAGGGAACCTAAAATGGGGCTACACTTAATCGTGTTCTTAATCATATCTACTTTAGACCACTGAGTAGGTCTGCTTCAATTTTAACACCAAACAACAAAGCTGTACTGCCATGCAGACACAATGATGGGCACAAGTACACCCTACATGCACACACTGCATCTAGACCCTCTAAACCACCTCTAATTTTTATTCCATCTCCAAGAAAGGATGGGTATAGGTAATGTGCTAGCACTACTATGCCTATAAGGGATGAATCTTCCAATTAAAGCCAGATAATGCAAGCGCCTGACACACCACAGGGCAGCCATGGCAAAACTTCATTTATAGGAACCCAGATTTTTCACTTCAGCCTCGAGCATGATGATGACCGAATGGGTTACCACTTAACTGAAACAGCCTCAAACCCTGAAAAAGTAATATGTCTACACATCTGGAAATACAGGACTTTTTTCCATAGGAAAACTGACAATGGGCTCACTTGAACTAATTGATGCCAGTCACATCACACTGGCCTGTCAGAGTGCTTATCCATCTGGAATAGAATGAGAATGTTTGCAATACAAATCTGTGACTCCAAGGACTCTAACAAAGGCAATGAAGCACAACAGTTCAACAAGCTTTCAAACGCTTGTCTTTGCGTACATTCCTATCTGGGTGAGTGTCACGGCAGACAACTTTTCTGGCTTGGCTTTTAAGCCGAGATCAACAACAGAGAGGTGCTGCACTGACATATCCCAACATTATCTACTACAATAGGTCCCCTGAAATGGGAATTCAAGAGGTTCTGTGTTAAGACTGATGCACAAGAATGGAACTTACATAAACTTTGTCAAGAAAGGTTTGTAGGGGATATGTCGTGCTGCACACTGGGGGCCCGGTCCCTTGATATAATCACCTCAAGGAAAGCACACTGTAAAGATGGAAACCTTGATCATATATGAGATATCTAGAGCAGAAATGACAAAACTGTATAAAAAATAGTACACATCATAAAGGAAATAGAGAAAAACACTTCAAGACCTTCCATAATTAAGCCCATCGTACCAGAACAAAAGCTAATTTAACACAAGTCCTATCAAATGGGAAAAATATTTCAATTAAAAACTATGATTTGCAAGTGTCAAGAGTGTAAACGATCACAGAGTACACTTCAGTTAAATCCAATATGTACCATGTGACCAACAAGTGATGGCGATAAAGTGGGATTCTATTCCACAAGGTAATAAGCAGCATAGGAGCATGACCCAGAAAGTGAAACCACGGGCATAGAGTGCCCATGTCACATGGTCTCAATCATTTTCCCAAGTGAATAAAGTGCAGCGCCGTGTAAATCCTTCAGACTCTGCAGTCAGAAACTAATTAAGCCATTTGAAATAACATTGCAGGTACCTGTATGCAATCTAGCCTAGCGCCGTTGATGAGCCTTTCAAGGCCTGAGGCCAACATCAAAAAGCTTGCTAAAAAAGCTGCAGAATTTTAATTGAACATGAAAACCTGAAGAGACTCTTAGTATCCTTCTTCCAACAACAGCAAAAGGTTAAGCATGCCCCCAGAATACACGCTTCTCTAGTTCGTCTTCGGCTCCAAAGACCAAAGGGGAATGCTTGATAACTGATGAAGTTCAGAACCTCCTATTTAAAGTTCTGCTGCTCTGCGACCAAAGTCCTCGTCACTGTGCCCAGCATTTTACACAAAGGTAATATCCAAATGTATTATATCTAACATTACTACCTGAAGCTGCAGAACTATAAGAATGTGAATAGAACGCAAGAGATGGCCCAGACAAATTGTACAAAAAAAAAAAAAAAAAAAAAAAAGCACAGCACAGCTTAAAGCAATGCTTATGATTGTATGAGAGATAAATGTAAGTTTCACTGTCCGGGGAGCAGTGCTTATTTTCTCATCTCCCACAGATACACAGCCATGCAGAGTAGCGCTGCAGGGGCTTCTGTCAGCCTGCTGCTTCCTGGGGAATCAGAATGAGGCTATTTACAGCCGAGGGCCGAAGCTCTGGGAGTTGTGTCTCACTGGCCTCGTGAAGTCCTCAGCTGAGGAGAGCCTTGCATGTCCGCTGTTTTTGTTTTCACACATGATTGTTCCCACGATAGCCTGCAGCTTTGTTTCAGCACTGTAGAAAGACGGATACTCTGGTAACCCAGAGGTGCCTGCAAAAGCATGGGAATCAATCTGGTATGATTCATGGCCACTTGGAAATAAGGGGGTAAAAGGCACAAGGATGGAAAACAAGGGAAATACTGTTTCACCAAGTGGACAACACCTTGTAGTTGAGGAACACTTGGGGGACCCCCGCGTAATCAATTCAGCAAATCAACTGTTTTTGAGGATGGACCTGCACAGTGTTTGTTCTTTCATCATGACCTAAAAAAAAGCATTTCAACTGGAATTGGAAATCAAAACCGTACATACACCAAAAAATAAAAATAGAAATAACAGCTAACAGCTATTCTACTGCTATCCCTCCATTATTCAGGTCTGTCAATGGCATGATAAAAGCAGTGGTCTCTTTTCTGAATTACCCTGTGAGGACAGAGATAACTCTAGGGATGTGAGCTGCCCCCAAAAACCCAGCGACCTGCGGGGCATAACAAAAGGCGAGACTGTGGAGGCAGCCCTCACACCTCAGGATCAATTCTCAGTGGGGATCCATGCCCCATCATCCCTGTTCTCTCCATGCACGAGCCAGTCTGGCAGCGCATGTCCCTGAAGTGTGTCACCCCTCGGCTCTGCTCCCCTTTCTGCTGGAAATGACTGAGTTTCTGGCACCACTCGGCACACAGGAGGATGTTGAGGGCTTGACTGAGAGCGATTGGACCTTTCTAGGTCAGATCCCGTGACACCGCTCGGTTGGCAACAAACAGAAAAGAGGATAAATAAACCAGTGGCGCTAGGGAATGGGAGCTACCTGCTACATACTGCCTGGCTTGTCACACTATGGGTACAGTACTCCTGCATTTGCAATTACTGTTATGCGCTGATATTTTTTTCCAGCATGACGTTCTTTTTCACAGCGTTCCACCCCTCACCCCCTCTGTTATTTCCTATGCACTCTGTCCCCTGTAGAGGGAGATCAGCCCGTGGACTTCAAAGACAGCAGAGTGGGATGGAGGGAGGTGGGGGACAGGGGGGAAGAGCAAGAGAGGTTGGAACTGGGTCACAGCCACTGCAGTTGACTCATACTGGCCAAAGAGAGACATCTCCTTCTACAACTCTGTCTCTTGTTCCATGTCTCTGAAAACTAAATGAGTGGCACAGAAGAAAGAGGGAAACAGAGCGCTGGCAAACATGACTGCAGTCATCAGTTAGTTCAACTTAGCTGGCAGAACCTGACACTGTACTAATTTTCTCTTGTGAAACAAACATGAGTATAAATGCTAAAAGTAGTCAAAATACAGTCAATAACAATTTACAACTGAACCAATTAACCCCTTTAAACTGCAAGGATACATGTCTGTGCCCACAATATCTCATTCAATTATCAGTCTTCATTTCACTGCTGTCAGAACAAAACCTTGTATCTCCATGTCGGTCATTTTTCAGTTTTTGACATAGTTTGAAAATGCCTGTTACCTTTTACAGTGGGGTGTAAATTTCATGATGAATGGACCAAAAGAAACAGCCTAAAATGAAATTCTGGCTCCACTGAATTACATTAAAATAAAGTCTGTTTTTTGCTTCTCCTGTAAGGTGATGATTTTGGAGACAAGGTTTTATCTTTTTTTCTTTTTTTTTGTTCTCCAACAGCAGCAACTTACATAATAGTTACCAATTCATTTGTAAATGTAATATCTAGTATTTTTTTTTTTATTTCCAAATAAAAAATCTTGAGATCATTAATGGAATAGTGAACTTGCACTTGCAGGGTTTCAACAGAACAGCAGTTTAACTAAGTCACTATTAAAAACTGAATATGATAATATGATGAGTCATTTCAGGACTACTGTCACTTCTCCAGGATAGCACATAAAACATAGGGACTCTTCTTTATTCACTATAAGATAAAAAAAGAATACACACAAGCACTGCAAATTTAATGACACCATATTAATCAAAACAATCTGCAATTTTTGCTACATAAGTGAAAAAAGACACAATCTTTTTCATTTGACAGTATGTCTGAAGTATCACAGTCTAACATTTTTCGTCGTATAATTGCTCTAACAAATCAAGGACATGTTCACGGCAAAAGTGCCAGCTGATTTCAGATGCACCTGCTGAGTTTAGGTTGCACCACAGGTATTAATGAAGACGCATTTGGAAGAGAGTACTGTGACTACTGCACTAATCACCATTAAAAATCCATAAACACACCTGTAAACACATGTATGCATGTAATGAGGTATTTTTCATAAGCGTGCAAAAATGTTCAAAAGACATAAATATCAGGGGTCTCTACCTATTTCATTTCAGATGATGGACAAAATTAAAAATCAAGTCACTACTTAATAACACTGCAAGGTGTTAGAAACAAGATAGACAGCAGCACTACACCAAACCTGTCAAATGTGACAAAACACTAATCTATGAAGTTTCTGTATGTTACAGTGACACTAAAAACAGCTAAAACTATTCCATATGTAACTATGCTAAATGTTAAGGGTGAGGTGAAGTACTTGTTTCTTCTCTGTTTGTTGGCTACACACTCTAAGCAACAGAAAACACAAGGACTTAAAAAGCTGATGCAAATTCCTACAACGTGTGAGGGAAAACTGTATTAGGACACTGATAATCATCATCACTGTGAAAGTAAAAATCAAACAGAAATGCATTCTCAAGAATAGAGAAAAGGATTTGGGTTCCAAAAGTACAAAGACAGGCAAGTACAAAGACAAGGTCGGTGAGCACAAAACACTGTAGGGTGACTTGTCTTTACAGCTTACAGAACCCAACTTCATGAAGATTATTTTGCAGTACAAAAAATAAGCATGAGAGCAGAAAATCAACTATCAGGTTATCAACTGCAATGGATGACCACACCTTACATCCAACCACTCTCAAGGACACAGAGGTACAAACACATTAAGACAATGTAAACACACATACTCACACGCTGGTATATCATTCAGACAATTCTTACACTAATTTATCTGTACTGCTGAAAATGCCTTGCTCTATACTGTAAGGAAGACTCTGCTCTAATATAAGATACTGCTTTAATACTGTTTATTTATTTCAACTGTAATGGTCTCCTGTCTATATGACGGCCTTATGTCGATAAAATATTTAATTAACAGAACCAAACAAAGCCAGAATCTCTGGGTAGCTCTATCCCCTGCATATATATAGTATTGTGCAAGTAAATAAAAATGGCCATTAAGTACAAGCTCTTCATTTCTCAGCACAGAAAAAAGAAAACAAATTTAAGAGAAAATATCACAGAAGCCTCAACACCTAAGCATTTTTTTCTCAGGATTTAATGTGTCCAACTTTGTCTTTAGTACAGCTTAAATTTCTTTACATTTGTTTTCAGTGTTTCAACAAAATCTGCAAAGATGATTTGCTTGACACCTTCAAAGTTCAGTCTTAAAAATGAATTGAGTTTTGTACTTCTCAAGTAATCACAAACACATTCAGTGATGTTGAGGTTTAGACTCTTTGGTGGTCAGTCCTTGGTTTCAACAACACCTGCAGAGACTTTAACTGATTTGCAGATTTCCTTCTTTTTTGTCTATTCCCTTTTCTCAGTTCTTGACAGCCACACATCCTTTCAGACCTACTCACAGTGGTAGGATTGATAGAAACGCCAGTGGATTTATTTCAGAAATAATCCACAAAAAGTATTTTCTTCTCTTACTTTAAGCTTTAAGTTCTGCTTATCTGACAGTTTTGCTGGTCTACGAGGTATTGAACAGTTATTAGGAGTTCTCTGTATTTTTAATAACTTTTTTTAACTTCCAGTTTTGTAAACTTGTATTTTTTCACTTATTTTCCTGCGATTTTCCTCTTCACTATGCAAGTGGATTATCTTGTTTCTAATCTCGTCAGGAAAAAAAAACTCCTGAATAACTTGTACTTAATGGCTGTTTTGACTAGAAATTAAATAAAGGTGTTCTGTTTGATGTAATACTGTATATTTTAAGACTCCTTCAGTTTCTTATTTTTAAGTTTAGAAAATTTGACAATTTAGGACTGCCAAGAACGTCAGTGAGTTAAGCACCATTTAAATAAAACTGCTAGAGACTGTGCAGTTTTGGTTTTTTTTTTCCCCAATATGAAACTGTCAGCTAAATCTATCAGATTTTGATCTCCTAAAAAATCAGTATCAGCCATAAAACGTTCATATCAGGGCGTACCATGCATTCACATACATAAACAGCAGGCCTACAGGGACATACAATGTTTATCATGGTCATAAGTTATCACCGTAACACTGCTGGAGCTGCTCAACAACTTCAAAAGCAAGACAAGGCCCTATCACTGCTGCTCGGACTCCACCGCAGCGACCCTCGATAAAGAGGCTAGTGCTGGTCCTCCTAGCCACATGCACTCATGCATGCACAGACACACACACACAAAGATAACAGACTCCACTCATGGTGGTATGAGGGGAGGGAGCAGTAACTTCTCTCCTGCTCTCCCTTCTGCTTTTGAAAAATAGTTGTTGCACTTCAAGGACCACCAGCAATGCTTTCCCAGAAAAAAGAAAAGAAAAACAAAAAACAATACAATACCATTGCCTCAGCACTAAGAAGCTCCTCTACTCGCACCGGTGGCTCAGATGATTTTCCAAACGTAGGATTGAGAGGTTGCTGCTCCCATGACTGACTACCCTGCGAGGCAGAGGGTGACAGGACATGACAGCATGTGGCACGCCTCGTAACCAAATAAAAAAAATCTAAAATAAAAACTTGACATAAGAGCAAACAAGTCAGCAGAGCTCAGCACAGTCCTAAGAGGGTTACAGGATATACAGTCAGCATAAGCACGGGTAATGACACATAGCGCTATGATGATAACATGCCGCCAGACTAACACAGGCCTTAGTGCTGCAGGCATGTCTAAATAAAATGCTTTATGCAATAATACACTTGCCATTTCAAGAAAGAGGCTGTACAGCAATGCGTGTACATTTACCCAGATGACCTACTGACCTGCTGACCATATATGATACCCAAGACATTTTTTTAATCACCAGCTCCATTTTAACACCTTTTACATCCAGCATTATCTGCCACAACTTCGCTCACCTTTACAACAATCAACTCTGCTGACCTCTGTAGAGTCTGTGTGTGCAAGTGATTGCAAACATAGAAAAACACAATGTAAGGCAAGGAAATATGAACTTAAATTTGTGTGTTGATATTTTTTCACTATGCAGTACAATAATAATGTGATATCACAGTGAGTAAATACATAAAACAAAATAAAATATCCTCATTTGCAATGGTTAACTTCTGCATGCATTGTAGGCAAAGACTATTTTCTAAAGTTAGCTAAAAAGGAAAACAGCAAGCTGTTTGGAACTACAGGAATCGGTTTTCAGATTGTATGAGGCATAAAAATTCAACATTGTGCCAAGTTGATTGTGTAAAAAGCAATGCCTTAAAAACCTTCAACATATGAAAACAGTCACTGTGTTGCTCTTTAAAGAGTTCATCAAGAATTCTGCTTTTATTTTTTAAGAAACTGGCCATAAAAACTGTTTCATCTGATCTCCTGCACTGCTCCTCATTTCAAAACAATGCTGCAACCTCTTTAGGGTTTCCAGATTGAGTGCAACCATTCAGTTTAGCAGTTTTTCTTTCCAGCACCCTGTAGTATTTCCTAAAAATTTTACTTAAATAAGAATAAAAATTAAATATAAAAAAGAAAAATAAATCAATACTGGTTATGCAGCAACACAAAAACAAAAAACAAAAACAAGAATAAAAAAAACCTGAGTGAAGCATATATTGAGGCTTTTTTTTAATCCTTACAGAGCAGTTGAATTTGTAAGATAATATTTGATACAGTAATAGAAAATGCAGCCCTAATGCCTTGTTACATATCCCATAACTTGTACAGTACTGTTTATTAGCTAACGAAGGGCTCACGCTACTCACTATACAGTACGAAGTGAAGAACGTAACTTGTACAGCACTGTTTGTTAGTTAACAGGGGGTCACGATACCCACTATACAGTAAAATCCATATAATGGCACCATACACCAATATACACTTTCAGTAAACCTGTATAATTCTGAGCCTCAACACAAACACACACATAGCCCAGAGAGCTCAGACTCCCAACACAGCATTCCAGATATTTCTTCCACAAGTTTTTTGCAACTCCCACGCGCACACATAGCTACGTTTCAAAACTTCTCACCAACTTCGTACCAAATGCACACACAAACGAAGAAAACCCTCAATGGCCTCCTCAGCACTAACTCTAACTGTGCAGACACATAGGCCTACATATGAGCACAAACAAACTTACACACATTCTCAACATATTTCATCGGTTATCGCAACGAGAACACACACACACACACACACACATACATACACACACTCGCAGGGGGAGAAAGAGGCAGTGAAGCACCTGGCGGTGGGAGGTGATTGAAATGGCACCAGAACACAGGCAGAGAGAAGAGGTGTCAGTGCATCACTATAATTAGCCCTGTTGATCCTGCAGAAAAGCGAGCCCAGAGAGCCAAGGGTGCTGTCGCTGACACACACATCGCTCCCTGGGTGGAGTGTGAATGCGTGCAAGTGTGTGTGTGTGTGTGTGTGTGTGTGTGTGTGTGTGTGTGTGTGTGTGTGTGTGTGTGTGTGTGTGACAGGAGGTGGCTATGGGCTTCACGCTGTCAAAGATGTGCCTACACACATAGCTGAACAGTTGCACTTCTATTCCCAGAGGGGTCCCCTTATCAACTCCAGGGGTTCTGAGGGTACAAGGCCTGACATTTGGTCTGACATTAAAGCAGTCTGCTGACCTTGAACAACCAGCAAGAGACCTGATATAGTATCTATTGATAATTCAGCAGAGTGAATAAAAAAAAGTACCATGGACCTCTCTTTCAATATCTACCTTTTAAAAGGGAGATTTCAGATTTTGCAAAATTTCTGCATAATTCAGTCATTCAGAGTGGTTTAATGTGAAATGATTCATTGCAGAGAAACGTACATTTCTTTACAGTGGCAGTGGCAGGAACCAGGTGTTGCCATGTCTACAAAATGAATCTATATGTGTCTTCTGTATTTTGATTTGTGATGCTGACAACGGTATAATACTGTTAGAAGTGAAAAGCAGGTTTGCTTTGGGGAAAAATGTGCCTTAAAACACACTGGATGTACCTGTCTACCATGAATGGACCTGAAAAATGTTTTAGACCAAAATATTACCTCAAAACTATCATAAAACAATGTCTTGGGCATCAGGCAGCATATTCACAACTTAGCTGGAAGGGGTATTAAACTCTTCAGATGTCTTGTTCCTATTACAACCACTGACTCGATAAGGTATTTTACATCACTCTGGGTGACTTCTACATCTTAACCCTTTAATCGTGCAGAAATTTTGAAATGTCAAAGAAATTTCCCTTTGTCCCCTTAAATTCAAAGAAGCCTTTCCTCGTTCTCATAATTGCACCAAAGTCCACTCATGTACTACATTAGTACCAGCACAACACTGACCTTATCAAAAGGATGTAATAACAGTCATACACTACTTTTCTGACATTGACCATGACATTTCTTTGTCATGGTCAATACAAAACTAGAACAGTGCCAAGAAGTTATAAGCCATCCAGAACAGTAAAATGCAGCCTATATAGTGCATTTTTTTTTTAATGCGCTTTAAAACTAGGAAACCCAAGTGCCTTAATAGATCACTGCTATCAGACTGGTGCTCTGCACTGAAGCTCAGGCATCTATATCTGCATGATAAGAAGAATTTTGCTCTCAATTTCAGCTCACACACATTCACTGAGATATATATCAAGTCAAGTATACAATCTGTGGAGTGAAAATGTCAGCTATACAGAAGATTTGCCATTTGCTACAAATATTCAACTAAGGAAAAGACCGCAAAACTACTAATTTACTTCTATATTTAAACATTGTTATTCTTATGAGCCATATAACCTAAAGAATGAGGACGCTAGCATAAGCATCATTAGTTCTTTAACCTGTTTAACACTGTCCATTACAATATTTTAATTGGTCATTGTTATTGCATTCCTAATATAATACAAATTAATTTTAGAATGATTATTTAATTTACAATGTTATTAAATAAACATTTTACAGTAGTTACCGAATAACAAGCCTAGAATTCAAAGTTTAAGGGATTAAAAATAGGGATGTACACAAGTACTCAAACACTTAGTTAAACTACATCAGGTGCAAATATTCAAATCAGTAGTGAAATCACTACTATAGTATTAGTTATGTTGAACCACAACCTACATTTTACTGAAGCATTGTAAGGTTATTGGGGCTACTGTTACGCATGCACTTGCAATTAAGTGCATTATGTTATACTACCATAAAGAATGAGGTGCCACTGACACGTAAAGAACATGACTGAGAAAGCTTAAGTATTCTACTTGTAACTGGGCATTTGGTATTAGCTAGATTTAAAAAAAAAAAAAAAAAAAAAAAATCTAGATATTTTTCTTTTATAGCCTTAATAAACTAACACACTGACACATCATGCACTGAGGATTAAAACACCTCACTGTCTACCGCCACACCAATTAGCTCTAGAGTTAGCTTGTTAGCGTGTCTGAAGAGGCAGCCTCCATTACTAAAGCCCCTTATCTGACACAAACACCTACAGGTTTGACCCTTGCAGTGACCGTAACACACCCCTATGCTATTTTTATACAGCACTTAATAATACTGTGCATGTTTAGTTCTCTATTCACCGCTACACATTCCTTTGTGCAAATGATTTTTAAGTGCATCAATTTCAACTAGTGTTTTACTTCAATATGTTAATATCAGATCATGCCTGTTTATTCTTCCCTGCAGTTCATTCTTTCCTCAGTTATATGAATAATAATTAAATTAATGTTTGTTAATTACAGATCCATACATAATTCTTACAGACACTCAAATATGACAAAAAGCACATCTCCAAAGAGAACGTAAAAAGACAAGCATATGATGTGAGCCCACAATGCAAAGATGTACTTAAAGCTGAACAACCACTTTGGAATGGTCAAATATTTAAGTGCCAAAATTGAAAAGTAAACCTCAATTTAAAATGGATTTTTTTCACTTTCAACTTGAACATTTCCCAGAAGAGATATTATGCAGTTCACTTGTTAAAAAGGAACATTTAAGTGTAAACTTAAATCCAAAATTCATAACCACAAGGCTTGTAGTGAAGGTAACTTCTTAAGGGAAAATATACATCAGAATCTCTTTATATTGTTTTATCAGTAAGACTTGACTCGACTCGAGCACCCAGTGAGGTCTATACCAGCTGTTTACGCAGACAGCACACCTGGCTTATTCATGAATCTGTCTATAAACCCTTAACTAGGGCCAAAAACAATGCTGTGGCATTTGACAGGGACTTGACTTGCCCCATCAGAGTGACACTAGCATGGGGTCAGATTACATGCTTGGCCCCAGTCTCTGGGCCAAGCTTATCCCAGAGAGAACCTGCAGCTTAGAGCAACTTCCAAAAGTCAATTAGAGACGTTCAGCAGTGCCAGAGCTTCTCCTGGCCTTCAGTCCAAGTCATCTGAGTCACCAAGCACACACATACACTTTGCAGAGACACTGTACACTCACACACTTCCACTAAGGGACTGATCTTGGCAATGACAGAGTTTGGCTTCTTTATGCTTATGGAGAGGTTGTCAGTGTGCCTCAAGGACATTCAAAGTGTGTGCGACCATGTGTGTGTGTGTGTGTGTGTGTGTGTGTGTGTGTCTCGGAGGGGAAAGCAGGTACGCCTGTCGGAGCGTCTGGCTTCTCCCAGTGCAGCGGGGCTTGGTGACATCGCCCGAATGCTGATTTTCTCCCCTGCGCTTCACCCGGGCGACACTGAGACTCTCTCACCCACTCTCAGCCAAGAGAGTAAGTGACAGGTCTGCGCACACACACACACACACACACACAGCGTCTTACACACTGGTTTGTTTCAGTGAGCTTCTTTTCCCTCCGGTCTCTACAGCTCATTCACAGGTGGTGGTAATAGGCCTGAATATTTCCTGACAAAAGCTCCTCTCCCCTGGCTGTAGTCTGATGGGCGTGTGTCAGCCTGGAAATGGGTCAGTAGAACAGCTACGTTTAACCTTTCCAAGGATAATATCCTCACCTATTTACATCTCAAACAAGCAAACATGAATTCCCAAATGATCTCTCACAAATGTATATAGAACAGAGTTAATCTCTGACCTCAGCATCATTCAATTTAATAGAGCACTTATATAAATTGCTTTAAGGGGAATTATGTTGATTTTTCAAAATGTATGCACAATTCAACAGTTGAGATCTAACAGTCATTCTGGGTGGTTGTATGTGTACCAATAGACTTCTTTATAGTGGTGGTGATTGAAATCAGAGGTTTTGATATCTACAAAGCAAATACACTCATTTTATTTACTCTGCAAAACCACCAGTGAACATACATGTGTCTTCTGAGTATTACTTGTAATGATAATAATAGTAAAATAATGGTCAGTATGGCAAGGAAAAAAAAAAAAACTGCATGTCATCCTCCAACATGAGTGTGTTTAAAGAACACTTTAACTAAACTATTGGAAAACAATGTCTCAGACATCAGGCAGCATATTCATAGCCATTTCATGCAATAACTTCCTGTAATAGAGCTTTTAGAGGTAGTCAACTTTTTAGAAATCTGGTTCCTACCACTGGAAACAACTCTGTTTCTCTCAAATTGATCTGACATCAAGCTTCTCTGAATGACTGTCACTTATAACCATTTAATTATACAGAAAGTTTGAAAAATTGGTGGCATTTCTCTTTAAAACAATTAAATTCAGCAAAGTCTGTAGGGAAACATCTTGGCAATGTCCCTGAGTAGTTATTTCCTATTAGTGCAAGACTGGGCTTCGATCCCTTTGAATGGGGAGAAACTTATAAACTCGAAAGTGAAAGCCACATTCATGTTTCAAAAGCATATTTGAAAAATGTTAGCTCATGGCTTAAGCAACAAGATGAAGCTTTTCATAATACAGACATCACGTTGAGTGTTACAAGCTATCCTATTCATTCTTTTAACCAGTGAATAATCTCCTCTATTTTTATTGAACTATACAAAGTTCAATCAACAATTAACTGCATCATAGAATCCTAAAGTTTGCTGCAATTTGATATGATTTATTGGTATGATTCGAATTTACTTTTTACCCTTAGAAGTCAAGTGTTATGTTTGTTTTTCTATTCTACTAAACCCTAACACTATACACACAAAAGTTTATAGACACCTGCTCAGGGCATAAATTGGCAGCTTGGAAGGCTTTGCTCTAGATTTTGGAACACTGCTGTGAGGATTTGACTGCATTCAGCCAAGAGCATCAGTGAAGTCAGGTGTTGGCTGATTAAAACTGGATCGCAAACACCACTTCAATAATTTCAAAAGGTGGTGGACGGTGTTCCATCACTCCAGTGAAAACAGAGGGCTTTATACTTCACTAGCTGACACCTAGTACTGCACACACTGATACAGCTTCATCAAATTCAAATTATGACAATACATACCATCTTTGACATATACAAATGTTGTATGGACTGAAATGTTTAGGGTCTTCATTTTCAGCACAATGTCTCCACTTGTTTCAATAAGTGATGAGTCAGAAATAATTAATACTGAACTGCACTAAGATTTTTACCATTTGTAATGACTGCAACTTGTCAGGGTTAAAAATACATTGAATTGATCATATGACTGCAGGAACTATTTATACAGTGTAATATAGAGCAATGGCATACAAATTATAAAAGCAATCCATTTTTTTAGATTTTGAAAATTGGCCAAAATTGAGCGCATACTTTACTGAATAGCATTACAAGCTTTTTATAATCAAGGTTAACATTAAAAAAAAAAAAAAATCAATGCAGCTGAACTGCCCCCTTCAGATTTTTCAACACTGAAGTATGCTTTTGTGGATAGAGCTCTCTTAGCAAAAGACATTCTTTAATAATGCTGAAACAGCTGCTGTTGTGTTTCTAATCCTCCAGTTCTTACTAGGCCAGTGTTCATAAAGAGACGGAGATGTGGAGAAGCCATTCAAAACCCTTTGGAACAGGGCCACACAGTCCATCTGCATTATCACTGGCCAGCCTTATGGACATGGACGTATCTGGCCGCTGAATACAAGCCAGAGGTCCTTGAGAACAGGCACCACTCTCCAGCTTTCATTTTCAGCTCCTGCCAGAGCAGGATAGACAAAAAAAAACAATTTACCAATATGATCATTCTTTTATTTCATAGGGCTGCAAAAACAGCCAGGACCCGGTTAACCCCCATTTGTGTAGCGAGCACCCTCATTGATCAGGCCCTTACAAAAACAAACCCGAGAGCTACACGGGAGGGGCCAGCAGCCAGGCTGAACCCTGACCTCAAGAGTGCCTTAGACAACTGGCTGTACATCTCTGATTCGGCCATGAAGGCAAATTCCCCCAAAAAACTTTGATGAGAAACAGTGAAAAATAATTAATCTAAACTGACAAGGGCCAAAGACTAGAGAAACACAATGATATTGGAATCACATCTGCAGCGGAACTTCTCTGATCAGGTTCTGATCAATATTAATCTATAAGGCATTTTAAGTAAATTAAATTCTTTAGGAAACAATTCAGTGAGGCTAAGAATAAGCAGCCAACAGCAACCTTGCAAGCAACTAATGTTGACTTGTGTAGGCAACTGGAAAATACTGACACAGGTTGATGACAAGGAAGCGTCCAAATTCAATTACCGGTTTAAGACTTTTTACAGCTGTTTGATAAACTAAGTAATTCACCACAGTAGCACAATGCAAATGAGGAAAAGGGGACAGTCATTGTGCTATTCATGGAATAATCTTTGTCAGTTATGTTGCTTGGAAACAACATCCTATTGTTATACCAGCTTTACATGGTGATACTTTTCATAAGACTAGTTGCATGCTGCAAATTGCATGCAACATAATTTCCATGCAACTTAATAGCTGAATTAAACAATTCAAAAACAAAGTTACATGATACATATTCAAGAACTACAGTAGTTATATTTCTGATACATCATACGGTTCTTGCTATAAAGTCATTCACAGGGTGTCATTCACATATTTGCAGCATTTTAACCACCTTAGCATATATTTTTCATCTGCCACTGCCATATATTTCCTTTTGCTACATAATTTTTATTTATCTATGGTTACTGAATATATTTTTGATATTATATGTTTTGTGTGTGAAGAGTCCTTTAAATATTAGCCATTATGGTTGTACTTCATATTTTGCTGATCTGTTGTAGAAGTGATAACAGCAGGCTAAAGAATATATGGTGGTACAAGCTGTTACTGTTAGCTGGCTAGTTCAGCAGCTGGTTACAGAAAGTTTGTTGCCATGGCTTAGATAATAATAATTTTAAAAAAGTATTTCGGGGTGTTGGGGGGGGGGGTTCCCTTTGATCCAGGAAAATCAATCAATCAATTAGTGTGTTACTTAATGTGACCACATCACGCATTACTGGAGTTTTTCGGCTGTTTCATGAAACTTGTTCCATGACATTGAGATGATTGCAACTGTTTGCAGTTGCAGCCAAGATTCGAATTAATAGCAGGAAGCCTTACATTATTATAGTGCAATTTAGTTTCAGGTATTGTTTTAGCAACTAAAGTCTATACTGCTTGGTTGTTTATTGCAATTATTATTAGAAATAAAATAATAATAAGCCAACACATTGTATTTTGTAAAAGCAATAAGTTAGATGAGGCCATACTTTCAGTGACGGTATCATGGGTAATGAGGGGTGTTAGACTCAAAGTGAAAACTTTTTTATGAAATTATTTCATCTTTGTATTGAACTCAAACTTTCCAAATTAGTGTACCTGATTCACCCCCTTCAGATCAGTTAATCATAATTTGAACAGAACTCTTCTGACTGTGGTTTGTTGAGAAAGGCTTAAATATGACACAATAAAGAACAGGGATCTAATTGTACTTCTTTCTTTCCTACTATTTTTGTTTTTTCTCTACCACTCTCGTTGCATTGCTCTAACACACACACACACACACACAGACACACACACACAGACTTGGTTCAGCTTCAGAGAGTGGTCCCAGGGAGAGATCTAGTGGGGATCTACCTCACACACTGCCCGAGGCGGCATGTGAAAGAATCTAAACAAGCCCGTCCCACCGAGACACGCACACTGCCCGCAGCACCAAGTGACCTGATACACACACAAACATAGACACCTCTCTATCTGCCTGTTTGATGGTATCACTTGTTCAGTTCATAGCAAAATCTAATTATCAACACTTTGTCTAATAAATGCAAAATCCCTATTAATGTCTCACAATTTAGATCAAAAGTTGTATTTTTTCCTCCTCTCTTTTCATATGACATCCACACCCCCCACTGCACCAGCCCAGAAATCTGTGCCTGATGATATGAGCAACTTGTCAGCTCTGACAGGCTAGAAAGCATCACTGCCGTCCCTGGTGTGTGTATTTCTATACTCCACCTAAGTGTTGGCCGATATATCTTGATGTCAATAAATCGTGCTGATGTCATGCAGCATTAGTGTTTATGTTTAGTTTTAATGGTATTTATATTTACACACACACACACACACACACACACACATATATATATATACACACACACACACACACACACACACACACATATATAAGCAATGGCTTAGTACACTGCATTGTCTGTGATTCGTTTGGTGCTTCAAACTGCTTTGAAAACCAGCTCAAAATGCATTTGAACTAAATGAATTGTAAAAAAGTTTTGTTGTAGTGTCTGTCTGCTTCACATTTACATAGCAACAGGCGATATGGCAAAAATACACTGCTAAAAAAAATAAAGGGAAGACTTTATTTTGGAATTTATTATTGGTGGAAATTATTGGCAATTAGCAAAACACACTAAATAAAGGAGTGGTTCTGCAGGTGGGGAACACAGACCACTTCTCAGTACCTCTGCTTTCTGGCTGATGTTTTGGTCACTTTTGAATGTTTGTGGTACTTTCACACTTGTGGTAGCATGAGACGGACTCTACAACTCACACAAGTGGCTCAGGTAGTGCAGCTCATCCAGAATGGCACATCAATGCGAGCTGTGGCAAGAAGGTTTGCTGTGTCTGTCAGCGTAGTGTCCAGAGGCTGGAGGCGCTACCAGGAGACAGGCCAGTACACCAGGAGATGTGGAGGAGGCCGTAGGAGGGCAACAACCCAGCAGCAGGACCGCTACCTCCGCCTTTGTGCAAGGAGGAACAGGAGGAGCCCTGCAAAATGACCTCCAGCAGGCCACAAATGTGCATGTGTCTGCACAAACGATTAGAAACCAACTCCATGAGGATGGTATGAGGGCCTGTAGGGAGGTCATACAGGCACGTGGAGGCCACACACAATACTGAGCCTCATTTTGACTTGTTTTAAGAACATTACATCAAAGTTGGATCAGCCTGTGGTGTGTTTTTCCACTTCAATTTTGTGTGTGACTCCAAATCCAGATCCCCATTCGTTAATAAATTTGATTTCCATTGATGATTTTTGTGTGATTTTGTTGTCAGCACATTCAAGTGCTGAGCACATACAAGTATTAAATGAGAATATTTCATTCATTCAGATCTAGGATGTGTTATTTGAGTGCTCCCTTTATTTTTTTGAGCAGTGTACAACATCACAATATTTGAAGACATTTTCAGGACACACAATATGTATCATGATACTGTGTTTTAATTTCCCTGCATCATATTTCATTTTATCAGGATTGCTCAGCACATAAAACTCTCTGGTTGTAGAACTCAAACCCATTTCCCTGCCCTTTGTCCTGAAGAGGACACCAAGCCTGGGGATGTGCTTTTATTTTATCTCATGCCTACTCTGACTGGCAAATGAAGGTTAGGGAGGTGGGAGTCAGGCAAAATTAGGCTGCAATCAATAAAAGGCTCTGGGGGTCCACTGTGCGTGTGTCTGCTTTCTCCTTACAGGCACAGTCTGAAACCTTTTGCTCTTTTAAACCACTGCTATTGCCATTTGCTGCATGCACAGGAATGCTTACATACAAAACAGAGATGAAAGTAATGTTTATTTTTATAATTTTGTTCATACTTCATTCATTTATTTTGAAATGAAACAAATATCACCACCTATACTTCCTGTGGTGTAGTGCAATCTGTCGGAATGATTGCATTTATAATATGAACATTACAGAGTATTACACTGTGCTGTACAGAGCATCTACATCATACAAAGATTACTGAGCATTATAAAATGCTTTTGTTTTTAGGGCAATGACACAATCACTTTTATCAATAACTGACATCACTGACAACTAATCTTTACAGCCCTAGCACCAAAGAGGGACAGGGATCAAGACTGTGAGAATGTAAGATAGACAAAGAGAAAGAGAGATGCCAAAAAAAAAAAAAAAAAAACACACAGTCAGATGAGATTGGAAACCACACAGCTAAGACGAGGGAATAGAGCTACAAAATAATGTTTTCTCCCTCTCTGATCAATTTTTAATTTAGCCA